>NC_088327.1:7500-336875 GCF_036884655.1 Musa acuminata AAA Group
AAACTATGAAACAATCTTTCTATATTTTCATCTTTTGTTCTTAGTTGCATACATAGAGTCCTTTTGTTTTATTTTTTTGTTTTCATGCAATTTATGCCCCTATAAATTTGTAATCTAGTAATTAGGCATTCATTTCTTTCGAAAATTCTTTTCTTATAGCTAATTTGCATTGGACCATTATGTAGCTTTCATCTTTTTTAATTTGAATGAGCCAAATGGGTGTGACCACCAAAACTATGCACACTAATCTTTTTCAGCTTTGCAACTTGATGTTAGTGTTGTTAGTTCCATTAAAATTTGAATTGAACCAACATAAAAATGTAATGTTTCAGATGGTTGTGGTGCTAAAGAAAATTGTCACAGGAGCTATGCTTTCACATTCTGAGGCATCAGAAGAATTTCGTGAAGGAATAATAAGATGCTTTAGGGCGATGCTTCTCAATTTACAACCTTGCTCTGTTAGTTCCTGTTCATGCAAGCAAATGGTTATCATGCCTACATCCAAATCTATTGATGGTGCTATTGTGCATCATAATACTCTCTCGAGGAATTGCGTAGAATCGCTAGAATGTTTGCTAGCATTTCTCCAAGCTCAAAATGCTTCAGCTGCAGTAGGGCATTGGCTATCACTTCTTCTCCAAGTAAGTCGTACATGCTTTGTTTTTATTCTTTTTATTTTATTGTTGCATTATTTTGGTAATCTAATTTCAGTTACTTATCTGTGTCACTCTCCGGATCTGTTTGCTTTAGTTATTTGTTGTAAATAAATGTCCAAAATAATTTCTCTTGTTCTCTTAAAGGCTGCTGAACTTGAGGCACTAAGAGGACACCGTGGAAGTGCAAATCTCCGGAAAGAGGCAATTCTTACCTTTCGAGTCCTTGCACACGTTGTATACTTGATTATGAAGTTTTCACAAGCTCTCGAGGCTCAGGTTTGAGAAGACCTAGGTGTTTCTGTAGAGTGTAGACTTTGTGGAATATGAAACATAAGTTAGGATGGTTTTGTTTGATATATGAACTGTTTTAAATTTGACACTTTTGAGTTGGATACATATAGAGGCATGTATTGCATTGTTAAAACTATACAAAGTTTGTCAGACATTGCTTCAAAAGATATCTTGGGCACCAATGTGGGCACTTGCCCAGGTACTCACCTGGACTGGGTTTGGCGATAAGCTCTTCAATTTACCATGTATGTGTTACTTTTGGAGGACAATGCTTGTTCTGTTGCCTAGGAGGTAGCTTATCAGCCTGCTTAAACAGGAGTCTTGATGTAAATGGATAGAACTATGATGATATGTTTAGTGGAGTCATTGACTGTTTACCATATAACTATAAGATATCTCAACTTTTCTTACACCTTCAATCAATGCCATGATTAGCTAAAATTTTATTAAGAGCTGCTTTGGATTATTTTTTTTTTATGTTTCTTCCATAGCAAGTTGTTGTAACCTACTTAGATGAGATTGCAACAAGCAGTGATTGCAAAAGGCGCTCGCCTAGGCGCTCGGGCGAGGCGAGGCGAGGCCCGAGCGCCTCGCTAATGTCCCAGGCGGCGCGCTTCAAACAGGCGCCGCCTGGGCGCTCGCCCGAGCCCAGGCGCTGGGCGCTTCGGGCGAGCGCCTGGGTAAACCAAGGCGACCGAACCAGAATTTTAGGTCTGGTTCGGTCCTGGTTCGGTTGTTAGTTGGTTCAATCGAACCAACTAAACCGATATAACCCCAACCCTAACCCTAACCCAACACTAACCTGCTGCCGCTGCCGCTCTCGATCCCGATCCCGATCGCGATCTCGTCGCTCGCTGCCACTGCTCCCGCTGCCGCTGTCGCTGCTCGCGCCTCCCGCGAGCCCTCTCGTTGCTCGCGCTTCCTGCGAGCCCTCCCGCTGCTCGCGCCTCCCGCGAACCCTCTCGCTGCTTGCGTCTCCTGCGAGCCCTCCCGCGAGCCTTCCCGCTGCTCGCGCCTCCCTCGAGCCACCCCGCTGCTCATGCCTCCAGCGAGCCCTCCCACGAGCCCTCTCGCTGCTCGTGTCTCCTGCGAGCCTTCCCGCTGCTCACGCCTCCCTCGAGGCCACCCGCTGCTCGCGCCTTCCTCTCCCTTTCCCTTTCCCGCTGCCGCTCGCCGCCGCTCGCCGCTGCTTCCTCGTTTCTCCGTCAGCAGGTTTATACTGTTAATGTGATTATATTTATTAATTATATTATATATTTTTATATTTTTATTTAAAATTTTAAATAATTATATTTATTAATTATATTTTATATTTTTATATTTTTATTTAAAATTTTAAATAATTATATTTATTAATTATATTTTATATTTTTATATTTTTGCGCCTCGCTTCGCTCGGGCGAGCGCCTAGCGCCTCGGGCGTTTTTGGACCTTGGCGCCTTTTGGCGCCTAGCGCTTTTTAAATCACTGGCAACAAGAAGCAAGTCCTTGAAGAGCATGTTAGCAAAACAGAGGAACATGTTAATAAAAGAAAAAAAGGGAACGTGTTAATCATTGAATGAAAAAATTGGTCCATTCCCTCATCAATATTTCGTAAGCGAAGTGAGCAGGATCTTTATTATAAATCTGATCGACTAACATTAACTGCTGCTGCTGACTATAGTGATCTTAGGTGTGATTAATTGTCGGGAAGGCCAAAACTGCACCTTATGGGGGTTTGCTGTAGTTCCTGCAGCTGTTTCTGATCATCCCTGATGCAGCAAGACGTCCCTGACTATAATGATCATTTGTTACCTGAATTTGGATCTGTAACATGTGCTCCAATTATTCATGTTGCTGAATTTGGATGCAACAAGACATTGCCTCCTCTCGTCCCTCTCCTCGCAAATCGCCAGATATTGTTCCACTCTCTTTCTTGACCATCTTTCTTCGTTCTTTTTGTTTTTTTCATTCTTCTATTGTTTTGGTTTCTGAAAGGACCTGAGTTCTAGGTTTTCGTTGGGTTTCCATCAAGCTTCTTGGCGCAAATTTTCTCATGGTCCGTTTCTTTCTTGATCAATATTTCTTTAATCTTGTCCTGTCGATGGGTTCTTGACTTCATCTAAGTTTTTAGGTGTTTTTTTTTTTTTTTGTGGCTAGATGAGCGAGGAGCCGTCGGAGGTCGTTGATCGATTGAGGAAACTTTTAAGGATGGGGCTTGTCGATGGAAAGTGGGTAGATGACTACGATGGCAAGACTATTCAGGTATCTATGAAGGCGTGTCTTGAAGGTGTCTTGTTTCTCTTTCAGTTGATGTTCCCTTGGACTAAGAATTGATTGAAGGTGTGAATATTTAGGGTATTCCACGTGGTAGTTTAATATAGTACATTTAAAGAATATCTGTTATTCAATAGGAGAGGGAGATTGATTACGATATTGTTTATGGAATTATAGGATGGTGGTTAAGAAATAGAGAGGTGACGTCGTCGAATATATATGCATGTATATATATATATATATATATATATATATATGCATGTATATATACATATATATATACCTATACCGAATGGTATACCACTCGGTATGCAGTATCTTATCATACTGAGCAAATGTCGAAACTTCGGTATGGTATAATACTTCAATCCTTAATATATACCTGTTGATTAAGAAGTTCTTCCTCGTAATACTTCAAAATTAGCCTCCTAAATTTGAATCAATCCATAAATCGTTGTTTTGTTGAGCTTAGGAGAGTGAAAAATGCGAGAAAAAATAAGTTTGAGAGAGTTTAAGAGAATGAGAGAGTGAAATAGATTAAAATACGGGTAAGGGTTTAAAAACCCTTGAGAAGGGCTCCAACGGTCAAATTGATCGTTGGAGCAATGTTATAGTTGGTAATGATCGATTTCGACCATTACCGACCTATACCAGGTAGTAATAATCGAAATTTCAATCGTTATCGTCCTGTACAGTCCCGTATCGTCCTAAACCCTAAAATCCTAAACCCTAAACCCTAAACGTTAAAAAAAAATTCAATATTTTTCTTATTTTTCATTAATGTATTATAATGTTCCAATTATGAGCCGTTATGAGCCGCATCCATTGAGTAATTTGTTGATCATTTATTTTTTCTCATTTGTCTTGCTTCAATTAGGTTAAATCTCAATTTTTTTTATAGTATGATTTTTTGTAGGAAATTTGATGTCCCGACGCGGCGTGTCTCGTGGCCCACGGGCTCGTTGCGGCATGTTCGGCTCACACGTCATCCTGATCAATTATAACTTGGTCAAACCTGAGTCGAGCTAGTTTGGATCTTTAACCAAATGAATATAGTGACCCCAGGCGCCCCGGTGCCCTAAACACGGACTCTTTCTCCCCATCGGCGACTCTCTCTCTCCCCCTAGCGGCGACTGAGGCGTTTCCTCGGCTAGCGACTGTCTTCCTCCATCGGCAAACAGCGGAAGCAACGGCGGTGTCTTCCTCCGGAGAGTTCTGATGGAATTTTAGTTATTAGATTTGCTGACCATCTTCTTGACACCATCAATTAACTTCTCACATGTTTGCATTTTGTTAAAATATGTTTGTTTTCTTTTTCTTTTCTTTTTTTGCCTATGTTTTTTGGTGAAAGGAAAATTATATAGTGTAGTAGGGTTAGTAGATAATCTTCTCCTTTGGTGAATAAATAGTTTAGTGTAGTATTGCTTATTTCTTTTTTGCTCGATTGAATAAATAATTTAGTAAATATTATGTGATAATGCGTAATTATTATTATCTATTCATATGTGTCATTATTTATTATTATTATTATTTCTTTTCTGCTTATTTTTTTCTCATTATTATTTATTCATACGTGATAATGTGTAATTATATTTACTATTTTTCTTTTAACTTGTAACTCTCTTAATAACCTTGATTTTAACTAGGAGAAGAGAGTTTAGAAGCATGCCTATCTTAGAGTGATAAGATGAAAGCATCAGTTACTTGGATCAACTTGTCGACAACGTAATCATCGTACCGGATTATTGAAGTGGAATCTTGGAAAGGACGGAGTTGACTATGAGGTGATTCATAGTGTAAGAATTCCTAACCCCTTCCAGGACCCTATCACGTTTACAACAACATATGATGACTGATAGACACTATATCTGTAAATGTTTGTCTGCACCCTTAACTAGATGCAAAATGTTGCATATGTCAGTAATAGTACAAAATAGTGCCAGTTTAATGGGTTAGGGCTTGGCATATACTCGTCTTACATGTGGTTGAGGATTTATGATCGATAATTTGTTGTGCAGAATATAAGTTTTATCCTAATTAATTACAGAGTTTATGATATTATAAGAATTTCTTATGGTATGATTTGGGACTACCTTCATGTAGAAGCTATGTCTGATGACAATAGGCATTAATGCTCCAAATCATTCAAATCAGATATGCACAGAAAGATCTATGAGTCTAGTTTCTGATAAATTATATTTTGCATAGATCAAAGTTCTCAACAGAGAGTTATAAGCAACAGAGTACTGAAAGGTCAAAATCGATAGTCTTTGTCTTATAGATTTCATAGGGTCAATTGAAATAACAGTTTGGACTGGCAAATAGACTCCAAATTTATCAATCTTGATATCAAAAGAAGCCATTGAGTCTGTTTTTTGATATATGTAGTTTCGTCAGAATCCAAAATCGATACAGAAAGTTATGACTAGAATAATACAAAAAGGTCAAATCTTCGAAAAATTCTAGAATCACAGTTTTGTTCCCAAACGAAAGAAATTTCATGTATGAAGCCAAAATCTTCGAAAATTTTCAGGATTAAGATGAAATCAGAGATCAAAAGTTCTGTAGGAAGGGGTTAGAACACTTACCTTAAATAAATTTGAGTCCCAAAGGTGTGGAATTGATGCAAAATCTCAAGCCAAAACAAAGCTTCTTCTCCTTCTTCTACTTCAATTCCTCTTCCCTTCTCCTCTCAAACCCACGTTGGCTGCAGCTCTTAAGTTTTCCTCCTTTAATTTCTCCATTAATGCATTAGATTTGGCTAATATAAGGATTGCAAGGTGGCAAGCATACATGAAAGAGTCCTATGTGTCATCCTTAGAACAAACATAGGTGGCACCCTCCTTAGGTTAGCAAGTGACACATGTCCACCATTTGTTTTTTTGTTAAAACTTAATATGAATCTTTCACAAATCATATCCAATTTTTAATATTTACATTTAGGTCCCTACATTACAAATAGACCCTTATAAAATTTTTAAAAATGAGGGATGTTACGGTGCACTGCAACAGGGTTTAGGGTTTAGGGTTTAGGTCCCTACAGTGCACTGCACTGCTACTGTAACAGTGCATTGCTATAGTGCACTGCTACAGACGGACCGGTACCGGGCGGTTCACGTACCGCTAGCCTATCGGACCGGTACGTACCACCCGTACCGGGCGGTATGATCCGGTATGGCAGACACCGGATAATATCATATTTTTTCTTGGACATAGTCCTATTTTTCATATGATTGTAGTCTCATTTTTACCAACATGTTCTATTCTTTTCTCTTTTGTCTTTTAACAAATGCTTTGAGATGAAATTTTATGAACTTATTTTTCTTTCTAGATGTCAGACAAGCAGGCAAGTTCCAACCTAGAAACAATTCACAACCAAAAAAGGGAGCTGCTAAATCTGTTTCTTTTATTCTTCCTGATGCTTCCATTACAGGTCCTCCTCCCATGGGATCCTTTTCTTAGACAACGAACCCTTCTTCTGTACAAGCGAAGATCGATATACTGGTGGACAATCCTTTGCGTTCATCAATCATAACCTCAGACTGCAATGAAGGTGTTCAATTAGATCACCGAGAGGTGGGAGAAGAGGTAAACTTTGATTCTTGTCTGCTTGTCTTTTATCAGCAGAACTTGTTTTATGGATATTCTGTTTGCTATTATGATGCATTAGGGAATTCAGGCTGAAACTTTAAATACTAATTTTCTTCCAAGTCAGCCACAACTTTGTATGTAGCAATCCTCCTTGAAGTGGGATTATTGTTCAAATTTTGCTACTTTCTGGTCCGTATTGAATTTTCTCTTTTTTTCTTTACATTTCTGTTGAATCAGAGAGTTCAATTTGCTGGTTAATTTCATCTGATGCCCAGACTTGGATTAGGAGACATCACAAGCACTGGTTCTGCTGTTTGCAATAGTGCCATTGACACTGTCTCTTTTGATAAGGATCCTTCAACTGCAACGACAAACTTCTTAGAGGATCATGCATCTGTTAAATCAGTGGACACTGATATTGACTCATTTGTTCCCTGATGACTTGGCCTTAGTGCAAACAGATTTTACTGAGACTTCTAACCTTAAGTTGTTGCCAGTGACATTTAAACTTAGTGACCAAGTAATTGGTACTTGGTAGTTGGTAGTATCTCTTATCCTAGATATATTATGTAAGGTAATTTTTATTTGATCACAGCTTAAGAGGTATGTCACCTTTTTTTTCCATAATAGAGAAGAAATTGGACTTCCAAAGGGTTTGGAGGATATTAATACCAAGTCCCAATCCCAAAATGTTCAAAAACTTAAGCAGCACATCTATGAAGGAAGGACTACTTCAGAAAATGATGAAGATGATGACGCTCATAAACCATGTAGGAAACTGAGAAAGAGGATAGCCAAGTGCAGTACTGACCAAATTGAAGTTGGAAGCAATGATGAACGTGATATTGACAACTTTAATGTCTCTCAGATGGATGGCAGCCGAAGTGATGATTGTCATAGGGATGAAAATACGCCTAAGCCAAAGAGGACCAAGAGAAAGTCAAAGAGGCAGACAAATGAAATTGGAAAACCCACTCGGAAGCGTAAGAAAGCCTTTGAAAAACCTGATTCTGTTGTAGAGAATTCACCTAAAAAGAAGTTTCCTCATGCCACAAGGCGAAGGAGAAGGCAAGGTAAATGAACTTCCAGTCATACCTAATTATAAACTCATGCTGCACCTGTTGGAAGAAACTGAATGAACTTTAGTTGATAATTCATTATCTTTTAATTGTTTAGTGAAAAAAGTTTTACTGCAAACACCTGAAGATGAGATTGACCCGAGACAGATTAGCATAAGAGGCCTAATAATGCTTGCAGAGGCTAAGGAGCAGATAGGAGTATGTCTTTCTTGGCTGCTTGAATGTCATCACTTCTGATTGGTATTGTTGTATTTTGATGTTATTTTGAATGTTATTATACAGAGTAAAGAAACGGCGGCAATGAGTAAATTATTCTCAGGTCAGAGGTATGAAAAATGTCTTACAGGGTTGCAAAATAGAATGTTTCATTTTGTGGGTTTTTAGATAATATATATATTGGGATCTCATGGTGCAGATCTTGGACATCTAGAGCATATAAGCAAACTCTCCTATTCTCTTTTAAATCAGTAGCACTATGTATTTTGAAACCCTTCCTGGCCAGTGAATCTTTTTCTGGCTGTATTATAGACGGTTTTTAATTGTCAAGGAATAAATGAAAGCTAATATATATATCAATTTGACAATTATAAAAATGGACAGTGAATAAGCATATTGTTGTCTGATATATGAGGTCTGTAATCAATTAGGCTCGAGTGATATGTAAATGCAGACAATACGTTGCAACATAAAGGTTCAAAAGCAGGCAGAAAACTTTTGAAAATTCTCTTATCCAGCAAATCATATTTTCTTAATCTAAATACTTTGAAAGGTAGGAACTTATAGAAGTATTGTTGCTAGAAACATGATAGTGGGAGGAAGATACTTTGAAAGACGAAGTAAATTAGTTATTGAATCTAATGGCTTTGATAATGATGGATGAAGGGCCTCCTTAAAATAATGAGTGGTGGCAAGTAGAGAAGTGAAAAACATTTAGAAAAGTGCTTTTGACTTGGCCTTTAACATGTCATTGTAGTAGGAGCCTTCCCTGAGATTGTGCCACAAATTAACTTGCTTAGATTTACCTTTGAATTTATGTTTGAAGATATGCAGTGGGGCATACTTGGAGCTCTAATCAGAGCTTGTAATAGTACTGCGGTATATTAGTCTTTGTGATTGTTTATTCATGTGCATGAGTGGCACATACCTTTGTGGTTTTTCTCCTTGGTTGTTTGGGGCATATCTCTTTGTGGTTTTTAGGATTCTCTCTTTTTAGGCTGCGAAACACCTGCACTTGCTCATGGATTTTCAAGTCAGAATGGTTGTACACGTGTCTATGATCTGTACTAAATGCATAAATTTTTTGTGTATTTTCTGATGAAATTTTATATACTTAAAAAGGATGTATCTATAGGACTTATGCACCAGTTCAAAGTTTATGATAGTAACTATATGGAAAATTAAGTTAAGTTACACATGACAAACACTGTATTGAACCTCATGTATAGTTGTGCACTATCTGACACCCATGGATTACCACAAGGAGCCTCTCACTATGCAACAAAAGAGCATGAGAACAAACCTACACGGGAGAGGTTGAGATATGGATGAAGAGGGGAAAATACTAGGGGGCATGTTGATGCTAGTGAAGAAAAAGCAAAGGTGAGTGCAAAAGAGAAGGAAGAGAGGAAAAGGGACAGTTATATGTTTTTTCACTCAGTTGAGGATCCTATTTTGTTAAAGATAAGCATAGTATATTTTTTATTATTATAGTTTCAGTTGCTTTAAACATCAAAAAGTAATGTTCATGTATATTTGCTTTTGACAAACAGATGTTTATCATAGGGGCTGGTTTGTAGTGAAAAAGGAAAACATTTGAATATTAGCATAGTAGTTATTGATGAGAAGGGCTGTGATACAAACACCATGAAAACACAAGATGGAAATGAAATTTTTATGGAAAAGGTTAGTAACATCCATATTGGATGGACATATCTTTTTAAACATATATAGGTTAATGTCCATCTCATTATCCATCATCTTCTAAGAAGTTCTTCATAAATTCCATATCTAAATTCCATGATTTAATCAAAATATGTTTCTTTGAACTTGCTAGCGATGGACCAGCTCAAAATTTCACCCAGTTGGCTGGCATTTCTCTAACCTGTGGCCTTTGTTTTTCTGATTTTATTTTATTCAACTCTTATATTCTTCTTGTGTACTTCCTAGATTCTCATCTCATTTCATTATGGACCAAGCAATCTGTTCTGATTATAGCATTCTGCCATCCAAATGGAGAGTTTATTACCCATTGAACCCTTTCCATGGCTGAAATACATGACTGCATGCTTCTTTATGCCTCAGTGGCTCTGCCATAGTTAGCATGTCTTTTGAAATTTGGAGGATGCTGGATACTGTTGGAGCACAGTAAGTGCACTTTGTTTATCTTTTTCTTGGGTTTTGTATTTGTTTCTCCTTTCAGCACACTGGCATGCATACTGTGTTGGCATGGCATAAGACCTCCATGCTAATGGCATGTACTGCAGCATGTAAAAGATAAAATATGGCTGCTTCAATTACTACAGTTATTATATAGTGTAAAGCTTACAGAATGCAATTTGTGTTTTGCTTTTTCAAAAAATAAAGATATCAAAATATAAAATATAAGAAAAACTAGGCAAAATGAAAATTTTGCGACCTTGATATATCTATGAAGTTCATAAGTAGAGAGAACATAGTTAAGGAACTAATTTCACAACTCTGTAGGGGCTAATTTGTAATAAGCTCTAACATATGTTCTCTTTAACGCATAGCTTCATATCGTCTATTTAAGCGCAACATGCAAGATCGTAGCTTTTGGTGACCCCATTGGCTAGCTTTTCCTCTTCCCTCTATGCTTTCTTCCTCCCCTCTGTCTTTATTTCTATCCTCTTTCCTTCTTTTCCTCTCTTTTTTGTTATTATTCATTTGTTCCTCTCATCCGCTAGTCAAATTGGCCAATCATCCTCCATATCAAGGTTAGGCTTGTGTTTAATGCATTCCTAGGTTGATCATTGTTTTGTTCCTCTCATCTGCCGATCAAATTGGCGAATTCTTCTTTATATCAAAGGTCAGACCTTTATATCAAAGTACAATTTGAGTTGGAAAATGTATTACTTGAGAATAAATTAGCCTAGAGATTAAAAAGGTGACTCTTTTTATTTCAGTTAGGGTAGGACTTTCTTTAAAGGAACTATGAATTGTAAGTCTTAATAAATGAGGGGGTGAATAGGCTAAAAGTAGATGTATCCATCATTAGTAAAGAGTGAAAATAATTTTGAAGGTTTTTGAGCACTTGTGTTTCCTTTTATTTCCAAATGTCTTGCTGCATTGTCACAAACTTAGCTGGTTTTGTCTTAAGTTGTACGACACCCTTGCATGTCCATCCACAAAAGGTCAGCCTCCTCAAAACCTTTTATGGTCTTGTAATGACCTGCAAAGGAAAAGATAGGTTAGAGGAAGCATTTAATTCAAGATCCAACAAGCAATCATTTTACAAACACTTGATAGGCAATGAAAGTTATAAACATAGACTTCAAAAGCTCAGAACGACCGCATGACAAAGGGTCCAAGGTGGTCCGCCGTGACCAAAATTCGCCACAAGTGTCCACATGATACTACTGTGGAACAAGATAGCGAACTAACCCTAAACACTACCCCAAGAGCCCATCCAGCCATGTGACACTCCTCAGTGTTGTGTTTGCTAACGCTCCGCACCACTCGGCAAAGCTAGAAACTCCCAAAATAATTGCTTGGATGGCTTGTTTTTAGGCTGTTTTGCCTTTGCGCGTCAATTGCATACAATATGCGCTTACAAGCCTGAAATAGTCACAAAAGTCAACCAAAAAATAGGCTATCAAGCCTATTGCAAACCCTTTATATGATATGTAAAGCTTGAACAAAACTAAGAGACGAATATACATATGCATTACATCGAATATCCCATTCACATATTTGTCTGTGACATTCTTCCCCACTTATTCCTTCAATGTCCTCGTCGAAGTCTTTGCGGACGTTGCATCTTCTCACCTTTATTGAATCTTTATCTGCTCCAGTTGTAATGCGCCTTTGGGCTCTTTGTTGCTCTCTGCTACTGTAGTTAAGTAGTCGAACTTTAATCGACCATGTTGCTTCAACTTGCTAATGACTTTGACTTGGTGTGGGGTCGATCGGGTTGAAAAGATGAAGGGAAATACCTTGTTATGCACTAGTATCTCAAATGTCTTGTATCGTTTTAGTTGGGAAGTTGCCTATTTGTCACGGACAAACTTCGAAACAGGATGTTTGACGTAATGTTTCTGCATGTTCGTGTCTTTTGGTATGTTCATGCTTTGTACAGCATGTAAAGGGATGGCCGAAGGCTTAATAGTCCCATTTTATTTGGGTTGCTGGCCGCTTTAGGCTTGTAAATAAAGGTTGTGTCATGTGGACACTTGTGAGAGATTTTTGATCTGTAATAGACCATTTTGACCCTTTGTTGTGCAACTATTCAAAGCTTATAAAGTCTGTTTGTAATTTACATTGTCTATGAAGTGTTTCCTGGAATGTTTGCTTGTGGATCTCGAATAAGGCGTTTTCTCTAACCCATTCTCTCTTTTGTGGGTCCTAAGTGACCGTGGGAGGCTTCGGGCAGGCTGACCTTTGTGGACGAACACGTAAGGGTGCCACACGATTTAGGCAAAACCAGCCAAGTCCGTGACAGATGGTATCAGAGCGGGACAAGCACTCATAGAAACACTTAGCATGCAAACGTGGGGGACCTAGCGGGGCTGTGTTGAGGACAGTCAGCGCACGTGCGACCGTTTGGGAGAAAACGGGCATAGAGATATAGGGAAAAGAGTCGCTCGGAGGAGCGGGCATCTGAGATTGGCATTCAGAGGAATGGCCAACCCTTCGCGCAAGAGGCACCACGAGAATAGGCAAGCTTGGAAGAATGTGGAGCGCGCAAAGGGTGGGATGGCTGAGTTTGAGCTACGGCTCAACGTTTACAACTATACTTGATGGTGCTCAAGGCAAGCGAGGCGCTTGGTAAAAGATGAGACCATGCAAGGTGGAATGAGTTGCTCAGTGATCGAAAGAGTTGTGCAAAGCTCACAGAGGTGAGGGGAATTGCTAACTCGAAGAATTTGGTACTCATGCATCGGCTTGTATGCGGACGATGGAATGTTCGCGGCCATCCCAAGGCGACCGAAACTCGGCGCCATGGAGCATGGAAACTTTCTCTTCAGCATGTGAAGGATATGTCCGTAGGAGGCCGAAGTATGCAACTAGTTCAGCATCTTGCTAGGCCTTGAATAGTGTAGCGGGAGTTGTATTGACGTGGAGTCGCAATCTAACAAGTGCGTTTACAGGAGGCAGAACAATGCACAGTTTATTCAGCAAATCGGAGTAGTCTAAGGGGATGGTGGTCTCCGAAACAAAGAGAGATGTTGCTCCAACGGGACAGTTATCCAGGAGGGATAAGTCCCGGCTCGCCAGAGGGAGAATCATGTGGGACAGACCACACATGTTGAGAAGTACGTCAACAAACAACTCTACGAAGCTCAATGGACCGAGCAAGCGGCGAGGAGTCGTCGTATGATCTCGCTTGAGAGAATGCATTGGTGGATGCATTGCGAGATCAAGTGGGGGAGCGACCCAAAGCAACACAAATGAAGGCATACTAGAGTCGATATGGAGATCGGACTCAAGGGAGGGCTGACCTGTGGAATGGTGGGCGCGAGAGCCACCATCAACTCAATGCAAAAACGAGGAGCAGAGCAACTTGGGTGTAATTTGGTGAAGTATCCAAGCCGCATTAAGGGAGCCAGCATAGAAGATAGAACATGGAGCGGAGGCACAATGCTTTCCTTGGACAAAGGTCAAGGCATGAACTCTTGCAGAGGAAAGAGCAGGATCATGTTGTTCCATGGGTCCTTCTTTCTGACGGAGCAGACTCATCTTGTATGGTGCCAAAGACTAAGGGAGCTTCTGGGCACATGCATCTTATCTCGGAGAAGCATTTGATGGAGGAACTAAGGCGACTCAACTTGCGGAGGCGAAGTTAGGTTCAAAAGGCCTTGGCACGGGGCAAGAGGACGCGGAGACAGGTACTCTTGAAGAATATGCCACAGTGTTGTCATTCAAGTTGCCATGAAGGAAGCAGTACGTAGCGAAGATTGTGCTGGTAGGGGCAGAGGCCCAGGATCCAAACAATGGTGCACTAATTGCAGCGAAGTCGGGGGACTTCGGGAGCTACTAGGCGACGGACTGTCCTAGAGCGATGCTTCATCTAGGTGTGACCCATGAGTGGGTGGATGAAGGTCGATTGCCAAAGGAGCGAACAAAATCGAATGTGAAAGAGACCCTGCGATGTATTGGCAGAGGCCACACATGGAGTGATCACAATTCAAGTTCATCCCACAAGGATCAGAATGCAATGGAGATGTCACCAGGAGGCGACATGGTGCAGCGGATCGTGGTGGAACAGTTTGTGGCAATGTGATACACACGATATAGTCTCATGAACAACATGACGGCAAGAAGGGCTATGGATTCAAGGAGTGAAGACCATGCTATCGCCGAGGCGGGTCTTCCGTGCGTGCATCGAATTTTGCATCGGATAAAAGCCTTGGTCATCAGCATATGAGGGATGTGTTCCACCAAGGGAAAAGTTCGAATGCAAGTACTAGTGAGTCCCATGGGATTGACTTGATCATGCAAAGGTATGATCGAAGCAGTTGGAGAGTTGGATTGCTCCAGAGCCCATATTCGCTTAAGGGAGCCCGGCAAGTCAGAGGACAAGGTCGAGTAAGCGAACATTGCTACCAAGGAAGCTAAGGAGAACAAAATTGGTGCAAACCCTATAATGCGATAGCAGAGGCCATGCATGGGAGTTGCAGTCTGTCTTTCTATCGATCAAAAGGGAGCTGCTTGGAGAACACAGAGGTATTGAAGTAGGGGGGTCGAAAGGGGCGAGGAAGCGACGATACGTCCAGAGGGACTTAGCTACCCAAAATCAAGCATCAGTTAGAATGGAGGTGGACTCAATGGAGTGCCACAGAGACATCTACTGATTGTGACAAAAAGGGATGCAGATGCGAGGCGACGGATAGTAGGGCCATGAGCATGACAGCGCCATGGTACCGCAGAGTCGAGACTTCCGCGAAAGTCATTAATCCCTTGCTCTCATGGAGGGAGAACGCTTGGTCGTGAAAGGGGCCGAGGAGGCGAAGCATGCAGAGGCAAACTCCAAGTATCGAGATAAGGCTGAAGGGCAGAGGCGAAGGAACTTCGTAAGACCGGTGTCAACGAGTTTCTCATCAAAATAACCGAAAGTGAAGGACTTCGGGTCAGGCAAAAGTGCAGGGTTGATGGAGAAGACGGTACAATCCTAGAGGCGACCAAATCAATTAGAGAATTACTCCAAGTTGGGGTGAAAACTTCTTGCCTTCTAGAAGTTCGATGGCATTGAGAAGGTGAATCACAGTAGCTAACTCAACGTAAGGAGTGCAAACACTTCAAGTGCTTCAGAAGTGTGAGCAAAGAGCAGGCGAAGGCCAGTAACCAGCTCGCTCCATGGAGTACAACCTCGAGGAGGCGGGCAAAGTCAAGTAATCTTTGCCTTCTCAACCCTTAAGAGAATGGGCAAAACCGAGTACCCTAATTCTCTTATCTATCCAGCAGAGGAGCTTTGCACAAGTTCAAAGACCCTTCGAAGATAATGGAAGACAATAGTTGTCAAATCCTCACTAACGGTGATCAGTGCTACTGAGAGTAGATTGTCCGTTTCATTTCCCAACGAAATGCCAATCGAAAGCGGAAATGATGCGAACCTACTTGGAAGTGACAACTAAGTGAAAGAAGAGTCAATGGACAAATTTTGTGGAGAAATGACCCAAAACTTCATAAGTTTACGAGATGATGCTCGTTACAGCTCTAACAAGCATCCACTCAGTTCAAGTAGCATGAGGCATTTGAGAGACTAGCATATTGTAAGGATTGTCTTTTCCTTCATCTGGAGGATCCGTAGGAATCAACAAGGATCAACACAACTCAGCCAACCCCACACCAGAGTCAGAGTCATTATTGAGTTGAAGTAGCATGGTGGATCAAATGTTCGACTACTCAAAAACAGCAGCGGAGAGCAGTTGAGAGCCAAGAGGCGCACTGCAGCTGGAGCAGAAGATTGAAGACTCAGCAAAAGCGAGGAGTTGCAGTGTTCACAAAGGCTTCGACGAGGACGTCGAAGGAATAAGTGGGGGAGAATGTCACGGACAAACTTCGAAACATGATATTTTATGTAATGCATATGTATGTCCGTGTCTTTTGGTATGTTCATGCTTTGTACAGCATGTACAGGGACGGTCGAAGGCTTAATAGTCTCATTTTAGTTGGGTTGGTGGTCGCTTTAGGCTTGTAAATAAAGGTTGTCATGTGGACACTTGTGAGAGATTTTCGATTTGTAATGGACTATTTTGACCCTTTGTTGTGTAATTATTCAGAACTTGTAAAGTTTGTTTGTAATTTGCATTGTTTATGAAGTCTTTCCTGGAATGTTTGCTTGTGGATCCCGAATGAGGCGGTTTCTCTAACCCATTCTTTCTTTTGTGGGTCCTAAGTGACCGTGGGAGGCTTCGGGGAGGCTGACCTTTGCGGACTGACACAAAAGGGTATCGCACGACTTAAGCAAAACCAGCTAAGTCTGTGACATGTTGGAGCTAGTGACTTAAATAGTCGCTCGAGCGAGGCGTGGTGATGCCCTGGCGCCTCATATGAGGACCAGGTAGCACGTTTCAATGAGGTGCTGCTTAGAAGCTCACCCGAGCCGAAGCGTCGGGCGCTTTGAGCGAGTGCTCACTTCATATATGGCAACCGAAATAGACTCCTAAGTTTGGTTCGGTTCAATAGAACGCACGTAGTTCCTTACCTCAAAACCTCTGCACAACGCTTTCTATCGTTGCCTCCACCACAAATGCGGCAAACCGAGTATTCCTCTGTCGTCGATCGAGTCTTTCTCTTCCTGCTTCCGTTGTGTCCACTGTTATTGCTGTTGTCCGTTGCCTGCTGCTATATGTTGCTTCTGCTGTCGTCGTTCGTAGTGTTGTCACGGTTGTCTTAGACTAATCATCTATTGCTGTTGTTTCTCACTACTGCTTCTGTTCCGACTTTGCGTTGTCGGTTTTATTGGGTGATATTTTTTATCCCTTTTTACAGAATTCTTCTCTTATTTAATTTAATATCAAATTCTTATTTAAATAATTATATTTATTAATTATATTATATATTTTAATAGTTTAGACTACGTCACTTCGTTTGGGGGTGGCTTCGAGTCGACGTAGGAGTGCTGGACCAAGGAACAAGGAGGTTGATAGTGGGTAGAATAGTCATTACACATGTTATTTTTTATTTGTTAAATTAAAGAATTTTACCTTGAGGATGTTCGTGATATTTTAAAAACATTTGAGGGGAATTAAACAGATATTCAACTATTTGACATGGGTATGTCAGAATATTTTCCTAGAATCAAAAATATAAAAATTTCAAAAAATAAAGATGTGAATTATAAGAACTCAGAAGTCATTTTCTATTTACTGTTTCCTCTATACGAGTACTGAATATCCGGTCCTAAGTACTTGATCTACAAGACCGGTGAATTCAGTGCCCACAGTGAGGGTAATTTGGTCTATGTAAAGTTTGCTTGATGTTCCTCATTATTGATCTTTTGTGCAAGAATGGCAGGAAAATTGATTGGGTAGTTCTTTAATTTTCTGCTGAACTATTGGTGGTATTCTTTAATTTTATTAGGTGTTTCTGATTGAATTTTCTTTGTGTGCTGATTGAATATGTGTAGGCTATTCACCAATTTGGAACTGATTTTGCAATGATACAGCAGCTGTTCCCTAAATCACACCCGACATTAAGTGAAACTAAAATTCAAAATTGAAGAACGCAGACATCCTTTGCAAGTCCATGATACTTTACTTCATCCTTCCAAAGGTATGAAATTGATTTTTTCTGCTCCCAATTTTTTAAATTCTCTTAGTATGTCACTGACTTTTTGCTAGTCTCACTCAAATTCTCTTAGTCTCACTCGAATTTTGAAGGTGAAGTCGATGGGCCCTGAGGAGTTGGATGATTCGAAAGGTGAAGCCATTAGTCCCTAGAATTTTGATGGGCATCAAGGACACGGAAAAAAACTCTCTGGGAGATCTGAACCATGGTTGGATGGGCCCCTAACTATCCTGCCTTGGCAAGGAGTATCAAAAGTATGATTGATTGCCTACTTGTGTTATTTATTATCTTCTTATATCATAATTTTGTTTCTATCGATTTTATCATGTGTTGAGATGTGTTTTGTGATGGGGGGATATTCGTAACTTGAAAGAAATCAGTCGCTCTTCTTCGTCACGGTAGCAAATTTTTGCCTCTGGAGTTACTTTCCACGTGAAAGGTGGTTACGCTGCTTTTAGTGTGCCAGACAATTGTTGGAAATTTAATTGAGATACTCAATTTCAGGATAGAAATAACAAGTATCCACTCATTTTAAGTAGCATGAGGCATTTGAGAGACTAGCACATTGTAAGGATTGTCTTTTCCTTCATCTGGAGGATCCGTAGGAATCAACAAGGATCAACACAACTCAGCCAACCCCACACTAGAGTCAGAGTCATTATTGAGTTGAAGTAGCATGGCGGATCAAATGTTCGACTACTCAAAAACAGCAGCGGAGAGCAGCTGAGAGCCAAGAGACGCATTGCAGCTGGAGCAGAAGATTGAAGACTCAGCAAAGACGAGGAGTTGCAGTGTTCACAAAGGCTTCGACGAAGACGTCGAAGGAATAAGTGGGGGAGAATGTCACGGACAAACTTCGAAACAGGATATTTTATGTAATGCATATATATGTCCGTATCTTTTGGTATGTTCATGCTTTGTACAGCATGTACAGGGACGGCCGAAGGCTTAATAGTCTCATTTTAGTTGGGTTGGTGGTCGCTTTAAGCTTGTAAATAAAGGTTGTCATGTGGACACTAGTGAGAGATTTTCGATTTGTAATGGACCATTTTGACCCTTTGTTGTGTAACTATTCAGAACTTGTAAAGTCTGTTTGTAATTTGCATTGCCTATGAAGTGTTTCTGATTGAATTTTCTTTGTGTGCTGATTGAATATGTGTAGGCTATTCACCAATTTGGAACAGATTTTGCAATGATACAGCAGCTGTTCCCTAAATCACACCCGACATTAAGTGAAACTAAAATTCAAAATTGAAGAACGCAGACATCCTTTGCAAGTCCATGATGCTTTACTTCATCCTTCCAAAGGTATGAAGTTGATTTTTTCTGCTCCCAATTTTTTAAATTCTCTTAGTATGTCACTGACTTTTTGCTAGTCTCACTCAAATTCTCTTAGCTTGATCTATCACCTGATGTTTTATTTAACATCTGGTTTTGCTATGATGACAGATTTCTTTGATACTATAAAATGTTAGACTGAGTGAAGCAATCTATTGTACTTATCTGAATGAGTATAAATTCTATTTGTCAAATGAGGATCAACAAAACCAGTAAAATACTGGGTAGTAGCCTGGTATGAATTTCAATTCAGTGAAGTTGCTTGTCTGTGTGTTGGCTTGTGGTTAAACCGATAAACACCCAACCAGTACTGGCTTGTCCAATTGTCTTGGGGTCCTTCCTCTGGAAAACAGATGTAGAATGGAATAACAGAACTAAATACTTGTAAATATTTGAGGTGCAGCATCTGCAACATAATGTCTTCTACTTTTCTTCTACTTTTTTTACTTCAGCACAATGGTAAGATCCTTCCTTTGTGATATAGATATTAGTGAGAGCCTCTTGCCCTAGATTTTTCACCTTCATAATAAAATAATCAGTTTACCTGGGTTTTAAATCACTGTGTTGTATTTTCCAGTGCATCCTGACCATCCAAAACTGTACCCTAGTGGTGGGGGTTCATGGCAGTCGTTTGAAGATAGCCCACACATTATGTAAGATACCGTTGAGATGTGATCATAAGTCTCACATTATTATACTTCTTTTTTTTTCTTTCATTGAAAGTATTCATCGTTAACCTTGACATCTAAATTCCCCCTCTTTCATATTTGTGGTATTTTAGCTCTAGAATTAAAGATAAATTGATGCTGTTGTTGGAAAAGAGATGACTGAAAATGCATGTGCAATTTGATAGGCTTAATCCTGATAATTAGTTATTTGGCAGATCGTACACACGTTATGCAAGTAATTAAGCAGCTCCAAACTAGGGCAAGGCCAACTTCCAACGGAGAGACAGATGGTGATCAGGCGAATACATTGCAGGATGGCGTTGGTAAAATGGAGGTATTCCTGGAACATTTCTCTCTAGAGATAATCTGCTTGATCACCCTGGATTTTATTTTGCTTTATCGGAATCTGTTGCTGAAGCAGGAGGAAACAGGTGGCGTCCAGAGTGAACCTCAAATAGTCCCTCGAATTTTGAAGGTGAAGTCGATGGGCCCTGAGGAGTTGGATGATTCGAAAGGTGAAGCCATTAGTCCCTAGAATTTTGATGAGCATCAAGGACACGGAAAAAAACTCTCTGGGAGATCTGAACCATGGTTGGATGGGCCCCTAACTATCCTTCCTTGGCAAGGAGTATCAAAAGTATGATTGATTGCCTACTTGCGTTATTTATTATCTTCTTATATCATAATTTTGTTTCTACCGATTTTATCATGTGTTGAGATGTGTTTCGTGATGGGGGGATATTCGTAACTTGAAAGAAATCAGCCGCTCTTCTTCGTCACGGTAGCAAATTTTTGCCTCTGGAGTTACTTTCCACGTGAAAGGTGGTTACGCTGCTTTTGCAGTGCCAGACGATTGTTGGAAATTTAATTGAGATACTCAATTTCAGGATAGAAATAAATGGAAAATTGAATCAACATGTCGTTCCTGCCGTCCCTTGTGGGATGATGCCATTCCTATAGTTCGAGTGAAGATCTTAAGTCAATTATAATCTTGTATCATGTCATTGATTCCAACTATCGGTGAATGTTTGGAATCGTAATGTGATATTATTTTTGCTAATTCAAATTGAAGAGTTATATTAAATCGAACTATTTTTTATGTTGTATACATGGTATATTATTTTTTTCATAATTAGCAGCTTTGTATTAATTGCCATTATCATTAATATTGGTACACTATTATTAAAATCGATATTATCGATAATATAATTACACTTAGAAGGATATAGGGTTAAGTGGAGTGAAAATTAGATTTCTATGAGATAGGAATCAAAACTATTAACCTCACATGAGGTTTGTGAATAAATAATTATTTAATAATAAGCAAAGAATATAAATCTTTCTGTTGGGAAAGGACGAGGATCTTATAACCATTTAATATTCACATTTATATAAAATCCTAACACAGAAAAGGAAGCCCAAAAGAAATGTGGTTTAGAATTCTCTGAACATATAACAATATTTTAACCTTGGTTTTTTTTTCTGAAGAAACTGAGAATTTATCTTTCACGAGGTACAACTTGCTGGGCAATAGAACTTTTGAGACACTACATATCAATCCCGAACAATAGAATGATATTTTAAATCAAGTATATACATCATAAATTCATTATTGCAGGGCCTACTAATGACTGAAAGATGTCAAATAGCACATGCTGCACTTCGCTGGAGCTATGTTCACAACGAATAAGGTTAACTAACAACGGAAAAATGCAAGGCAAGTTCCTTTTAAATGAATCCCTCTCCAAGCTACTTAAGACTTGCAAGGACAACACAGCCAACGATGCCCTAGCTGCCAATTCCTCTCTCTTCGCTGAACCTAAAGGAAGTATCCAGTGTAATGCTGGGCTTGTATTTGAAATCTGATCTGTTAGTTCGTGTCCTGCACAATTTAAGTATATCTGCAATATTTTCTGACAAACTGACACAACTTCTGATTCTATTCTCAACTCATGTGACACAAATTCATCTTCAGTAAGTAAAGTTTGCAAGAATTTCAGGAGATTCTGATAGGATTCATTCTCGAAATGAACAATTGGTGGATCAGAAATCTCCAATAAGGAGCATGCCTTCTGCATCTTCAGCTGTACAGCACTTTCATTACTCACTTCACTTGAATGTGATGCAATGGACGAAAGTATTTCCAATAGAATGGTAACATGAGCTGCGGAAAAGTATTTCCGATGCACCTCATACAGCTTCTTGACAACCTATTAGCAGGAAAACGAAAGGTCACTGTCTTTAGACTACTGAATGACAGCTTGATGCAAACTTGTACGTAAAGATATAACAGCATGAGTGTTCATCGACTTAGAAGGGGGAAGAAACAAAAACAAAGTTTTGTCAATTCGCATTACTTATGAATATAAACACATTCTTGTTCACAGAATCAACTTTGTCATTGCATGTACTTATCTGAATCATGGATTGCTAGATGTTTTGGGATTACTGATTTCTTAAAGCTTCCACCAAGACCAAAGATGGATCACTTAAATGGAGGGTTGGCATCATTAAATTTGTATCCATGCATCAAAAGAAAGTTTCAAAAGTTATAAAGCTGAATCTTGATAGAGTGGTCTGTTTTACATCAACAGATGTCAAAAAATCTCAACTCAGGTAGTAATCTAAATACTTCCCCAACCCAATCCAAGTTTTCATTACAAGACAAAGAAGAGTATCATTACCAGAGCAAGTGATCCGAATATAAACCATCAAGTTAGCTTCACCCATTTAATTTATATTAATTCATTGAGCATTGGGTTTCATGGCTGCTTGACAAACTGCATTGTTCAATAAGGTTAGAACATTAACCAAAAGATCTTGACCAGCCAAATAACTACACCATCATCCCAACCCATACAATATTGAAACTTTAATGAAACTGGGGATCAAGCGATTGAAAGTCATTGTCTCCCTATCTGTATCTTGTTCTCACCATGCCTAACCTATCTGACCTTGATTCTAGTCTAACAATCGAATGTTATTATCCTACTCAATGTTTAATAGACTATCCATCCTGTTTGGTACAGGTTGGTATTTATTGGTCTGACAACTGGTCGAGATGCAACTCGGATGATTTTGCATGTTTTGTTTCAGTCTGAGTTGTACCCTCTGATAAACTCACAGTATCAGGCTTACCAAGTGGTAAGCAGATCAGAATCAGATGGTAAGCTTGTCCAGTTCAGTCTGGTATGAGATATACCATCTAGTAAGCTTGGTACAAACCAGTATCAGGATTTTTTTTAAAACAATGTGTGACAATTTTATCTCTTTCTCACCATCACCACACAGCTATCCCTCTTTCTATCTTCTCCTCTCTTGACTCCTTCCCAGCATGTCATCACTGCCTCCTACCTACCACATTGCAAACACTGCCTTCTCATCTTATCAGTACGTATAGCTACCTTCTCCTCTCTTTTCTCTCAGTAATTTCTCCCCTGCTCCCCAGTCAGGCATGGAGACATATCAGCACACAATACGCCCAACCTTGCTAGCATTATGAAACCTCAACTCTTTTTATTTTCCAGATTAATGGAACTTGAAGGATAGAATCCAGGCTCTCAAAATTCAAGCTCATCTTTGTGAGGGATTAAACCATTACTTGGTCTGACTTAAAGAAAGTGAAAATGTTTGGTAACAAGTGACTCTGAGAAAGTATAAGGGAAGTGAGCAAAGGAGATATACCAAGAGAAACGTGTCCATCTAATCTAAACAAAGCTCATAATAATTTTACTAATCATCTCAACAAATATGCAAACAAGACTCATTATTCACTCTTATTCATGATGTTGGTTAATACGGCTTATGGTAACCTCGAAAGGAAGAAATATCTATCTAAATAAATTATAATCTAACAGCAAACAAATTACCAAAAAACTATATTCTCAGCCTAATTATAATAGACTAAATACCTTGAGGTCAAGAAATTAAAAAAAATAAAAATAAAAAACCCACATAAAAGTCTACCTAATAAGACTATTACCTGCCCGTCCGAGATACAATGAGTCTGAACATATATTTTATAACTCAAAATTAGATACGATGCAATTTTTATAACTCAAAATTAGGATGAAAAATCACCCCCAAAAAAAACATAATAAAAGTGAACCTGATCTTGTCTTAATAACTTGTCCTTAAATTCAACAACACTCGATCCAGCCTTGCAAGACCCAAACATGAGTTGCCTAAGACCAGTAATTCTGCATCGATTCGCCTACTCTAGATGGATCTTGCCCTCAATAACTGTAGGATCTTTAATAATACAATGACAGGCCGTCATTGTTGCATGATCTCACAGAAATTGATGCCTGCATCCCCAATTTACAATTTGATAGGCATTTGTGACTTGATTAAAAACCAATCTTCATAGGTGCTTTATCCATCATCAAAGTTTGCAATGTTGCTTTGACTTGTGACAAAGATGCCTCTAACAGTATCACTGCATCTTAATAGCCTCAATCTTGATGACATGCAGTTGTCTCCAACTTAGGCTCAACTTGCTTTTGCTTCACTATTACAATCTCGTCATTCTTAGCCATCAACTTTTCATGTTGGAATTTGTACTACTCTCAGATGTTAGCATCATCTATATGACCATAACTGAGTGCAAAGGAGACGGGTAACTCGGTCAATGTTTGCATCATCTCGAGTATAGCTCTCATTTCCAGCAACATATGATTCTTCAGTAAGGAAAGAAAGGACAAGCAAAGGAATCTTCATGAAAATCACAGGTCCAGTAGGAAAAATCAGTTAAGGATGGGATCCACCATGATGGTAGAACATATTGGCTATCTAAAGCTTTGGAACTATTTTAATAGTGAGTACTTGAAGAGAAATAGAGGAAGAGACATCCATGGTCATCTAATTAAATCTTAATCTAAAGCCAAACTGATTTCAGAAAGATCAGAATTCTGTCCCTACTATAAAAGGTTTATCACCTTCACAACTATGGCCTTGGAAGTAAAATAGCATCACAAAAAATTTCTACAAAATAGACCAACATTAGCAAGTCTATGCTCCAGAATGAATCTGAGATTTAGGACAGAGATTTAGGACAAAATTCCACCCAAAAAGACTAGAAAATAGAAAAACTTGATCTTGACTCAATATCTTTCAACCATAAACTCAATCGAGAACTAATATGGCCCAACAAGACACAAATAGGAATCAACTTGTCTTGCATAAAATGGTGCTCAGGAAATAGTGCAGCATCAGTAGGATGACTTGGTCCTTAAGGCTTCCAGAATGAAACTCATGACAACATGTGCCAATGAGTTATGGTACAAGCAAGGAAACTAATGTTAAGTAGGGGTGTACTGATACCTAAAAACAATGAAACTAACCATTTAACCCAGCTGGATTGGTTCAGTTCAAGTTTGGGTTCTAGAATATTTTTAGTATTAGTTCAGCTAATTTGCCTATTTTTACAATCATTTCATTGAATCTAAAGAAGAAAAATTCTTCCACATTTGCTGGTCTTTATCAATAGCATGTTGCAATTTGTTTATCTCAAACAAAGTTAGACAAGTGATTAGGGTATCAGTGAGTCAAAATGAATCAATAATTATACTTGATAAGACGGTTATGAAAAATGTTCTATTAGCCCAAATGATTGTGAGAGACTATTACAGAAGCAAAATATCCTCCGGATGTACAATTAAAGTTGATCTTCACAAATCTTATGATTCAATTAAATGGGATTTTATCAAAAAGATGTCAAACTTGCTTGGCTTTCCTAAACACTAGCTCATTATGAAATGTTTAACAAATACACTCTATATTCTCGACTTGGAATTTGGTTGGACATTTTGACAGGAGAATAGGTTTGATGCAAGGTGACCCAGTGTCACCTTATCTGTTTCTATTGGCTATGAAGTGTTTGACTAGAAGAACGAGGAAAGTTAAAAAGGAAACAATTTTTTTAATGTCCTAAGTGTAGGAAATTGAACTCCAGTCATCTTTGCTTTGCAGATGACTTGTGTTTTGCCATGGGAATTTGACTGTTTTAGGAAAATGTTAAAAAGACAACATTACTTTCCAGCTGTATCTAGTTTAAGTGTTAAGCCAGAAAAGGTTTATATTAGAGGAACAAAACCTTCTGTGAAGCAAGATATCCTATAGTTTCTGGATTTCAGGATAGCAAGTCCTGCCAATTAAATCTCCTGAAATTACTCTAACTTCAACAATTATGGATTATAATGATTTTAGAATACTAGTTAAAAAATCAGTGCCAAGGCCAGAAGCTACACATCTAAAATACTTTCTTATGCAGGAAGAGTCCAACTTATAAATTGCATGCTCTTTTCTGCAGTTAAATTGGAGCATTATTTTTTAAATTCTAAATAGAAATAAAAGAAATAGAAGTAGTCATGAGGAAATTTATCCGAGGAGGAACTGAACTTGACACAGGTAATGGTTAGTAGCCCGGAAACAAGTATGAAGCATCTCAGAAGGGTAACTTGGATGATAAAGCTTTAACAAGAATGTGCCCATAGCTAAATCTCAAACTCCACTCTCCATGGATTTACTAATTAAATGTAAAGAAGTAATCTGAAAGTCAGACTGCTACAATCTACAAACAGTATTTGCACTTGGCCAGACATTGAGAATAAGGACCTTCTAGTGCACCATAGCAAAATCTCAAACTCTACATAGATTTACTGATGAAATTAGAAGTAACAAGTAATTTGGAAGTCGGACTGTTACAATCTACAAATGGTACTTGTGCTTGGCCAGAGGTATTGAAACTAAGGACCACCACATGTCAACTCAACAGCTAGGAGATTCTATTGCACTACTAAATCTAAAAACCTCATCTTACCATAAATAATTAGTTGAATCTGTATCTCGACCTTAGTCTACAATTTTTTATTCCATTGATGTTTGAACATTTTACCTCTTGTTCCAAGACAAATGCAATTTCCCATTATAAATGATCAGAAATCTTAATAGTGCAATACTGAAATGAAACTTGTGAAAAAAAAGATGGGTAATCACTGAGCAGTTGACTAATGCAATCAATCAAAGTTTCTTCAACTTTTATTTTATTAAACCAATCAATTTTCTGTAGAAATATTGGTTAACTAAAAATTTTAAACAGAATAAACAATCACGGGTGAAGTGGACAAAATCCAACTGTCTAGATGTCAGTAAACCAATCACAGGGACTAGCTAAAGTGATGTATAGCAAATATTTTTTCCGATGGTACAATATGCTTAATCATATGTGAAGATCCCTTCTTAATTTAATACTTCTAACAAGATATGAAAAGTTAACTTTCCAACAAGGATTTTAATTTCGAATGATACTACCTACACCGGGCGGTACCATCGATTGAGGCTGTTTCCGCCCATTGCCGCCCGAAATCGGTCGGTAACGGTCGATTTCGATCGTCGTTGCCTGCTATCGGGCAGTATTAGCCGAGGGAGAAGGAAGAAGAGGGAGAAGAAAAAGGAGAACCTGGAGATTCAGCACTGCTCTCCCTCGACGATCCCAATCTGTCACCGCCCTCCCTCCTCGGACGCCATAGATGAGATGTCGCCTCCTCGTCTGAGACGACATGGCCTCGACGTCGTCAGCGACTTCTTCTCATCCGTGCGGGGAGATGTCGTCGAGGCTTCGCGGGAAGAAGAAAACACGGTTTCATCTCCCTTTTTTAATTTTTTAACTATTATTATTATTATTATATATATATCGAGCGGTATGTCAGAGTGTACCACTCGATACACTCATACCGTACCGAGTTGAAATTGCGGTATGTCATATCATAGTGTATGGTACACTCAATACTCCAGTACAGTACGAAATTGCGAACTTTGCTTTTCAAAAGGTTAAGTTCAAATTACAAGCCAACACAAAGGAAAATACAAGAGAGCTTGTGAAATTATATTTATATTTATATATTTATAAATATGTAGCAAATGATTAAGACTTTCAAGGAAAACCGATGTGGTAGGCCTCGAAGCAGTTATATACAGATTTTAGGTTATAATTACTAAATAGCCCAGCCGAATAGTAGGAAAACATAAGCCCAATATGCAATACTTTAGTCAATATCAAATGAACAATGCTAACAACATAGATGTAACTAATTTGGGACCCAAAAAGTCATGCTTAAACTATATGCCAAAAGAATGTTAGAGCATTGAATGGTTAAAGACTTCATGTGCTTTAACTTCGAAAAAAATTAACCAGTATACCCTGTCAGTACTCAATACATCAAGAAAAACCTCCAATGTAAAGGAACATCTGAGAACAATATTGCTATTATGAGAGAAAGGTTACCTGTACAATTTGGAGCTGAACACTTATGTGGTTCTTCATTCTGACGATTGCATATGATGCTGTTTCCATATTAGCCTCCTCTTCATCATCGTTAATAAATTCATGATCAGAATATTGTTCACCATCAGAATAAGGCTGATTTCTATCAGGAACCTCAACATTTTGCATGATCTTGATGATGTTTGAAAAAACAGGTAGCATTGAAGCAGCTGATTCTTTCAAGGGAACCAAAATATCCTTCCATTCTGCTTCTGATAGCTTGCTTCCTAGACTGGCAGCCAAATGGAGTAAAGCAGCCATCCCTGTGTTAGCATACTGCTTATAGGGACTGCTTAAAAAACTTGTGATAATAGCTACAACATTTGCAAGCTGTGAACGCATTACATCGAAAAACTTGACAAATAAGTCAACCAAGCATTTTGCTGCTAATGTATCGGTTTCAGATTTCCATGAATCATCTTCCATATATTGAGAGTTATGCACTGGTGAAACCTGGCCAACAAGCATATGCCGTGGATTGTTAAAAATGGGGGAAATTGCAGATTTAAAGATATTGATCCAGAGATGGGATGAAAATAGGTGACCATGGTCCTTGAGAATGTCAAAGAATACTTCTAAAGCACCTTTTCTGATAGTTGGTCTAGGATCAGATGTCAACTTAGATAAACCTGAAAATACATATGTATAACTTCTTAGAATAAATTCCAAAATTCCAGCAATAGAGAACTAGCAAGCATGAAAATAATAAATCCCAAAAACTATACCATCAAGTAAAGGTAGCCAAAAGAAAGCATGATCATCTTTTTCAGTCAAATTATTTCCATCTAAAGCATCTCCATTTCCTAAATGACCATCAGAGTTCTTGTCGTAGCAAACCAATCCACCTTCTGCAAGTTTAACAGCACAGAAACGAAGAAACGCAATAGCATTGAGGCTTGCATCACTATTGAATCTGCTGTTTGTAAAAGCTATCAGGCACTTAACACAGTCCGTGAACGTTGTGGTTTCTGTCTCAGTTATATAAGGAAAATAATCCCTAACTATTTTCTCCATTGTCCCAAAAGCCAACAAAACAATACTTTTGCGTTCATCAGCAGCAGCAATTGTAAAAACCTATTAACATGCAACCAAGTTTAATCTTCAGTATAGATAGAAAGTTACAAAATTCTAATTCAATATTTCACCACAAAGGCCATTCTCATTTAAGGTAATCCCTGAAAGCAAGACAGGTATAAGTACATAGAATATAAGAAGTATAAGAAAAATGAAACATACCGTAAAAACACTTTTCCATCCAGATTTCACATGATTAACACGACCCAAAACCATCTGTGAAACACATCGAACAATTAGTTCACGAATTTCAGAAGATACACTCTTCTGCATAACAACCACAAAAGGTCTCAAAAATTCATTCTGAAAATTATAATTAGCAAGCTCCTCTCGCTCCAAAAACTTCATAGCCAACTGCCTTAATGAATCCATGACAAAGATTGCAACTGAAAGATTTTCTGACAATCCTACTGAAACAAAAAATTCAGCAAGGACATTCCAGATGCGAGACCAAACCAATCGAATGCGATTCATATTATAATGCCTGCATGGATAAAATATGTATCAATGAGATCGAAGTGGGTAGCTTGTACACTTGTTTGAAGAAAACAATATGCATCTGCAGACATAAATAAATCACTAAAAACACACTTACGCAATTTCAACTATTTTTGTGAGGCTGAAAACTCGAGGATCTGTTGGAGATTGTAATTCTGTCATAGAAACCTTACAAAGGGCCCTCACAAAAGCTACAATTGCATCACCATTCAATCTTTGGCTATGAGCAAATATGTGGTTTAGCTCAAAGCTACCAATCTGATCCAACAGATTTAAGTTGGAAATAAAGCTACTAATCTGATCAGGGGTAACCAAAGCAGAAGCTTTAATTCCCACAGATGCACTGTCATAAGAACCACCTCGAACAACAGCCATTACCGCTGGATTTTGTAAAGCATTTCCTTTCCTCTTCATGGATGTAACGGCAAGTGTTTTCTGTGATCTTTCTTCTGATTCAGTGAGGGGTGCTGTAAAGAATGAAGCATCAGGAGGTGCACCCTCTCCTAGCAGGTGTAAATGCTCAAACCGTGAAAGACATGTAAATATATGCTCCCATGATTCTTGCAGATAATTACCATCTTCAATGGCAATGGATACAATAGCCTGTTAACAGATAAATTAGTCTGGTATATAATGGTCACAAAGAAATTGTTAATGATTCTCAAAAGAGATATTAACTGATATGACGCAGAATATTAATTCCAAAAAAAAAGTGGAAGTTAAAGCCTAACAGATATTGCTATTCAAAAATAAAAACTGTATGCTTTTGTCTATTGATTCATAGCATGTACTTCAAACATTATACATTTTGTATCCTTGTGCATATATGTCATAAAAAGGAAGACAAAGTAAATACAACCAAACCAAGAATACCAATAGAATAAAGAAGCAGACAAAACCAAATTTTGACTTAGTACAATTGGAATGCCAGCATTCTTAGGCAACCCAATGCTTGAGGCGCCCGCCTATTCGGGATCTAGAGAGGGTCACAAATCCTTAACCCTTAAAGTAGAGAAGTTGTTTTAGTGACTCGAACCTAGGTCACCAAGGACCAACCTTACCATTGTACAAGGGTTCATCCTCAAATACCAGCATTCTCATGCTGTATATTCTTGAAGTCATGCTAATCAGTAACACATATTTATAGACTATCAAATGTTTATTTAATACAAATGTCAAACTAAGGTATAGAAAATATAATATTTAAGATGTAACATTGTTTGAGTCATGCTAATCAGTGGTTCAGTAGGACTATTAAGTGTTTATTTAATACAAATGTCAAATTAAGGGATACAAATTAAAATATTTATGATACTAATTAAAATTACCAATAATAAAACAAATGCAAACATTTCAAGCTAAAATACATATGAAAATTTGACCATGTACTTGGGAATGTGCAAGTTTTACTTGATCCCATATCTGCCTTATATTAGATCATAACAGATAAGAGCTAAATATTGTCATTCAGACAAATTAACATACATATGGACTTGACCCATTCAATCTATAAGAACAGAAACAAGTTCTGAAGAACACTAAAAGTGTTATTCTCCTAGATTAAATTTCAACAGAACAGAAGCAATGTAAACTATTTATTAAAATATGTAATCTATCAGCTAAGCTATTGTGCTCTTGACTGTGTGGTAGCATGACAGTTTTTAATGTTCAAAATTAAATGGCAGACATTAACCAACAGACAGCACACCCTCTGAGTGATGTTGTCAGTACTCAGTAGTCAGTAGTCAGTAGAACAAGTGATCAACTCACATACATATGTATATATAGTTACAAACATACATCAAGTCACGTTCTACAAGTAATTTCATATGGTTGCATTATTCACAATTGTTCATGTAATGAGATCATTCAAAAGGTGATCAGATCCTTAATAGACTCAAAATCTTTTTACTAAAAGGACTACAACCATAAAGAGATTCTAAGCAACTGTTTAATAAGTTTGCATTGTATTTTATGAGACTGTATCACAAGGTTAGATAGGCCATAAACAATGTTCTATTTGTTACAATATCATAAATTAGTAATTAATAGATATATAAAGTTATACAGATTTTCAATTGAAATAGTTAAGAAAATCTAGGGAAAGTCCTATATATGCTAGGATACGTTACCCACCACCCAATTATCAGGAAAAACGTAAGACAAATTTCCTCAATAAAACTAATACATTTTGTAACTGGAGGAAAATATCCATTAACTCAAGTGGTTCACCTTAACAGCATCAACATTCTTCTGCTTCATGTCTGCAGCACAATGAAGGTATGTGAATTTTGCTACGGATGTGACAAAAGCATCTCTCTGTGTCTGCATATGCATCACTGAGGTGACATGCACTGCATATCGGAAGCCCTGCAAACACTGTGCTGTGGCAGACTTGTCATCACTTTGGTCAAGCGTCACACTGAAAGCAGCCATCATGGGGGCCCAGCAAACCTCAATCATAAATCTCAGGATTGCTGTATCCGTTACAGCATAGAACATAGACCTAAGTCACCAATAAAAATAAATCCAAAATGGACATGGAAAAGATATAACATCATGCACTTTTTAGTACTAGACTTACTCTGATTTTCCGCTCTTTGCTTTAAACTGTTCTTGGATGTGCCTAATGAGCAAATCATTTGCACCTAATGCTTTTTCTTCTGCTTGCTTCCAATTTACCAAGTTGAAAATACTATCCAATCCCAAAAGCTTATTGATGCTGCTCGTTTGCTTACTCTGTGGAGCTGATGAATCAACACTAATTTTTATTTCACTTTTCACAATTTGATCATATAAAGAACTCAAATAATCTTCAGGTAAATCCTTCCCATCATCTATTCCTCGATTATTCCGTATAAACTCAGCTTTTGACATCTACAAAGAAAATAAGGTTTGACATTTTAGTACAGAGGCAGTTAAAGATTACCAAAGAAAATCATCAATAACAAACCTTATCTTTCACCATGTTATTGTGTGCATCAGTGTTTAGCATTATCACAGAATAAGCAAGAACATATGCAGTATCTGCACTGGTAAAAGAACTCGGGTTGCATTTACAGTAACGTTCTGCAAACTTTTCCATTATGCGGTCAATTTTTTGTGCTTCTCCAGGCAATCTGAAGCCTCTTAGGAAGAACCTTATGGCTTCACCAAAGTTCATACCCTCAAAATCAATTGAATCAACATATGCATGCATAACTTTCAAAGGAAACTCCTCCCTTTCGCCCAAGTAGTCTCCAATCATAGCTGCATTCAGCCCAGAAGTGATTTTCAAAAAGGAAGCCACTTCTTCTGGCGAAGCACCTATTTTCTTGGTTTTGATTAGAAAATCAATACCCTTTGAAGGTTTCCTGTTAAACAGTGAAACACCTTTCTGCAAAGATAAGATGTGGATATAAATAGAAACCATAGTTTTCCGATCAAAGAAACAAAGGGGAAAAAAGGAATGCATTAAATGTATCCTAGCATGAAAATGAGTATAGAAACATTATCACCTGAAACTCCAACTTATAGGCCCGCCGTTGTTCTAGTGTGGCAGCATCAGATAGCTCAGAATTTGCATCAGAATGCAAATCATACTCGGCAATGGTTCCTTCTTCACCATTCAACACAGTGAGGTTCTCTGCAGAATGCTCCTTTTCAAGACTTTGAGGAGCAAAAACACCAATTTTCAGCTGCTGATCCATCCATGCTCCCATTGATTTAATGATACCAGCCAGGCACTTCACTGACTCAACACGCAATGTGCTATCCTGAGCTGGGGACAATGATGTCACTGATCCAGGAGGAACACCTAAACCTGTCTTTAGAAGGCCATTGACAACCCTGTTGAAATTAAAGAAAACTCTTAGAAAAAACATGGCACTGCCATACAATCACTCAGAAGTTATATTCTAATATTGTGTTCAGCTAAAGTAACAGTGTCAGGATCAACTTGTAAAAGAAGGTAATAAAAATTAACTACTCATGAATGAGATGTATGATTTACCTTTCAAATATGTTTGGTGCATTCACATCGCAATCATAATTCACGAAAATGTCAACCATAATTTGCGGGTCTTGACAGATCGTTTCCAATAAGTTGAGAACTGTCATTTTCTGCAAAAAACTAGGTTGAAGCACGTTTTCGAGTATACGCAAGACAAGCATGGGAAAGAAAATTCCAACTTCCTCTTTCAACATTGATCTAAACCTTGACAATAAGCCCATGAAAATAGAACAAAGTAGCTGAAAAATACTCATCACTGATAATGCACTATTCTTCAACAGTGATAAGCAAAGATATTGCTTGATAGCTCCAAGAAACCTGCATAAAAGTATAAAACAGGTATTAGAATCTTTAAACAGTGATCTTGTGAAGGGAAAACAATCCTCAATTGGAGAAAAAGAACTATCGTTGTGCAAAGAGATGCTTACTTATAACACATTTTCTTCATATTTATCTAGGAATACACAGAAGTATGTTGAAATATGTCTCATTTATCCATTGTTCTTTATAAGGAAAATAGTTACACATCATTCAGCAAGGGAAAAAGACATGAAAAACTACAGCTGCATGTGAGAACATCCTGTCACCTTTACCACATGTAACTATAAGAAATTCAAGCAGCTTCTCAATAATGATTTATTATAACAGGTATGATCATTTATATCATTCATAATTTACAAGTAATGTTGATCATAGTCATGCTTAATGAAGAACAAAATCCATCTTCAGCATATACATAAGTGGATTTATCAATCTCAATCGTAAATGAGTCACAGGTCTAAATCCATGGAAACGATAGGTCTGGGACATAGCTACAAATTCTACCAATAGAGATTATCTGCAAAGGTCTTATCATGTTAATATACATTACCAATTACCAGTATCAACCAATTAAGTATTACCAAAATCTGATAAATGTATAAATAAATATATTGAGAACCATGGCAAAGCCAATGAGCTTAAGTTTGTACGAGTTAACTCATCAAAAAACAGTTAGATCCTTTTCAAATGCTCAATATTGTTGTTTTTCTTTTACTATTTGATGATCGGTTCCTTACACTTTTGGTTATGACAAAAACCTTTCTGACCATCCAGTTCCTACTGCATGGCACATGAGAAAACATTTCCATCAATTTCTTGCTACTTAAATCCAACCACAGGGTTTTACCACTTGGGCAACAGATAATTTATATTCTCCGGATCACTTGATGTACAATTAAAAAACCTATATTTTTTTAGTTCTGATGTTTGATATAGATTAGCAATTTAGCACAATATATGATAAATTCTTTCCATGACTGGTAGAAAGGAAGATATATTAGGTAGTTGATATAGCATAAAACAACATACAATAACCATTCATTCATGTTAAAACAACATACAATAGTCATCATTCATGTTAAATAAAGGGTATAAGTCTAGAGACAAGACTATTTTAGCTCCAAACAACACAATTATTCAATATTGTAGTACTGGTACTGAATGATCGTTGAAAGTAAGTGCATAATGATTTTGAACTGAGTCGCTCTTGGACTGCAAAGCCGCTGCAGGTATGAATTCATCAAGAGGAGACAATTTGCACATCCTGCTATTGAGGGTTACATCACTAGTTGGTCCATAGATCAGGAGGTTTGGATGCACAATATAATATAGAAAGAATGATTTTTAGATGAATAATTACCGCTAATTTTCACTTCTTTGGTGGAGGCCTCTCCATGAAATACTGGATATATCCCATAGAATGATTTGAAAAGGTTCAAGAAACATTTTAGAGTATAGGAGGGAAGTGAAGAGGATGTAAGTTAAGATTTGAAACTTGCATCACAGCCATCCAATACTTTTTGGTACAGGCAAAAAAGACATAGGATCAGAAATTTAAGAAATGGAATAATGCATTCAAGGAGAAACTTAGATATTTTGACTATTTGGGTGATCAGAGAAAAAGAAAAGACATATCATCAGAAATTTAAGGAAATAGAACAATGCATCATGAAAATTTCAAAGGAGAAACTTAAATATTTGGCTATTTGGGTGATCAAACGATGTATTTTCAGAGGTTACCTATAAGACCAGAACAAGTCTTTTTTTTTATGTTTCACTGTAGCCTTGAGTAAATATTAACAAGGCATCTTAAATATTAACAATTGCTGCATAATTGTGATAATGAGTCACAAGTAACACGATTAGAATTGTTCAACATCATTAGCACTCATACTATTAAATGGAATGCGAAATGATACAAAAGATTTTTAAAAAAGGCAATTGTAGCTTTCTTAATACAATTTTGCAATTACAAGATTGTCAACTTTTTAAAAAAGCCTAAAGAGAAGAAATGAATAAACATAGACGAGTACAAGATGTCCATGCACACACCCTTCAGCTAAAGTATTTCATGATAATGACCATTCCTATTGTTATTGTCCATTTTTCGCTAAATAATTAATGACCTTGAACCTTGGAGGCCAATGGTGCATGATAGGGGGATGAAGGATGCATCAAAGATGGCGTTGAGGATTAGGCATAATGGATGACATGAAAGGCATGGGCAATGGAGTTGGGAGAGAGACTGAAGGAGTTTACTATATATAAGGAATCAGCTTCCAACATTGCCATAGCAAATGTGCCGATAAACTTTACTATTTCCATTTAGATTAAAATCAAAAGAGAGTTAACCATGATGGAAAATCACATTAAAGATCATTCCACATTTTCTTTTGCCTTTATCAAATCAAATGTTATGTTTAAAATTACTTTAGCCCCATCTGAGAGGGAAAAGCATCATCCAGATTATCACAGCTATAAAGAGAATACATCCATGAAACTCATGACGCTCTTCTTTGATCCTACGTGGTAAGTCGAAAGCACATTCTGGCAGTCTTTTAATTCTCTGTTTTACAGTATATGTCTGGATATGACGTTTGAGATCAAAACTCGATAGAAATAAGTTAACTTCTTTCAGTTCTTCATACTGTGACACCCTAGCTTGGCAGTGAGAGGAGGATTGAGTTGATAAGATATGTGTCTACAAACAGGTCAGTTCTTCCATCACTCGGGTCATGATATTTGGTATTAAAATGAATCTAGTACTACAGACAATGAGTCTACTAGAGATAATTGGTACTAAAATGAATCTAATATTGAGTTAGTTTATAAGATATACGTGCCTACAACCGGTAACTTAGGCTTAAGCAGTTCAGGTTGCATGCTTTCAAGTCTATCAAATTAATAGGTCAGTTTCTCCATTACATGGGTCATGATAATTGATATTAAAATGAATCTAGTACTAGAGATAATGAGGGGCCCAAGTAGGAGAGAGTTCTCCGTTAGAAAAGTTCGAAGCATATCACAATCATCATTGAGTTGTACGCCACATGCCACCAACTAGGCATCAATTTAGGTTATGATGAGGCTATCAAGGTGCAAGTGTAAGAGATTGTCACCGCAATTTAGTCACACACTAGAAGCAGGAGAGGTATTGAGTTAGTTAATAAGGTTAGATGAGCCTACTACCATAAAGTTAGGAATATGTATTTTATGTCAAATGGGTTCAAACCTATCAAGGTAACTGGTCAGTTCTATTATACTCTTTTTGGCTTTTAATCCATCAATTTATTTTATGGTGTCCAAACAGACTCTCTTTGTGCCTTTCACTCAATCAATTTCTTCATGTGTCTAGACAGGGATTACAAGTGAATATTATTTCTATTTCTACTTGATTTGTTGTATTTCAATGATTTTTCAAACATAATTTCTGGAAGGTAATAAGACTGCTTGTCAACATTTTTCAATATGCAGGCTGTAACAGCAGATGGTGTTCGTTTTATTTTGCCATAAAGTTGAAACAAAAATCAATACAACACAGCTTTTATTGTAATCATGGATGTACTAGCATGAAATTATGCATTGAAAGAAAAAATTACAGAAAACTGAAGGCAAAACTGGGCCCAAAAACACTTGCCTCTCATTTGTCCGCCAGAGAGGCCCCGCATTCTCAATTGCTAGCTTCAGAAGTTCCAGCGACAAAACCTTCCCCCTTAACAAGAGAGGGTCCTCGGGATTCTCTTGCGTGGAGAACTTCATTGAGAGTTTACACAAGTTCTTGAAGAGAAACAGCCCATCTTCTCTGATCTTGCTCAATCCACCACTAACTCCACCATTGACTGCCCCCTCCCCTTCAGAAGATACTGTTGGCACCAAACCCTCTCCCTTGTGCGATTTTGATGGCAAAGGCTCAGCTTCATTTCCCTCCATTACCTCATTGATAAAATTCTGTGCAGCCTGAACCAGAGTGGAATCGTTCAAGTTTCTATCTGATAGATCCATCATATCGGCAATGGAGACCGTCCGAACCCTGACAACATCCATGGCATCTGCCTCCACCCTGGCACAGATGATAACGAGCATCTGAGCCAGGACCAATTTGGCACACAATTGATTGGCCCCGCTCTGGCTGCCGAGGTACACGTTATAGCAGCTTCGGACTATCTGGGCCAAACACTCGTCGCGGACCAGCACGGCGGGCGACCTGACAGCGGCAATGAGGACCCTGAGCATGGCGAGCTCGATGGCCTCGTCGCCGATCCCCCCACAGCTGCAGACAGAAGCCAGGAGACGTGAGGCGGCAGAACGGGGAGCATCATCGGCGTCGGTTTGAAGGTTGATCTCGCCACGGAGGAGACCGTGGGAGAAGAGCTTCTGGGAGCACTCAAGAGCAGGCTCAGCAACCTTTGGGGAGGCGGAATCGATGGCGATGACGAGGGGCTGGAGGAGAGAGTCGGCAGCTGCGAATGGGAGGCCGAGGAGCGGAGAGGGGTCGGCGATGTCAGGGGAATCGGAGAGGCCATCGAGGTGGTCGAGAGCGGCCTTGCAGGCGGAGACGAGATTGGAGTGCTTCCGCCACGCAGCGTTCTTGATGATCTTGTCGAGAGCGGGCCCAAGGACACGGCCGGCACGAGAGCTACCCCCGAGGGATTGGAAGAACGCCATAAGGTTGCAGCGGCGGGGGAAACCAAGATCAGATCGGAGGAGATGGGAACAGAGACATTGGTAGGAGAAGGATCGGATCAGATCAGACAGAGAGACAGAATGGTAAGAGGGTTAGGGCTCGTATCTGAGATGAAGGTGTTGATGGCGGGAGGGTCAGAAGGAAGGCCATGATGACCAAGTCAGGAGCGGTGGATGGAAAATAAAAGAAAATAAAATTGGGCAGGGAAGGGATTGACCGAGGAATTCCGATCAATTTCGTAACATCACGCGCGATGTCCTCCGTCCACGTTAACGAATACGGAGAGGGGAGGGCTCGCTCAGGAAATCCGGCGAACAATCGCTGGATCACTATAGTTAACGTGCACGAAGGTCACAATGGAATTGAAGTTTCTTTCGGGTTTTCTCCCATCTAAGACGTTTTCCTTGTCATCATAACCAGCGGAAACGATACGACTGCGGTAAGCCGCTGAATTTTTCGTAATTATACGACTGGTTTACGTGATAGAATTTAGGGAAATAAAGTCCAATCTAAATAGGGATTTCTTTTTTTTTTTGTTTTTGTGTAAATGTTGATGCTAATGTGATAGAATTTGTAATTGTCGCAAAACACTCTATATAAATCTTCTTATTTATATATAATTTTTTTTTAATATATTTTTTTAGATGCTTTACAAATATATTTATATTTATAACTTTCACTTCAAATATGATGCCGTAGTCAAGTTTTTAGTCACATAAACACTTTACCTTATTTTAAATAATTGTAGTGGAGTCATGTTTTTATTAACCATGTAAATACTAATATTGTTCATACACCTTCATCTCAAGCTCCTGTATTTTTTCTCATCTATTCTTTTTTTCTCTCTTGATAACATCTTTCACTCTTATTTTATTGAATTTCGAATTTTGATGGTAAAACCAATTGAGAGTGTTTATGATTTAATATGTGTTTTAAGTAACGCAGAAAGCTTGAATCAGGGGAAGATAATTAAAGTAGGAAGAATCATGTTAGTTCGAAGAAAAATATGTCACAAGATTGGACGTCAAGCCAAATGATCGGTCGATGTATTGACAGAAGGCTTCGGGCCATGAGTTTGGGCATCTAGCCAAGAAGAGCAAAAATTACGTCAAGGATATCGGAATTGCAGAAGTCAATTGACCGATTGGACAATAGACCGTAAGAGAGGATGAAGCGTCGATGAACCAACGACATATCGGACAACATTTGATTTAAGATTTATAATAATTATCTATATCGAAATATGTTTTATTTGTGCAAGATTAACTACGATAGCAATCAAGACATAAAGCAAAATGAAGTCCCGGAGTCAAGAATGAGTTTCGTTGGGAGTTTGACAGTTCGTCGGAAGTTTTGCCAGAATTGATCGAGAAGTCTAGGAGCTTGCCAAAGAAGCTCATTAGAACTCGCCAAGAAGATTATCGTGAAGTCTAGGAGCTTGCCGGGAGTCCGCTGGGACATTGCCGAGAGATCGTCGGAAGCTCGCTGGAAGAAACTCAGACTTACTAGACTTATTAAGCTTAGTGTATGCCTTAAAATTTGTAGTTAGCACATAATTGGATTGGAATTTGGCCAACTCAATTAGGAGTCAGTTGGGCCTAAGTTTATGTTGTGTTGGGCCAAATGAAAGGCTCAAACAGTGACCCAACTAGTGAAACTATCGTGGCATAATTTTCGAGACTATGTCAGGCACAGTCTTCTAGGTGATGGTACTGCCAGACTGGGCGATGGTACCGCCCAGTGTCAATGTCAGATTGACAGGCAGTGGTACCGCTAATACCTCGAAGACCTAGGATGAGACATTTTTAGGCTCCAAGTTTGAATCAACTTGAGGCCTATAAATACCCCTCTCATCCTTAATTAAAACACACAAAAATTAAAAGTGAAAAAAAGAAAGAAAATGTTGCTATAATCTTGTGTGAACTCCTCTCAAACTCTAAGTGTTAGTGAAGTTTAAAAGAGGAGGTTGTGGTAGTTATAAAGATTCTTTCCTAAACTTATCAAAAAGAAAATCAAGTTATAAGGATAATTGATCTTTGCCCATTGAATGAAGATCGTTAGTGGATAACGATGGCCTTGACGGAAGAAGAATCGATGGAGTAGATGTAGGTCACAACGACCAAACCACTATAATTCAGTTTGTATTTCTGTTTTGCAATTTACCTTAACTGCAAACTACCTTACTTACTTTACATCCACTATACTCTTTCGTATACTTTCAACAAGTTAATATCTTCTGAAACGGGTTTAATCATAATGAGATTTTCAACAACGTAATTTTTATCCATTGCATTAATTAAACCCCCTCTTAGTGCCGACTCGTTCCTAACATATTTGTCATCAAGTAAGTTTGTGCCTCTCATCGTACTTCAAAAAAACTTACAAAGTCAAACATTGATATCCTCGCTAAGTTTGTAAGATTTTGCCTCTCATCATCCTTCAAAAAATTTACAAAGTCAAACATTGATATCCTCGCTAAGTTCCTAATCACATTAAATCTTTTGGATTTTGACGTGGAAAGAAAGTATATAGAAACATAAAAATAATATAAATATATAATAATTATAATAAAATTAATAAACATAAAATTAAATTTACATGGCTCAAAGAACGAAGATATATGAAATACAACACTCTCTTAATTTAAATCCAAGTCAGAAGCATCTTTTATGCTCTCATCAGTCCCTTACATTATTTCACATAAAATATTAAAAAAATAGTTTCGTTTTCTATAAACCCTCTCAAAATATATATTTTGTCTCCATTCTTCTCATTATAAAAGTCTTAATATATTTATGATATTTATAAAACAATCAAATATTCAAATATTTTTATGCTCAAATCGTAAGATTGAACATGTAAAATATAATTAAGCATGATTGAAATATAAATTATCATAGATCGACAATAGGATGCGTGTTTTTTAATGCCATCATCGTATAGTATACCTTGGATGTTCGTGATCGATGAAGTATGGATCAATTAAGAGGCGAGACACATGATCTCATATGTTATCATGTGATTTATAAGATCATTAGGAGGTCCGATTATTATATAAAAAATTATATATTTCTCTTAAAAAGTTTATGATATAAATTTTTAAGATATTTAGGAGTTATATATATAAAAGATAATTATCTCCAAGATTTTCCAAGATATGAATTTTCTTTCTGTTAGAATCAAATTAGATCTTTGATATATTTTATCATATATAAATTGAGCCATAAAATTAGTTCTTGAACTAATTTAATTACTATTTAAAATTCAAAAGTAATTATCGATCGGTGACGATGGCGTGGGTTTAAGGGTACAAAACAAGGGATGGGGTTTGGTGTGCGTGATGCATTTCCAGGGTCGATGCTCATCAATCTCTCTTGCAATAATGCTCTTCCGATGTCATTATAACTCGAGCTCTTGCATGCTGTTGATGAACTGATGCGTCGTGACTGATGAGTCAGCATGACTTGGTTCACGGGTCAATGTCGGGAGTTTTCGGTCGGGTGAGCTGGTTGCCGAGGTCGATCGTGCCCTTCGGACGGGGTGCTGCTGTCGGAATGTTAAAAGTGCCTCTTTCAATCGAGATGGTCCCACCTTAGGGAGATTCGCTTTCCTGCACAGAAGGTCCCTGTCGAGTGTTTTCCGACTATGGCCCATCCGACGAGTAAATCAGTGGTGGGTTAATCTCTCTCTCTCTCTCTCTCTCTCTCTCTCTTTTGCCTCCCCCTAGGTCGGATGCCGATTAGGGTTTTTTATACTACTATACGAGGGTCGGTCGTATACGGGTTTGGCGTGGTGATCGATTCTCGATAGGTGAGATAGTATCTTTGTGCGGTCGCCGTCCCAGAGTGCGCGGAACGACGCCATGCGACACCGTCCTGAGCTTTCCAGGTCGGGACGTACCGAGTAACGCCTTGGTACAGATTCTGGCCTGGCGCGTGGAGGTGCTCCTCTTGTTGACTTGGCTGTAGCATGGCATGGCGTTAGTCGTGACGTGGCCTAGATTCGAAATATACCTTATCACATCCTATTACGTGTCTCAGCGGTATGATAACCTTTTTGGCAGTGTCGGATCAATATAAAATTTAAAATGATAAAATTTTTGTTTCTATAATCCAAACCCCTCTTTCCAATTTAGCATAAGCTATCGGTGAAAATCGATCGGTTATGGTCGCCTGGCTGTGGACGAGGAGTCAGCATGACTGGGTCTCTCTACGTCATGGTCAGGGAGTCAGCACGGCGAGAGTCGATTCTAGATGCGCAGGGTAGCCTGGTCTAGCACTCGGGTCTCGGGAGCTAGCGTCGGTCATCTCGAATCCGATGCCGCCCTTTATCTTGGGATCCTCGATGCGTAGGGTCTTTCGCATCTCCATTCGTGCGTCGGGTTGGGTTGAAACCTTGTCTCCCGAGAGTAACCTTTGTTAGTCATAGGTGCCCAGCAAGCCAATCACGTGAGTGATGGCACGTGTGACTTAATATAGAATCTCTTTACTTATTATATTTTGGCATATATCACTTTATAACTATTGCATAAATGCATACATATATTGTGATGTCCTTGGATTTGTGCAATGGGAATCGGATCGTGATGAGATCACGATAATAAGATCGATTCACCTTTAAACACATATCCTAAATAATCCCTGTCATAGGTTACTCGAGAGGGATATCGTGATAACCGGACAAACTGGTGTGCTGTATACCTGTCCATATGATGGATGCAGCTGGTCTCATAGCTGCTTGTGTAGGGACACTAGGGATACAGTACAGGTGCTCATTGGAGAATGAGTTCACTGATTGATCCGCTTACGGAATGCTGGATGGTTGATGAGGTCTTATTGTCAGACAGCGATTTCGTAGTCCTAGTGGTGTATTTGGTCCTTAGACTTGAGACACCAAGGATGTCCTGTATAAGTGCTCCACTCTTTGATACCAGACTTATAGGTTTGGCTGTCCCAGATCTAGTACAGTTGGTCATTGGGAGTGGTAGTCGACCTTACGAGGGCTATTGAGTGTCGATAGAGGATCATCCACTCTCGGCGTCATGAGAGGAATATCTCATGTGTTCTTACTCAGACGAATCCCTGGCTAGGGTCATTCGGGTTGAGAGAGAAAGAGTTCTCCGGGAGAATCCGATTAGAGCGAGACTCGAGAAGAAACCGTATGGGTCTGACAACACCATGCTCGATATACGGTCTCTGAAATATTAGATGGATGAGGGACTATAGGTACACGGTAACTGAGGACAGACAGGTCCAATGGATTGGATTCCCCTGTATCGTCTGGGGACTACGGCGTAGTGGCCTAGTACGTTCGTAGTCGATGAGTCGAGTGAATTATTACAGAGATAATAATTCACTGAGTTAGAAGGAGTTCTGACAGGTATGACTCACGACCATCTTGATATTGGGCCTAGAGGGTCACACACATATGGTAGGCATTGCGATGAATAGAGGTTCGGATATGAGATATCCGACGGAACCCTTGTCTTATTGGATGCAGATCCAATACCCACTAGGGGATGACCCATTACGGTTTGACAGGGGACCTCTATAAATAGGAGGGATTCAGAGCCCCGTAGGCTAGAGAGCTTTTGTTTGCCTTTTCCTATTCTCCTCTCTATCTCCACATCTGAGTAGGCCTGGAGTTTTGAGAAGCGTCGTCGCAACCCTGCTGTGTGGATCACCGCTAGAGAGGAGGATGCTTGACCTCCTTCACCCTCTCCTAAGGATCTGCAAGGAAACACGGATATACGATCTCTCTAGGTAACACAATATACTCTATACGCAGTTTTATGTTTCGCGGATTTTTGCGTACCAATCTTCGCACGACGACGAACATCTCTTTGGGAATCGAGGATTTTGTTTTCTTGTTCTTCCGCTGCGCATGTGATGTCGCCCCCAAGGATTTCCCAACAACCTTTGATGCCATTGGGCTCCTGCACACAGGCCGAGATTGGGAGGGAAATTTCCTAATCTGACCCCTCATATGTTTAAGTTACCTTTCCGTTGAATGAGTGAGAATAGAATGTGTGAGTAAAAAGCCTCTCCTATGTTGGCCAGACAATGGGCTTTTATGCCTACCTATGGGGGTTGGCTATTACCAGCCTCTTAATGGCAATTGCCCTCTTAAATGGTGAACCATACCTTCCACGCTGACACCAGTTGTCCTGCGTGGCATTGTACCTGAACAGAGTTGTCATTGCCTTTGTGGGGTAGAGGCATACTCGAGCAACGTCGTTCCATTCCTTGCGGGGATGACATCGTACCCGAGCAATGATGTTGTCACACCTGAGCGACGTCGTTCCATTCTTTGCGGGATGGTGTTGTACCCGAGCGATGCCATCGTCATACCCAAGCGGCGCTGTTCCACTCTTCGCGGGACGACATTGTATTGACGTGGTGTGCCACACCGACTTCGAAACTTTTCATTGACACTGAAGTGGGGAACAATAGTTTGTATCATCCCCAACAAAACTTGGACTTCGTGTGTTAGGGTAAGGAACGCCTCGGCAAAGATGGGAGGTTGAGCAGTAGCGATCTTGGGAGGCAATAACCCCGGATTAGTGAACAACTGCCAATAGCGGCTCGGGGTCATTGCGGAGCTATTCGCCTCTTGCCTCGGGGGAGGTGGGAGTTGTTCTTCTAACCCAAGAGTTGAGTGGGTCGGGAGGTGCTCGTTGCTTAAGTGTTCGGTCAGGTTGCCTAACTAGGGCTAATCTTGCGACATTAGGGCTCTCCTTCTAGTGCCAAAATATTGGTGAATCTTTATACTGTGGTCGAGGTGTCAGCACGGCTCGGTTTAGTCCCAGATGTACAAGGTTGCCCATGTGGATGCTCAAGTTGTGAGGGCGAGCATCGAGTCGGGTCGAGTTCAAGCCTCGTCTCCCGAGTGCGGTCTTCTCTCTTGGCGAGTGGCCTACTTCTCCGTCATTAGACTCTTGCACACAAGTCGAGGTCGGGAGGGGGGATTTTCCGACTCGATCCATCCGAAACTTAAGTTAGCTTTCGGTGAAATGAGATAGAGTTGATCGTATAAGGTCCTCCCCCTCCTAGTTAAGGAGGGTTAACTTTTATACTTACGAGGATGAGTTGGTCGTGTTATGTCAATTAACTACGGCGGGCTTCTCGGACGATCGACTTTAGCTTCTGTACGAGCTTCGATTGACCTGCATGGATCGACGTCACATAGTGCTGCCCCAAGCTTTCTGAGACGATTGTACCGTGATGATGTCCTTTGTACGGAAGGGGCGGCAAGCGGCTGCCCGCCATGTGTGTGCTGTGCGTCATGTACTTGAGATTCCACGCATGCATCATTGTGTCTGTTTACCTAGGTTCATGTGGGTGATGCCAAAATATGTCTTATCGGATCATAATCTGAATAAGAATATAAAATTTAATATAATAAAATTTTGTTCGGAGGGATTTTTTTTTTTAAATTTCGAATCTTGTTTTTTTATTTAAAATAATAATAAAAGTTAATTAAAAAGTGAACGCGAGGCCAACCGTTCGGAGGGAGGCGAACGACAGCATCGAGTTCAAGCGAACCATCGTGTGCAAGGATAGTTCTGGTCACAGTCCCGCCGGTCGCACACACATGCAGCTCAAAGCAGGAATACTGCATATCCGTCTGAAATCTGAAGGGTCTTATTTATGAGCAATTCCTCGTTTTCTTATTATTTTTTTTCTCGCCCATTTCGCGGCGCCCATTCTCGAAGCAAAACCCTAACTGTTCCCTGTTGGATTCGAACACCCAAAAGATTAAATACCTCTCTTAGATTCGCTCCCCACCAACCCATGCCCTAGGTTCGAATTTTCTCATTTCATTATTCCTCGCGATCTCGGCTGCTTTGGACGAGCCCATTCCGTACTCCGTTAAAAATCGTTCACATTCCTTAGATCGCCTTCCCGACTTCGGAATCTCCGTCTGCTTCTTGTATGTATCTCTCTCTAGCTTCTCCAATCGAACTGGCATCTGGGTGCTGATGGATTCTAGCCGAGGAAGCTCGGATGAGTTGAAGAGGACAAATAAGGGCAGATCGAAGACGAATTGCATGGCAAAAGAAAGCCTTTTGAAGCAGAGTGAGTGTTCTTGGAAACCGCCACCCGTGCGTTCGTCTTCTGGTTTTTTCTCGCTTTGATTGGGGTTTTTCTGTGTTTTTTTTTATTTTTTGCAGAATCCCCGGCTGAGTTCTTCGCTGAGAACAAGAACATAGCTGGATTCGACAATGTAAGCTCTTCCAGTAGCTCTGTTCTATCAATGATTTCGTTTGGCCTGTGCGTTTTGCTTATTTTTTTGGCGGTGTGGTCTCTGTATTTTCACCTTGAAAATTTTAAATCAACCTATAAGTTAGGAAGTGTATTTCTGATCAAGTTGAGTTTTCTTTTTCTTTCTATTTGTCCTCCAGCCTGGAAAATCATTATACACAACCGTGAGAGAACTTGTGGAAAATGCTCTTGATTCGGCCGAGTCTATTTCTCAGCTCCCAGATATCGAGTTAATAATGTTAGTGACTTGTCCATGACTATCTTGATAGTTATCTGGTTTGCCGGTAGCCCACTAAAATATTGATATCCCATGATGTCTTTGATGCATAGAGAAGAGATCACTAAGAACAAATTCAACACAATGATTGGTCTTGTTGATCGACAGCGGGTTGATGAAGAACTTTATGATGATTTTGAGACTACTAAGGCTCGTGAGGTGTGTATTTTGGTCATCTAACCTCTATTTGTTTAAAATTATGTTATCTATTCAATTGTTTTGCTAGAACATGAATGCGATCTATGGTTACGGTGGTGCTTCTGCAGCTCTCAATCTTTAGAACCTATCTCTCTTGATTTCACAAATAATTTTGTTTTTTTATATTGTTGTAGAAGCGTCTTGCCAAAGAGGCACGTATGCAAGAAATTCAAGCTAAGAATGTTGCCCTTGGGAAGAAGCTGAAAGAACCTCCTGCTATCAAGGGTGGGAAAGGTCGAGGTGAAGCATCATTCTTTAAAGTAACCTGTAAGGTGGCTTTCAAATCTAAAACAATGAAAAAATTCTGCTGTCATTTCAAAACACATCTTATTTTATTCATTCCATTTGTATCCTCCAAGACTGGTTTTTGCTCCCAGAGAAATCACCAATTTTGTGGTTGTAATGAATATCTGATGCAGGATAACGGAAGAGGGATGCCACATGATGAAATCCCAAATATGTTTGGAAGAGGTATGATGCCATTCGTTTGTCTGTAATGTTTGCGGTTGATGAAATTTATAAAGCTAACTTAATTGGGTCCCTTTCAGTTCTCTCTGGTACAAAATATGGGTTAAAACAAACACGTGGGAAATTTGGACTTGGTGCAAAAATGGTATGTTTTTATTTGTTGGTTTCCTCCTATGACATTAGTATGATACGATCAGTTTATCTAGTTGTTCAACAATGTTTATAAGTGAATGTAATTCTGCGTGAAACATGTATGCAGGCATTCCACATTTATAGATGTTCTAATGCAAGTTCAATTTACAAACTGTTGGTAACAGTACAGAGTTTCAATCTTTTAATTTTCACCATAGAATGCAACTTTTTGTCTTCAACATACTTGATTCTATAGAAGATCAATATTACATTCCTCATTGAAATGTAACATTTGTTAAGTTTTCAAACAAGACTGACTCATGTTTTTATTCAACCCTAGAGTCATTAGGGCCTTACAATCCAATAATTAAGATGGCTAGGGAGGATACTGATTAAACTGATGTTTGTTTTGTATTATGCTGTTAAATATGGTATCTCCTCATGTTCAATCCATCTAATTTTCAAATAATTCGTGCTTCCAGTATTCTCTGTTCTAATTTTAATGAGGAATCACTAATTATTAAAGTACAGATTCTTAAGATCCCCATGCTTTTCTCTGTGATTGTATACCATCCTGATCCTGACAACGATGATTATGACTTCATTAGTATTCTAAAACATTAGTTCTAATGTCACCCTTCTTGCTCTTGATACCTTTTCTAAACTGAGCGACTTATTCATGGAGTATAACAGGCATTGATTTGGTCTAAGATGAGCACAGGGCTTCCCATCGAGATTCTGTCAGCTACAAGGGGCCAAAATTATGCATCTTTTTGTCGATTAGACATCGATATACATCAGTAAGTACATTGCCTGGAATAAATATTTGTTTGAGAACAGGCTTGATAGACTATTGCATTTACTTGTCGTTTTTCAGGCATTTTATATGTTTGTTGATGTTATTTCCTGATATTTTGTGTTTTCTGCTGCTCAGAAACATTCCTCATGTTCATCTACATGAAAAAAGGGAAAACAAAGACAAGTGGCATGGAGCTGAAATTCAAATTATCATCGAGGGCAACTGGACTACTTATCGTGTGAGTGGTGCTTCTGTTACTTTTTTCATGTTTGGACCATTAAAACTTTTGTGATAAAGAATGAAAATGCAAATAGTTTGGTTGTTAATCTTTAACGACCTTATTTGATTATCCAGTCAAAGATTCTTCATTATATGCGGCAGATGGCTGTGATCACCCCTTATTCTCAGTTCTTTTTTAAATTTATTTCAGGCATTTCAGAGTAAGTTATGTTTCAAAATTCATGTTTCCAACTTTATTTCCTCATATATATGACTGACATTTTTTCATTTGTTTGGTTATTCAGAAAGAATTTGACAATTAGATTTGCACGAAGAACAGATGTAATGCCTCCAGCTCCTCTTGAGACAAAGCACCACCCCTCTGCTGTTGATATACTACTCATCAAACGCCTTATTGCAGAAACTTCAAAGCAAACACTTCAGCAATTTCTTCAACATGAATTTGTAAATATAAGCAAGTCATATGCTGAACGTTTAGTGGGTAAGTATTTGATTCTAATGGCTATTGACTTTTACTGCACATGAAATTAATAATACATGCTACCATTGAATAAATTGCTGCTGGAAGGTTCAGAACTTTGTGAAGACCCCTTCTTCAGTTTTAGTACTCATCAAATCCCTGATTGGCTAGGTTCTTACCTTTTTATGGGTTAATAATTCTTTATATCCTATTGGAGTTCCCATTTGGTTATTGATTTTAGGACTTATTATTAAACTTTTGGTGAAATAACAAAAGTGCTGAATTTTAGCTCTTTCATTTTTTTCTATGCTTTTGAAGAATCGACCCTGGGTTTTATGTGATAAAAGAAATTTCTCCTATAGGTGATTAATCACATCATGTGGGGACCAAATATGTCAACGATCTTATCATTAGCCAAAAGTTTAGCTTCTTTTCACAGTTGTGATATCCTGATTGAGTTACATGTTGCACAATACTCCTTGGCTGCCATTTACATCAAAAGGTTGCTTTGCTGCATGCTGACCACCTATTGGCCTCAGTTCATGAAAACGGTTATCTTTTTCCAGTTTTGGTCGATATTGGAATAAAACATTTTATCATTTTTAGGTTAACTTTATGCTCTTCGGTTTAGGACATTAAAATTTTCTAAAATTCTAGTAAATTTCAAGAGAATAGAAATATAATGGATTCTTTTCTACTGTTTGGAGCCAGAAGTTATATTTATTATTATAAAAAAAGATTGACGAAAGGTAAATAAGTTCTAACTTTTTTTTGGTGAAAGAAAGTTAAAATCCTATTAATCCAAGAAAAATAAAACAATAAATACATTGACATGGTTCATTTAGCTTATGCAACAAAATGCTGAAGAATTAGACTCTTCTAGCGACCTCAGTCTAGAAAGGTATTGGGGGGTCTCATAGGCTGCTAACAGTCTTTGTCCAGGCTGATGCAAGTTGTCATATCCACATAGATCTTTGGAAGCAAAGCTTTTGGATAAATGGCTTAGAAGGCATTGATGATGGGTTGGAAGAGCATGGGAGTATTAGCATTTCCAAACTTTTTAAAAGCTTGGGATTGGTTTTGGTTTGCTTTGGCTGAAGTGGCTGAAATTAGACCAAAAGTGGTTCAACTTAGGTGGATTTGACCAAAAACTGAACTGAATTTGGTTTGTGTGCTCTCCAGAGCTGATTGGCATGCCTACTGCCTTGAAGAGTAAGATAAAGGCCTATTCAACTAATATCTCTTTTTCTGTAATGCAAGTTGTTCTGCTCCGTGCCATAAACCCAACGTGCATTTGTTCATGCTAAGTTTAACTATGGACATAGTTAGAGCACCAATAATTTGTCCCATTATGTACCGGTGTGGAATAGTCATTTTAGCCAAAACTTAACAAATGTTGGCATATTATGTGCCACATGAAATGTAACCTTTTGTGCTACCTATTGCACATATGGTGCCAATTTGCACATGTATTTGCTAAGTTCTATACGGGGATACTAGAGCATAGGTGGCACTGATATCCTTTGTTTATCTTACTGATGTAGGCTGAGTCTGTATTATCATACAGTTAAGGGTGCCTCTAAAATTATGGCACCTGTAAGGTACGGACAGCACCTGTTGTATATGGCTGCACTTTTAATAGCATTTCTTGCCATCTGGATATCTCATGAAAAGTTAGAACTCTTAAATCTCACACAAGTTGTTATTCCAGTAAAAGGTAGTGACTAGAACATTACTTCCTATTCTATTGTCTGTTCTCCAGGGGAAATGGGCCCTGATTTTGGTCCAAAAATGGCTGTGAAAAATCTAACATCTCATCAAATTGTTCGGATTCATCAACTATTTCGTCAGGCTAAATTTGATGATCCTAGTGGTGATGTAAGTTGTGCGTTGTTTCTCATTAGACTCTGAAATTGAGTATGTATTTCTCATGCTATTTTGATTAGAACACTTTCTGGACTTACTACGTTGACAGTGTCTTAGTCCAGCAGGGGAATACAATCTCCGTCTTGGAATCATTAAGGAGCTGCAGCCAGACATGGTTGCCACATGTTCAAGCAGGTTGTTATCTTCATTTGGATGAAAACTGCTACACATTTCTGCTTCCTGTTATGCATACAGGACCTGTTACCCAAAAGTTGAATTAAATTGTTGCATCATGGTCATCAATTGAATCAGCCGATTCTTGTGGGAATTAGTTTTTCTTTTCTTTACTTTATTAAATTGTGGATTTTCTGATAATACCTCTCTAAAACCTGGTTGCAAATTCAGTCCCCAGGTTTTTGAAGGGCATCCATTCATTGTTGAAGCTGGAATTAGCCTTGGCGGAAAAGATGTAAAACAAGTAAGAAATTCTACATTCTTAATGGTTTATTTATAAGAAATATTTGCAGCCATGGGTTGTCCTCCCATATGAGTAATATTAATTACTCTTCATGCATCTTGTAGGATGAATGCAATATTCCTTTTACACCAAAGAAGTATAATGCTTTGTAAAGACTACTCCATTCCTGTCTCTTTGATATCTCTTAAACAGCCCCCAACCTAACTCCCGCCCTCTTTCCCTTTTTGAAATGCAACCATATCTTGGTTATATTTTATTCTCAGAAAGAACAATATACCAATTTCCTGGTTCAAAGGCTCTCTATTATATATGTTCTACATGTGTGTGTGTGTATATATATATATATTGTTATTCATGACCGTGTTGTTCTTATTCATAGGTGTACTTTTAGCACATATGAGAGATGGGATTTAATTGCAAGATTTGCTAAGATTCCGTGGCTGGCTTTTCATGCTATATCGTTTGAAAGTTCTTGTGCTGCTTTCCTGAACAAACCACAATCTTGTGCAAGCACACTTAACGCTTTGTTGGCATGATAAACATTGGGCTTTGTGAAGCTGCAGTTGTTTAATTTTAGGGAGAAAAAACCCATTGGAGTTCATGCTTATTGTGAGTTAAATGCTGATGACGTTACTGATATTCAAGAATGATTTTTCATCTCTTGTACCAATCATCTCAAGTTATCTATTTTTCTTATCACTACATTTTTTACCCGCTCTCTTGAAGATGCCCGCTGCCTAGTAAATCCTTCATGGTCATGACAGGTTGTGTTTAAGGAGTTGCAATAACCAGGATGTTCCATTTTTTGTGATAGGGTCTTAATATATTCCGTTTTGCAAATCGTATACCACTTTTATTTGAGCAAGGAGCAGACGTCGTCACAAGAACTGCTATGAAAAAGATCAAGTTTGGATTCTTTGCCACACAATTATTTAGTAAATTACCATATGTTCATTCTTTTCTTCTGATATAATAATTATTTATCATCTTGTTCATTGTAGCTGGAGTAGTTACAAGATCAATCAGATGCAAGATAAAATTGGTGTGTTTGTAAGCATTGTAAGCACAAAAGTACCCTTCAAAGGAACTGGGAAGGAATATATTGGAGATGATATTACTGAAATTTCTTCAGCAGTCAAGGTATCAAAAAACTTCACACCTTAGTGGCCTATAAAGAGAAAATAAACTAATATGATCCCTGCGTCCAAATATGCAGTCTGCTATCAAACAATGTTGTCTTCAACTGAGATCTAAAATAGTGAAGAAACTTCAAGCTCGTGAACGACAGGAGAGGAAACGCAATCTGACCAGGTAATGCAATTATGAAATTGAGATTCTTGCATCAAAAGCTTATTGGTGATTTATCATTATGATTGCCATAGCCATGAAGCTTGTGATGCAAATTTAAGTTTTTAAACTTTTCTATTTTTGAATTAAATATCCAAGGTGTCTGCTTGTTTCAGTATGATAGTTGATTGCCTCAGCTTAAATCTTCTACATATCTGCATGTATTTGTGTGTGTGTGTGTGTCTACTGTTTTAAAGAAATATCTCTGGAGCTTCAGGTGTAATGCAGCTGGGTTTATCAAAAATTCAGATGAAGTTCGTTTGATGAGTTTGCCTGTTTTTTGAGGTTGACAAGTGTTTGACTAGATTATTGCAGCAAACCAGAGTTGAACAGTGGCATCTTGCATTTATGCCCAGCCATTCACACACATGTAAAAAGATTTATATGGTTGGATGCCTTCCTGATGTTTTTTCTATGGCAGGTACATTCCAGATGCTTCAAGAGCCATCATGGACGTCCTTGAAGAAATGGCTCAGAATTATGAACCGAAGAGGCAGCGCTTTGACAAAGAGGACGATGAACTTTTAAATAAAATAGCATCTAAGGAGATAACGGAGATGACCTTCGGAGAAAGCCTTTCTCAATATGTTGAGCAGGTAATGTCTTGATTGACTTAATTTTGTCGTCTGTCATCATCATGGCAGGTTCAGCCACTGATGCTAGGAGTTATCCTAGCATCATCGATTGGTTATACACGTATTGGCACTTAAAAGATCTCTAGAAAACTATTTATTATTTAAACAACTTGTATCTGGACTAATTGCTACGGAAAATTCATGTTAATCAGTGCTTCGGCTGTCTTCTTGAAATGTTCTTCCGATGATACATTTTTCATTATGCATCAGCTAAAAGAGTAATTTCTTCTATCGGTTCAGGTGGATTATGAGATGGCCTTGGAATATGCTACACAAAGTGGAGCAAGCGAGGAACCAAGGGAACCCATTTATTTAAGTTCACTCGAAGGCTCCTACAGTTACGTGGACCTTCATAGCCCTGTTTTCGTTTTTAGACTAATTACTTAGTAGTTGATTTATTTTTGGTTATTTTTGAAGAAAAGATTCGTTCATGTTGAACTTGAAGAAATAAATCTTGCTCTCTTCCATTTCTTCAGAAGAGAGTCAGCTTATGTTGTTTCAATTTAGATTTCAATCTGCGGCAGCTCTAATCACAAGTGCATGTGGACCAGACTCGATTGTGTTGTCTGTTGGGGAACAATTTGAAGTTTCAAAAACCACACCGAAGCTGAGTGATCATACCGAAAGGCTGAATCTGCACCAGTACTTATGCAGAAGAGAGAAAAACTTGATAACCGCTGGCTGATACAGGCTCTAGAATGATTGACCGTGTTCTTCCTTGGTGATCAATCATGTTCCAGGAACAAGCGCATCTCTCTTCCCTAGAGAAGAGCACTCTACAGAATCAAGGCTCTTTTTTGTTTGCTTGTTTGTTTATTTAAGGTAAATCATCAGATATGACAAAATCTGCATGGTGCGTTTGTGTTGTTCTTATGACTACTAACTATTATATGAATCGTTTGCGCAACGGGGCGCTGGAGAACGAGCCCAAACCCTGTGTGCCTTCCATTTCATAGATCCGTGCATTTTCATTGGCTAGTTTTTAGAAATAACAAAGATCCTACTCACACGGTTTATTAGGAGAAAATCGTTTTGTTTTTTTTTTCTGTTTTTGCTCGCCTCCTCCTGATGCGCTGCAGCGCACTTGAATTCATAGGTTAGCTGGTCTCATGCTTGTTAAAGGGATCAGTGAAGTGAACCTTCCCATCTTAATCCTGAGGATGCCGCCAGCATTCAGTTGATTCAGCATTCTATAACCTTTCATGCTATCTAGCAGCAATAACTTTTGCAGCACGAGTGATGGAGGGCTGGCCAGATCGATTATTCACGGACGGCTGTTCCGTAGAATTGTTGACGGTTAGTTATCCTCGTACTAAGAGAGGTCCAAATTTCAATCGAACTCGCCGATCGAGTGCCCGAAGATTTGTACATGCGTACGTCTGGAGGCCCATCTTTGCTATAATTTCGTTGGTTGGGCGATGTTTACGAGTATGATTTGAGCACACCAACCGGTGTCTATTTCGTAAATGTTGGAAGCGTGCATCGTGTGGCAAAAGGCCAATGCCCATCGCCCACGGGAGGAGGAGGACGGTTGGTTTTCTTTCTTCATCGTTTTCAAAGAAATAATCCGTTTTCCTGGCGCTTCCAATTTCGAGGTCAGGGGTGGTAAAATGGCCGAGGCAAAAGTGAAGCGGGTCCCATGCTCTCTGCTTGCTTCCCCCGAGGAACACAGAGCGAAAAGAAAGCAGCGCACGTCCTACAGCTGGATGCCACTCTTAACAATGGTAGGAGCTGCAGAAAAGGCCAAAGGAAGGCCGAGTCCTTTCTGTCTACCGGAATTGGATATTTACCCATAAAGACACCAAATACTCGAGCACTAAACGAGGAGCAGTAGATACAACAAGATGGATCGACTCGATGGACCGGTTTATGATTTTGTCGGCGTAAAAGATCAGATCATTTTGTAAGGCGAGAACTGGCCTTCCACCAATTTAATTTGTCGGCGTAAATTAGATGGTGGGAGGTCGTTTCTACGTGGTCGGGTATCCAGTTCCCATCACGGAGGGGAAGAGTCGTCGAAGCTGCTGGCATCCTTAATTTCCGTCGGAGCGCGCGACATATGCAATCGAGTCCGCATCGAACGGTGAGGCAGGGCCTGATCACCTCAATCTTTTACGGTCTTGTATAATACAACGAGAAAGAGGTATGTATGGCTTGTACACGCACCCAAGCTAAAATAAACGATGTCGATTTGAGATTCGAACCCACCCGAGGAATGAATGCATTGGGTTCGATTAAATCTCTTGATCGGCTTCTTCGGGTTAGTAGTATACACGTCGCAGCTCTTACTTTTTTTTCTTTCTTTTTATAGCCAGTTTTAGCTTTTTGACGGTATTGCAGGAGGAGGAACGAACATAATACCGATTAAGCAGCCCATCACCCATCCATCGCTATGATGAATTAAATTAGAGGGGACCGCGAGTGAGGGCCGGAGGAGACGGTGAGACCACGGACGGATAACGACGCGAGCCATTCGATGAGGTCGGGGGGGGGGGTGGGGCCGCCACGTTTCCCTCCCTTTCACTTCACTTCACTTCGCTTTCCTTTTTTTTTTTTTTTAATATTAATATTCTCTTTTTCATCTCTCATTCGTCATTTCACCTGCCCTATCCTGACGTTCGATCAGGGCCGTCGAAGCAGGAAGTGGGAAATGATCAACAGCTTTCTTTCTTTGCCTCCTCCGGGACCCGACGGCCCGCCGAGATGTGGAGGTACCAGTGGTCGAGGATAAAATCGTCCATCCCTATATTTCATGCAATAAGATTGGTTTCTAAATTTAAAATTAAAGAATTGATACCATCAATATTTCTAACCAGACGAGAATTAATTAATGCACCAAGGAAAATAGATCCGGAGTTGGAGGGAGAATATTCTTTAGAGTATTCTTAATATATATATATATATATATATATATATATATATATATATATATTCCTAGACTCTAGGAATATTTATCTTGTGAATAAGATTGTTGCAAGTATGATTCCGAAAAATTAGGATCGATAATCACATATGCCACTACTACTACTACCACAACATTTAAAAATATTTTTTCGATTATGTTTTTATAAATCTGAAAAATGACTTTTAAGTCTTGTTGGAAAAAAAGAAAAGGGACCACGACAATGTTTTTTGCGTTTGGGGGGTTATACTGTCACTTCACTGACGCCACCGTTGGATTAGTGAGCGAGATAGTAGTAAATCAGGCATTTCCAAATTTTTGGATGGGAGAGAGAATATGTGAAGCCACCGTAACAATCGTTAAAAAGCAAAGAGAAAAAGGGAAACTCGGTTTATATAAAAAGTGAGCGGAGGAGGGTTTGTGGGTTTGCCTTAAGACACGCTCCTTCAGCATAAGCGAGGAGTGTGAGTTCGCTTCCCACTTCCTGTTCCGGACTCTTCCTTTCCTTTCCTTTCCTTTCTTACCGATGATAAAGCTGAGTAGGGCTTGAAACCAAAGGCTCGGAGAAAACGATTTCGAGTGTTCGCCAGGATTGCAATCGTTCTAGGTCTGGATTCGTCTCGCTTTCTCTGTATCTTTTTCTTTCCTTGCTTTCTTTTCCTCGAATCTTCTCGTTGCTCCTTTCTGCTTTTTTTTGGTGTGGGGAGGGCGGGGGGGCTGGGGGGGTCAATGTTCGATTGCGATCCATGTTTTCTTTTTTTCCATTTTACCATATATATAATTTGTATCCCTATTTCTTCTTTATATTTTTCCCGTTTCCCGTTTCATATCAGATATTAAGGTGCCTTTTGTTGGAGGGGGAGTGTTCTGTTCGAGCTTGTTGTATGTTTTTCATATCAGATATTAAGGTGCCTTTTGTTGGAGGGGGAGTGCTCTGTTCGAGCTTGTTGTATGTTTTCTAGCTTGGATAGTGTACTCTTCCCCTTCTTGGTTGGCTATGTCTTCCTTCCTTTCTTTTTTTCTCCCAAGGCATCAGATATTAAGGTGCCTTTTGTTGGAGGGGGAGTGCTCTGTTCGAGCTTGTTGTATGTTTTTCATATCAGATATTAAGATGCCTTTTGTTGGAGGGGGAGTGCTCTGTTCGAGCTTGTCGTATGTTTTCTAGCTTGGATAGTGTACTCTTCCCCTTCTTGGTTGGCTATGTCTTCCTTCCTTTCTTTTTTTCTCCCAAGGCATCAGAATGAGCAATTTTTCTTTTTTTGTCTATCTAGAACATGGTTGTTAAGAATTAGGTTTCATTGTTGTTCATACTCATTAAGTTTCAAGGGACATTTGTCCATTTTTTGGGCTCATCTTCTTGACGCTTTCAACATCTCATCCTGCGTTGCTAGAGATTTTTCCCTGCTGCATGTCTGTGCTTTGATGCTCAGTCGAACTTCTATCCATGGTGCATAATGGTGACCTTACTGGTGTTGTTTTGATTTCTTTCTACTAGTCCGTTTTAGTTTCGATGTTCGCGGGCGGATTTCATGTGAACGCGTGAGGGTGCTGCCTCTTCCCAAGTAAGTTTCTAATCTTCCTTCATCATCCAGTCGGGGGGTTTTGCCTTCTTTTTACTAGCCCCGATTTGTGTCAGATATCTTTTCTAATTTCTTTCACGTTTTCTCCGTCTCGACTTCTAAGTTGAACAGGAAAATTTTCCCAAAGTTGTTTACTCCGCTCGCTACAGTTTTAGATGATGCAGAGACCTTTACGTCCCGAGGAGTACTCCTTAAAGGAGACTTCTCCTCACCTTGGTGGTGGTGGAGTTTCTGGTGACAAGCTCACCACCACCTATGATCTCGTTGAGCAGATGCAGTACCTCTACGTGCGTGTGGTGAAAGCCAAGGACCTTCCACCAAAAGATGTAACTGGAAGCTGTGACCCCTATGTTGAGGTGAAACTTGGGAACTACAAAGGTACAACCCGTCATTTTGAGAAGAAGACTAATCCTGAATGGAACCAGGTCTTTGCCTTTTCCAAGGACCGAATCCAAGCCTCAGTTCTTGAAGTCATTGTAAAGGACAAGGATTTCATCAAGGATGATTTCATTGGAAGAGTCCTGTTTGATCTTACTGAGGTACCGAAGCGGGTTCCTCCTGACAGTCCATTGGCTCCGCAGTGGTACAGATTGGAGGATCGGAAAGGGGACAAAGGTAAGGGGGAGCTGATGTTGGCTGTCTGGATGGGTACTCAAGCTGATGAAGCATTCCCTGATTCTTGGCATTCAGATGCTGCCACTATCCCCAGCGATGGACTTGCTAACATAAGGTCAAAGGTTTACCTTACACCCAAGCTTTGGTATTTAAGGGTTAATGTCATTGAAGCCCAGGATTTAATACCTTATGAAAAGAATAGGTTCCCTGAGGTCTTTGTTAAAGTTATGCTTGGGAACCAGGCTCTGAGAACTAGAATATCACAAAGCAGGACCCTAAATCCTATGTGGAATGAGGATTTGATGTTTGTAGCAGCAGAACCATTTGAGGAGCACTTGGTCTTGAGTGTCGAAGACCGAGTGGCACCCAACAAAGATGAGGTATTAGGGAAAGCAGTAATTTCCTTACAGAAGATAGACAGAAGGTTGGACTACAAGCCAGTCAATAGCAGATGGTATAACCTTGAGAAACATGTGATTGTTGAGGGTGACCAGAAGAAAAAGGAGGTGAAGTTCTCTAGTCGGATTCATTTGAGGATATGTCTGGAAGGAGGTTACCATGTTTTAGACGAGTCAACACACTACAGCAGTGATCTCAGGCCAACAGCGAAACAATTGTGGAAGCCGAGCATAGGGGTTTTGGAACTTGGTATCTTGAGTGCTCAGGGGCTGTTGCCAATGAAGACCAAGGATGGCCGGGGAACGACAGATGCATACTGTGTCGCTAAATATGGACAGAAATGGGTCCGTACAAGGACTATCATAGATAGTTTTGCTCCAAAGTGGAATGAGCAGTACACTTGGGAGGTATACGACCCATGTACTGTCATTACAATAGGTGTGTTTGACAACTGTCACTTGCAAGGAGGGGAGAAAGCGGCTGGTACAAGGGATACTAGGATTGGGAAGGTGCGGATCCGCCTGTCTACGCTTGAAACTGACAGAGTTTACACCCACTCTTATCCTCTTATTGTTTTGCTTCCTTCGGGAGTAAAGAAAATGGGTGAAGTCCAGCTGGCTGTCCGATTTACATGTTCTTCTCTTCTTAATATTTTGCATATGTATTCCCAGCCGTTGCTGCCAAAGATGCATTACCTCCATCCATTGTCTGTCATGCAGCTTGATAATTTGCGACATCAGGCCACACAGATAGTATCAATGAGATTGAGCCGTGCAGAGCCACCCTTGAGGAAGGAGGTTGTTGAATATATGTTGGATGTGGATTCTCACATGTGGAGTATGCGAAAGAGCAAAGCGAATTTTTTCAGAATCATGGGCGTCTTAAGTCCTCTGGTTGCTGTGGGAAAGTGGTTTGATCAGATTTGCCATTGGAAGAATCCTTTGACTACAATTTTGATCCATGTCCTCTTTGTCATCTTGATCTTATACCCGGAATTGATACTCCCAACAATTTTCCTGTACCTGTTCTTGATTGGAGTCTGGTACTTTCGTTGGCGACCACGGCAGCCTCCTTACATGGACACTCGGTTGTCACATGCAGACACTGCACACCCTGACGAGCTTGATGAGGAGTTTGATACTTTTCCCACATCCCGTCCACCTGACATTGTGAGGATGAGATATGATCGTTTAAGGAGCGTTGCAGGTAGAATACAAACTGTTGTTGGTGACCTGGCGACACAAGGGGAAAGGTTACAATCTCTGTTGAGCTGGCGGGACCCTAGAGCAACTGCTTTGTTTGTGACATTCTGCTTGGTTGCTGCTGTTGTTCTCTATGTTACACCATTCCGTGTTGTTGCTTTTTTAACAGGTTTGTACGTGTTGAGGCACCCAAGGTTCCGGCATAAGCTTCCATCAGTGCCTCTAAACTTTTTCAGAAGATTGCCTGCTAGAACAGATAGCATGTTATGAGAGTTGGTTGCCCATATGAAGATGTCTGTTTTCTGATAGGCTGTTCCAGTTCGATCTCAAGATGCTGCAGGTTAAATCTGATGAAATTCAATCAGCTATCGTTCAATGGACAACTGGAGTATGATGTGAATCTTTGTGTGTATGCTGGTCTTAGTTATCTACCTTACGTATTTCATGTTTTTGTTATATTTTTCTTTACAATGTGCTACCTATCTTAGATGTTTTCGCTGTTAATCCAATGTTTTTCTTATATTTTGCTTTTCGATGTGTTACCTATATTAGATGTTTTCTCTGTTAATCCGTGGAACATTTATGTCTCAGCCTTCTTCACTATCTATAAATATAATGCTTTAGTAAGAGCATGTTGTGAGCTGTTTGAGCCTGACCAGACTTGAGTGAGGTAATTTATTTTTTATTGGATTCCAGTTGCTCTGTAGCTGATCTCATGGAGTTGCTATAAGGGAGCTACTGAAGTTTTAAGGTAGATTTTGCATATGCTCATTAGACAATGTGATAGTGGCAAAACCAGTAGAAAGCCTTTTGTTAAACTTGATATTGGAATTGATAGGTTGTATTTTCATGTTTGTAAAAAAGAAAAGGAAAAGGTATCAGTTTTATTGCCGTGTGACCTGCAGGTTTTTGTATCATTTTTCCACCGGGTTTCCGAGTGAATGGGATTATTGGTTGTTCAAGTCAGGTTTTTATCGAGTCTAAGCTGACCATGTGATTCTGGGAAAGGCTGCAGCATCTCCTGCAGCCTTTTTTGGCTCGTTGTTTGGAAGAAGCCCAATTTATGATGCTCTTTTATTTCTGTTGCAGCCTCTCAGTGTGGACCTGTGTTTTGAATCAAGTTTCTTACTGACTTTGTATGAACATCCTAAGGTGCATCAGTTGCATGTGCACATAATGTTGCTACGATCTATTATTGCTGTGACTAAGACGACTGGATGACAAGATCTTCTAGCTCTTTTGTTACGATCTATAATTGCTGTGACTTGACAACTGGATGGCGTCCCTTGTGAAAATTGATTGGACTAAATGCTAACCTCACCGTCCTATCGTGGGGCTAACATTCAGCGTGGGACATGATGTTCGGTCGCTCCTATTGTAGTCTTTTTACTTGGTCTTTCCCCTTTTCTTTTGTTGTTGTTGTTGTTATTGTTGTTGTTGTTGTAATTCTGAGTATATTGTTTTAGAAACCTTATACTTGATTCAAGTCACAGCGCGTAAAACTCGGTATCAGATTGTCCGTAGGGTAAGGTTCCAAATAATACTGAGTTGTGTAATCTGTCTTTAATATATGAAATGTCTGTGTGTTTTGTGGGGGGACATAAGGTTTTGGAATTCGATCGTATTTGAGTAGTCGCATATCGTCTCTGGATAGGCTAGGAATTGCATGGTTTAAAAAAGAATAATTACTTCGAATCAGGTAGTGAATAATTACTTGTGTTGGCAGACACGATGTTCGTAATGTCGATAGCATGTTGGTCGGTCTCACAGCATCGATAGCAATGCGTGCAGGGGTATGTATAGGTTTGCCTAAAATACAAACGCTGCTAAAAAGCAGAATTCGGATCAAGAAAACCTAATATGACTCTCCATACCATTTCTTCGTGGATGCGGGTTATACTGCTCAGACACACCGCCGATTCGTGCATTTGTTTCGGCAGAGATTGCAGGAGGCACTCGGTCGTCGTCCGCTGTCGCTACCACTGCCGTTCAGAAGATCGTCGATGGAGGATGCAGCAAGCTTGGCCTGCTCCTGAACCATTTCAGAATGGCACTTGAGCACATATTCATGGTCGCGGCACTTGCAAAGAATCCACAGTTGTTGATGCACAGGCACAGGCCTGGCATCCAGTCTCATCGTGCTCTATCTTCAATTTTGCCGTGCCACAATGACATCAAATCAATCAATTCGAAACCATTTTTGTTCGTCTAAAATCGAAGCCCTGACACGAATCATTCACCTATATTGTTTCTGGCTGTAATCCTCGAATGACATGAATAAAATTTATTACGGGGAAAGGTTAACCAGAGCAACATTATTATATTGTATGGAATGGATGATATTTTGTTTATCATTAATAATTTTAGTTTATTATATTAAAATTTTTAAAATGATTGATATGAATAAAGTAACTTATATTATTAGTATTGAGATATTAAAGGATATATATAATTTTAGAAAATATATATTAATCGAGTAGTTAAGAAATCTAGTAACATATGCTTGTTACTAGATGTGAAAATTTTAATTAAGGCTAGTGTCATGAGAAAGTTTATTATATTATAAAATCTATGTGAAACCATATATCCATTTTGTAGTTAGAATATTATGAGAGCAACCTAAGAATATAATATGAAAAAATATAAAATAATGATACAATATCTATAGAGGACGAAAGATTATATGCTCGTATATAAGAGATCAGATTAACTTAAAATAATATAATATTCACATGTTGATTTTGTAAATTATCTTAATAGTTAGAAGTTTACTCCAAAATTTATATTTTTGTTAGCTAAATGGATGATTTCTTGAAAAAAATATAAAACAATCGCTTGTATAAGATAAATTTATTACATATTTTGAGGTCACAAATCAAGATGTATAGTTATAGAATTTCATCTTAAAACTTGGTATGGTTAACTCAATTGTTAGATCGCTAAAAATATTTTGTGATAACAACATAGTAACCTTCTTTTTTAATAATGATAAGTGTTCTCATAGTTCCAAACATATCAAAATAAAATAATGAATGATTAGAGAAAAAGTTGAAAAAAAAGTCAATTGAGAATTTAATGACCACCTTAATGATTACTTATTCATTTACTAAAGCCTCCTTAAAAAATATTTTCTTAGAATAGAGATTGTGAGCAGCTTATAAAAGTATTATGATGCTTGTTTAAACGAATAATAATAATATTATGAATCTCGTTTGTGTCTCTATTTTATTAGGCGAGATTCTTCAATAAAAAAGATAAAAAGACGAGTTAATATATCAATATTGTTGTTGTGTTGTAGGGATTTGTCTATATAGTGAGTTCTATGATTTGAATGATACTAAAATATATTATTATTATTATTATTTAATTTTTTAAAAAATATAATAATATGATTATGATTTTATGCTCCAAACGGATACTCTTTTGTGCATGCCTGCAGTTGCCTTCGACACCACGCAGTCTGAAAAGAACCACCGTCTCCCAGGGACATTTCCTCGGATTCTGGTGTACCTGATTGGTTGCATGAATGTCTCGGCATCCAATGGTTATATCGAGTTCCATTGTTCAGAGCGAGCTCCATCCACCGGTGAGAGTAGAAACAAAGTACGGTACCGAATTTATATCGAGTATATCCCGTTACAACTAAGAATGACACAATCACGCAAGCTCGTATGACAAAGCAACTGGCTAACACACATCACTGTAGAAGCAATTCACTCGACAACAGCTGCCGTGGTACGCCTGCTACAGTTTTACTGGAAATCGATAGTGCCCAACGATTTGATGTTGTCGCCGCGGGTAGAATGGGCCTTGGGTACGTCATTCAACACAGTGCTGCCCTCCTGCCAGACCTGGTTGAACTTGGTGCCTCCACCGACGAGCCCCAAGGTAGCGAAGATGATCATCTCCTTGTTGACATACTCCGCCGACACGTCGTTCACCGGAAAGCTCAGCGCCGCGGGGGCCATCGACGGGGCGTAGCTATCAAGCTGCGTCGGGTAGGCCATCATGCTCCCGTTGGAGTGGAGAAATGCGACGATGGCCTGCGAGCCGACCATCTTGGTGGCGTTTGGGTTGAGTCCCCATGCAACCCAACCGGTGGAGGTCTGAGGGGCCTTGAATGCAACGGACACCGTGTTCGCGGAGGCATCACGGTCGTAGTAGAGGGAGGCACCCAAGCGAGGGAGGTCAGTACATGAGCTGAAGACTTTGTTGTCAGAGAAGGTGTAACCGGAGCAGGTTTGAGCGCAGGAAGAAGGGAGAAGGGACGTGGAGGACGTTAGTGCGAAGAGAAAACAGAGGAGTTTGAATGGAGTTGCCATTTGGGGTTCGATGAGCAAGGGAGGGGTCTCGGCTGGGTTCTTAAGCATAGCATGTGGTTGAAGATAGGTGAGGTGGTTCTGAAACCACCGAAATGAGCTTGTGGAGACGAGACTTTTCCTTCAGAGTCGGTAGAACAGTTAAATATGTTTCTTCCAGATCATCCTGCAACATCTTTCCCGCCTTTGTTGAGCAACCCTCTACCCGTTTGAGTTGCAGCGTCATCAGACCGAGCAAGACCTTGTGGGCAGCAGGCCAGTACGGAGTATCATGTCTCCAAGTGCTCACGTGCATGCATTGCGGGAGATAATATACTCCGTGCGCGTGTCTGTCTTGTCTTTGTATATGATATTTGCTTCAGTTCCCGAAGGGAATGCGGTCAGCATCACAAGTAGTATTGACGAGGTCTGGAATCTTGTGATCTCTTGCGCTGGAAGATTAATCAAGCGAAAGCGAGGCTGGATCTCATCAGTAAGATCGGATAGGTAGATATTGCGCGATTCCTGATTCTTCTTGAATCATTTGTTGCTCCTTGGACAAGATCAGTAAGAAGAAGAAGAAAGAACAGAGTTTCATTGGACGAACTACGTGATCCTTACACAGTTATCCAACTTGAACCGTTGCAGTTTGTGTCAAGTAGAAGTCATGAACGAAACGCCATGGCTGCAATCCACGCGAATGGCGGGGCTTGCATGGAAGCCATGGTGTTCGAACAGTGTCGTCCTTCTGGGACCGAAGCATGAGGTTTTACTCGATCGTAACATGACTTGACCTTCTGATGCTGATCTTTAGGAAAGCTTATGATCATGGATGGAATTCCCTTTCCACGAAACGTCAGTCACCATCAGTCGCGTCAAACCAAGTGGAAGGGCCAGTGATAGTTGTAATGTTTGGAGGAACGGGCAGCGGGCTTTAATTTTTATCTGTGATAGGAAACACGAGTAATGACAATAGCGGACTGAATCAGTCACCATTAATTGCATAAAACTGTAGCGAAACTTATAATGCTAAGGCTTCTTTTGGCATGTTCTATCTTTAGATTGTTCTTTCTTTCCTTTCTTTCACAGTGGAGCAAATTCTTTTTACACGACTACAGAAAATTTTATCAGGCTGGTTATTACCCCGAACCCAAGTCATGATATCTATGAAATAATCTCACTTTGCTATTTTAATCTCCGGTCTTCGCACATTGGGACGAAACCTTCTACCATCTCCGCAGTAGCATCGACCGGCCAAGTTTGAATGTCTGGTTTCGCTCCAGTGTATCTATCACTCGTTTGTCTTCAACATATTGAGTCGTCTCAGCCTTTGGTCGAGCTCAGCCATGACAGCTGGTTCCTGTTTCTTCCTTTCCTTTGTGATTGTGTTGCTAGTCATAGAACCAATTTTTTCAAAAGCTACCTGCAATGAAACAGTGGATAAATCACCATGGTCACTTCTTGTTCAAAAATTGGTCAGTCACCGCTGTTCTTATCTTGAGTCTGCCATTTAAAACATGGCGGAAACCTCATACGACTCAAACTATTCCACTCATCTGAGCTCCTCAGGCAGACAACCACTGACAGACAATAATTAAGGTTCCGAGAATTGGCATCCAGGAGGTAACTCGATACAGTTCTCACGAGCTACCGTACAAAATATTCCTCTCACTATTTTCCAATGCCAAGTAAGGAAGACAATGCTAGATATTTTCTTTCAATGTTATTAAACTCCAACCAATAGAATTCAAGAGAGGAGCCAAGAATGCTATTTGAACTCACAATAAATGGCCTAACAAAATATAATTGCAGATGCTCTAACTATGATAAAAGAACTTCCATTGCTGGCAGCAAAATAAGGAAATGTTCATACCCTCAGCAATTCATCAGGGTTGTATAGATGATGGGTGGTCGTTTGCAGAATATCAATTACCTCGCCGATTTGAAGGGCCTGTAGCAACTCTTCTTCCTTCATCTGTGGTAACATGGAGATTGTTAAAGCATGACCATGATGAAGGACAAATTATAGTCCTATCGAATGCTGTTCTATCCAAAACAGATTGCATGTAATTTCTTTCTTCATGCGTAATATACTATAAATCGATGACCTTTCATTGCTATATTTAAAAGAAGTGCTTCGAAAATTTCTCAAAGCAAATGAGTTTACCTATAAAAGAACAACACAAAACATACAATTATATACCTTAAAGAATGCCAGGGCAACATGGAAAAGAACCTTTGCCCCCTCGTTGAACAGAACATCCCAAACCCGTAGTGTTGTCTGAAAAAAACTTCTATAATTAATATTTCAAAGAGATGATAAGAAAATTTTAATTGACATAGTTAAATATGATGTTAGTTCTCACATTTAGATGCTCTCTCTCTCTCTCTCTCTCTCTCTCTCTCTCTCTCTCTCTCTCTCGCATGAGATTGTGGACAAACTTGCATTTAAGTAGAAGTTATGACTTACAGATTATGACTGTTCTCAAAGCAAATGTGTCTAGTAAACTCATTGCCTAGTAGTCAATCAAAGATACTAGACTACTAAGTTTAACTAATTAGCATACATAAACACCAAAAGTCTTTTTCTTTTTTCATAACAAGTTGGGCCAAAGGTAGCTTAGACAATCCACATAAGTGATGCTAAATATTCTACTCATCGATGAAATTAGTATAATATGTTACTATGTTGCATACAAATTATATGGCAAATCTTTCTTAGTCCTTTTGGGTCTCACATCTATTGGCAAATCATTAAAAATTGCTCAAATTTTATGTCACCTCTGAACGTAAGTAGTTATGCTAAATATTCTACACATCAATGAAATTAGTATAATATGTTACTATGTTGCATACAGATTATACAGCAAATATTTCTTGGTCTTTTTCGGTCTCACGTCTATTGGCAAATCATTAAAAATTGCTTAAATTTTATGTCACCTCTGAAGGTAAGCTCTTTGAGAAGAGGCATAGGAACCATTCTGTGGCTACAAGAGAAACATCAAACTCCATAGCTTCCAAATGGGCTGCTATCCTGAATGGTAAAAAAAATGAACTGGTCATGGACATTAAAGTAATGAGCATAGAGTTGGAAGCATAGAAGCATGGAAGTTACCTGGGGCACTTTTTTGCAAGAAGATCTCTAAATACCCTTTGCTCCACATGGCATCCGGAAAGGTTATCAGTGTAGCAGTCATTCACTAATACATTTTCCAAGAGGACAGCAAGCAACCAAAAAGCATCTTCCTCTGTTTTCATTACTAGCAGCAGTAAGGCAGCTACATAATTTAGACCCTGCAAGAGCAGTTAAAATTTTCCAATGTATTAGAGGAACTGCAACACATTTATTTTAGTATCAAATGAAAAGGCAAACTCCATTTACCTGGCAATAACCAACATCTGAATCCCGGAAAGAATACACAACAAGGACCCGCCGAAGTGATGCCTGACCTTCGGGGCTGTCTAACCATGGATGAGAGGGAAAAGTTCTTGGAAGATCCTGCATGTATTCCATGGTATTGATTAAGTTAGTAAAATCGTGAATTAAAAAGCCATAGGAATCAAGATTATAAACACTGCTTGAGTTGGCATATACTGGCACATTCTTACCAGTTCAACCAACAACTAGTATCACACCATATAGCTTGTTTTTGGGTCAATATTTTTTAAAAATAATTTTCTTCAGTGATAATTGGGCAGTTCAGATTGGTTTACAGACCATATGGTCTGGCAGAGTGTCAAGACCGGCACTAAACCAAAATGTTAAACCTTCATAAGATTTGCGACAATGATATATAATGACATATCCAACTCTAGTAGTACTTTCACGATTTCCAAAGAAACTTTTTTCCGTTGGAACACATGGATTATCACAACTGCTTCTATGCTTCAAATGAAATAAACAACCTGGATGCGTGGCTCTAGGAAGAAACTCATAAAATTCACTGGTTACAAACTCTCTTAAAGTAGAAGATATTAGTGTGACGATAACTAACATGGCTAAAAACCAGCAACCGGATGAAAAGATGATAGTATGATGTAGTTTCTTTGGAAGATTTACTAGTTATAATATGATGCTCTTAGAATTATGACCAACTGTCACATCTATAAACTGTCCTATCAAATGCAGGAGTATGTGCATTTCTCATTTCCAACTCATCACCTAGACACGTTTTGCTTCTATAAAATTCCTCAGTTGTTTTTAATTATTTTTCATTCATTACATTTGATGTCTTACAAAATACCTTTACATGGAGTTGAACCTATTAATTATGCAGACACTGCATTAATCACTAGGATATCTCAACACTTCTAACTCATGATTATTACGGATACAGATGGACACAAACAACTGCACATTTGCACTGGCAAAGCCTTTCTCCCCCCGTGCCCCCAAAATTGCTACAATAATGGAGTGGTGCAATATTGTTAGCATGAACAACATCCACATCCACGATGAACAACCTTGATATATTGCCAATAAAACCTGAAATCTTCCATCACTGCTATTTGGATTCCAAGGCATCACCATTGTTAAACTTTTCATGTGTATTTAAGCTACATGTTAGTGAGGAATGCTTAACTCATTTGTTTTTGTTTTGCAGTTCATGTGAAATATGAACTCTCCGATAAGCACATGATAACAGAGTTGACATGAGATCTGACATCCTTTTGAAGGAGGAAAGATACGATTTTGTGATATGGAGTACTCCTAGGCATCATATCCAAAAAAACCATACAACATTCTAAACCAATTTTTAAGATAATATATCATGCCCAAAGCAAATCATACTAACTCAATTTTATATTTTGGTATACCATGAGAATCAAGAACTCACATGATCGATTTGTCGTGTGGCAGCTGTGATTTTCCCTTCTGTAGCTCTGATCAGATCATCATAATAGCTCTCAGGCACCGTGGATCGCTTCTTTGCCGCACCAGATACGGAAAGCCACACCTTTGGCCTCAGCACCGGGGGTATCCCCTTCCTGATGAGCCTCTTCAACGTGATTGTGTTGGCAAGTTTCGACAGCTTTAGCGAGGCGACGCTGATGCCCTCACCATTCCATGAGATTTGCGGCTGCAGGTACCAATTTGCACCTTTGCTCGCCTCGAGGTCCCACCAAACCTTGCCCTGCTCCCTCACCCTCTCCCTCACCTCATTCAGAACATTGACATCGTCGATGTTCCCCTCGACGGTGAACCCGTACATATCTTCGAATTTGACAGGGAAGTTGCTTGACTTCTTGGGAATGGAAGAGGTGATGGTGGTGGCCCTGGATCTAGGGGTGGCTGAGGTTATCCAATAGGGTCTTCTTGTCGGGACAAACCCATCGGACACTTCTCTCTGAGCTTGGGCGCCAAACATCCTGTCTTCGCTGTCTTCTAAAAGTTGGTAGTGGATTCCTTTGGGAAAAGAACAATAAAATCACTTGCATCAAACAGGAAATGAATTTGCATGAAGCAACAACACAAGAGAGACGCAAATAATCGCATTACCTGAAGACAAGAAGGATCTCATCATCTATGAATCGAACCTTGGCTCTTTATGAAAGAGAGTGAAGAAAAGTTGGAACTTTTCACAATGGAGGTCTTAAGGTGAGAAATGATATAGGAGTTCACAGCTCGCAGTTTGATGTGAAAATCTTGACACTAAAGAGAAGAAGAAGAAAAAGAAGGGATGCGAGCTATCGCAAGCGGGTCAGATTGAAAGGGCAAACAAGAAAAGCTCGGATGTCTTCCGACTATAAACTTGTGCAAACCTCGCCTCCACGAAGATTGGAATGGCATGACAACGATAAAAGAACAAGCTCCACTTTCCTTTTTCTTTATGTTGGGAGGGATTACCTTACACGAGAGAGAGGGAGAGAGACAGAGAAATCCCATTGACGAGGCCATAGGAAGCAAAAATTTCCATCTTCTTGCCAGTTGTGAAATCGAAGGAGCTTCCGTTTGGTGGTGGATCTGACGACGGATAGGCGGAAGGGAACAGGAGAAATTATGGGGGAGAGGGGATTCAACAGGGTGGTGATGGAGACCGGGATGCCACAACGGCGTCGTATGATGACAAGGGTGGCCTACGAGTACTCCGAACAATGGCATGGATATCACCATAATCTGAACGATGGAGAAGACCACATGCCATGGTGGTGGGGTAGCTGGACATGTAATGGATGTCCAAATTTGGACTTTTCCCGGTAATCGTCATGTGAATCGGGGCATGAAAATACCGGACTCCCCTAGTTAATTACCAAAGACCCAAATCTTCTAAATTTAGACAATGTCGGGTCAACGAATAGACGCCACTAGAATCTATGTACCAAATTTAACTTTTAACCCGTCATCTGTTTTTGGGAGCCAGCAACTCGATTAAATTCCGTGTTCGAGCATCATCGTATCAGCAAGCGGTTGGGAGTTTGGATGATTGGAGAGGTTGACCGGGTCTCGTATGCGTTGCATGTAGGAGAGGCAACCGCGAGACGAGTAGCTGAATCAGGAGATAGAGATACAGAAAGCAAGAGGCCGGATGTCAACCGTCGTAGACAGTTTGGGCAAACGGGGTGGTCGTGGAGGCATGTTGTTGTCAACCTCGAACAAACGACAAGTTGCTTGCGTGATTTAGAGAAGTACAAGGGTAAGTGCAGGAGGTAGGTAGGAGCCGAATGAATAATATGTGATAATGTAACGTAAAAGAAGACCCAAAGGCCGAGTCAGACATGAGACTCAGCCAAGCGACGGACCCTCGTGCTCGCGCCGTTCTTCTTGGACGGTGAAATATTGCCCAAAAAAAATCTCCAGCTGCTTTCACGCAAATGCATCCAAAACGACGAGTGATGATGGCTTCACTGAACTTTCCTTGCCTCCGAAGCGATGCACCGGACAGAACCGAAGGAGTGTTCATGACTCATAAGAACACCACATGTACTGCCGCTTTCACCGCAGCAGCTGTGAAAGCCAAAGGAATGGCTGGCGCATGTGATTGGATGAGTCCTCGAGACACTGCAATCTTGTCGAATGAGAGACACCAGGGCAGTGGAAACCGGAAAGCAAGCGTGATCGAATCTAGCAAATTAATTCAATCAATGGAGAAAGAAGACGATTTGAGCCCTCGGGACACTGCAACCTTGTCGAATGGGAGCCTCCAGGACAGTGGAAACCGGAAAGCAACTGTGATCGAATCGAGAAAATTAATAGTCCTCTTGCCGCCTCTTTAACCCCAACGCGCATGCTCACCCAAAGCCGGCTATCCAATCCTCTTGTTGCCTTTTTAACCTCGACATGATCACGCAAAGCCTGTGCAAGCTTGAAGCTCCGGACAACTTTCCCACGAACAAACAAGCACCAGGAGCGGCGCTGTCACATATGTCGTCCTATCGGGTCGAACCAGTCTTATCAGGTCGGGTTTCAAATTGGGGTGCGGCAGACCCGCTCTGGAACCAGTCTCGACGTCTCTTCTCTTTGCTGAACTTTCGCCCTTTCCTGAGGTAGGTATCCATTTCCAGATGCTTACATTAGAGTGGGGATAATCTGTACCTTTGTCGAACGAGGGTGATTTCTTTGTAAATATTGCCCCTTCAGTGAAAATATAATCTTTAGGGTTTCTTCAGCTTCGTGCTAGTTGAGTTTTGGTAAAAATAGGTATTTTTGATAGAATGTAAAGCTCTAATATCATGTTGTATTCAATTGTATCTTGTTGTTGCCTTTGCTATTTTAGAATCGTGAAATTTCTTCATGAAATAGCGTGTTGGTAAATGCTGATTGCAAGCCGTGACCTGTTCTACTGGCCTTTTAATCAAGCACCTGACATTCGTCTTGAGCTATTAGCAGTAATACATGTATGTTCACCTGTATAGTGGCCTCAAAGCAGCTCCTGTCAGATTTGCTAGACCTTTGAATTTAACATGCATATGTTTCGGACTGGAAAAGATGTCTTCTTCCCGCCAACTAGAAATGGTTTTCAGGAGATTAATTATTTGAAGTCAAAATCTTCTGAAATACACAGGCATTGAATTGCACAAAATTAAGGGAAGGCTGATATTTTCTTGCAAATGACGTAGAAATTGCTCTCTTGAGTGGTGAACTAGCAAAGGTTAGTATTACTTGCTAGATTTTATGTTGATGTGAATGCCAGAAGATAATGATAAAGTCAGTAGAACTAAAGATCAAAAAAAAATTTGCCTTACAATGATGGTTAAGTTGAGCTAACAGTAAAATATCGTGTAAATGCATATATATGAGACATGTCAGATGCAATATATCATGTACTTAGTTGAATTACCTAAACCATGAAGGACCCAAGTGATAGCTCACTTGCTGCTTTCAAAGGATCAACCAAATTGGAACCTCATTCCGTCCAGAAAGGACCTACACAGAAATAATATGGGTCAGTCGAAGAAGCGTATGATAGGTAAAATGTTGTTGCCGCTCTGCAAAGAGACCAAACAAGGAAAGGTACAAGCTTAGAACTTTGTTAGCACAGAAGGGTCCTAATCTTTTTTAATTACCTTTATTGTGCTTTTAATTAAGGTGTGCTATATTTACTTGTGGCCTCTCTATCTATTCTGTTCTTCATACATACAAATTTGTGGTGAGAATCTATCCAAATAACTATAATTAATTTAACTAAATATATTACTTTTATAAAACTTAATGATGATAAAAGATCAATGTGGCTGACCTTAAAGCATTATGACTTATTGTTGTTGTCAATTTGCGCAAATATCATTGCACTTTCTAGCGACAAAGTTGAGGGTCAAATTTAATGCAGAAGTTATTTGGTTGTCAAGAAATTTAGCATTTTGGTTTTCCTTTCCAACATCTAATATTTCATAGTGGTAACACTGTCATAAGTTTTCTAAGTATTTGAGAAAAAATAAATACCTTTAGTATGTTAAAGGGATACTTATTAGATAAATCTTTGGGAAACCTTTTTTTTTTATACTTGAAGTTGATCTAATATGGACTGTGTATATTTCATTGTTAGATATGTTAATTTGTGACATTTGTATTGAGCATCAGCTGAAAAAGAAAAAGGCTCAGTGGGATGTGACTGAGGAAATGCACTGGAGGTACTGTGTTACTGATATTAATGCTTTGATGATGAATTGGTGAAGTGTACTGATTGACTAATTTCATTTAAATATCATGATAAGTAACTAAATGCTCTAAATTCTAATGCCAAATACATGTCAATCTTTGCATATATGATACCACATACATATCTTTTTTCTTCATATATTTGTCATATCGTTTATCGTTATATTAGACATGATGTTCTAATGTATTTGTATATTCTCAATCTTGTATTTTGTATGTCTAGGTTGGTTCATGCAAGCAGCTTTTGCATAAATTTTCCTATTTAGTGCATGGAAGTTTCTTAATTCTCTCTGACTTGTTTGTTCTCAGATATGTGGTGACATTCACGGGCAGTTCTATGACATGAAAGAATTATTTAAGGTTGGCGGAGAATGTCCAAAGACCAATTACTTGTTTTTAGGTGATTTTGTTGATCGTGGGTTTTATTCAGTTGAAACCTTCCTGCTGCTGCTTGCGTTGAAGGTAGCTACTCTTTTCATTGGATGACAGATTTCTTAAATATAATTTGCTAACTGGTTATATGACCTGTTCGTATGTCTTGTTTTCTGCATGGTCCGGATTCAGTACCTCTCTGTCTTGTGTATGCACCCTTTATGAGTTGGTGGTACCCAGTGTCTGTAAATCTTCCAAGAACTGGTGTTTTCAGCACTTAAAGTTCAATGCATCCAAACAAGGGTCTTAAAGCTGAAGATGGTGTAAGTAGGTACCATGGAGGATTATAAGATGATGAGATACATTGTACGGTTGGACATTTTACCCTTTTTTCTTTGGAAAGTATCTTCTATTTGGAAGATTTGCTGAATGAATCTGATCATGTGAAAGATGTTTCTTTTGAATCTGGGTATAAGTTCTTTGGATAACTTCGGTCAAATGAGTAAGGAGGAAGTTTGGATGGATTCAAATATTCTTAGCATAAGAAATCTTGATGGTTCTATGCAAACAAAACACAAAGCGTTTTCCTTGCAATAACTTCTGTGTTTTTTGGAACTTACATGATGCATTCCCCTAGATGTGGCATTTAATTTGATGAAATCTGAGTCTGTTTCTGGACATGTTTCTGCATCTATTATCATCAATTTGTTTCTTATTGTTTATCTTCTCCATGTTCCACCCATCCATGCGATCTACAGTTCAGCAAACTAGACTATCGCTTTTTCCAGTAAGTGGATATTTTTGAAGTCAATTAATGGTATACTAGTGTGGCACTCCCATAATAAAGATTCTAAAGTTTTTTTATGTGCAAACTTTCTTGTGAATCTGTGAACAGCAATTTTTTTCATATTTTAGGACTCCTGTAAATTTTAACATACCTTTGAATCTTATTCCATTCTCCTTTTGTATTCCTCATCTGAAGAGCTTAAGAAAGTCACATGAGGGGTAAATCACTTGGTGAACCCAATAGCCCATAATTTATTGTGGTTAATGAAAACCTTTTTTGCAGTTTCTTAAGCATATTTTCAATCTATCCCTCAAACTGGATACGAACATAACGTATATATTTCTTTCCTTCTTGACTAACCAACAACTTTAGCATCCATACAGGCAGGATGATGTACCAAGACATTGAACCAAATGAACTATTACTATGTATGGAAGAACCACAGACTCTTGTTGGCTCTAAAGTTTATTATGGATTGCCTATGAAAATATAATCATTTGAATTTTGCAATGATATTTGGATATCTTAGTTAATATATGTAATTAAGTGTGTCCCAACTGCCCTTGATTCATAGCTTTGTGTGTCCATGATAATAGTGATCCTTTCACCTTCAAATGCCACATAACCTGATGAAATAGAGCCATTATCTAGTACTACAAGGACACATATCTAACTCTCATGACTCATAATGATGAAGGGTTCTTATCAGCCCTTATTTCAACATTCTCAGGCTGCCTAATTCAAGTAAAATACACTCGATGAAACAATAGAATTTGGTTAGTTGATAGGCAACTCGATGGTTGAAGCTCCAATAATGCAGGACAAAGGTAGAGTTAACTGTATCTAGTAGAATTCGGTCTATGCATCTAAGCTACCATTTCGAGTATTGCATTCTGAAATTGAATGATCTCATAAATCTACTAAGGTAAATTACATTTTCTTTCTGTGAAAATAGAAGGTTGGCTTCGATTGATGTGATACTGGGGTCTTGTTTTTCAGCCCTTGTTGGAATTTCATGACAACAAGGTGAAATTAGAGTGGTTTTGCTATTTGATGAAATCTTTGATTTGTTTTCTTGGGGTGATTTGTGGTCTCGAGGATTCAAAGATGTTGCTTTCATTCGCTGTTATGGAAGTTACCACTCTTGTTGTGGATAGAGCTTGCTGGGCAGTAAATATGGCGACAATATACCTTTTTTACCCATGGTCACATTGCTTCAATTAGTAATTATGCAGTTGCCCATGTTTTCTTTGGACTTTAGATTGGCATACACCCATAGAGGTTAAGTTATCTATTCATGATCAGTTTATTACCCTTCTTTGGCTGAACTGTCCATGATATTGATTTTCTTATAACTCTGATTCATTTTGCTAAATTTGTGCAGGTGAGGTATCCAGACCGCATAACACTTATTCGAGGAAACCATGAAAGCCGGCAGATTACACAGGTGAAGGATCTAAAGAGTAGAAGTTGCCTTAATTCTTTTTAATTTTTTCCACAAATGCTACATTTGTTTCTTTTTAACAGGTATATGGATTCTACGATGAGTGCCTCCGTAAGTATGGATCAGTAAACGTATGGCGATATTGCACGGATATTTTTGACTACTTAAGGTAATTTTCTTAATGTTTTGTTCTATTCTCAAGTCACAGTTTTCGAAAAGTGCGATTCCTTATTGTGGTGATTGTATCTATAATTCTCTCTGTGTTTTGCAGTCTGTCAGCACTTATTGAAAACAAAATCTTTAGTGTCCATGGAGGTCTTTCTCCTGCTATAACAACTTTAGACCAGGTCTATTATGTTTCTGTTGGTTGATATGTTTTGTTTATTCTCCCGTTTAAAGCTCTTAGAATTATCTGATCAACAGATCCGAACAATAGATCGTAAGCAAGAGGTTCCTCATGATGGAGGCATGTGTGATCTTCTATGGTCAGATCCAGAAGATGCTGTTGATGGCTGGGGTATAAGTCCCAGGGGTGCAGGCTATTTGTTCGGAGGGAATGTTGTTATGTCCTTTAATCATTCAAATAATATCGATTACATATGTCGTGCACATCAGTTGGTTATGGAAGGATACAAATGGATGTTTAACAACCAGATTATAACTGTCTGGTCTGCTCCTAATTACTGTTACAGGTATTTCTTTTGTCATCTTTCCGTTGTTTGTTAGGTCTCTTGCTAGTTTTCTCTTGACCTTTCTTTCAAGATTGACTGGAAAGAAATGTTGTGTAAACCATGGAGGCTAGCCGTTTGATGTCTGTCTGGTTAAATCTTTTGAGAACTACAAATTTATAGAACTTCTGGTCCTCTATACCAGTAAAAGTTTGGAAATGTACTAGTTCCAAGCATAACAAGCTGTTGGCATCTTGGGACCACTGATGGTATTGCTAAGCATGGGAAGAGGCTTGCTTACTCGACTGCCTGCAGATAGTAAAAGACTTGTAGATACAGCTGCAGTTAATTCATTTCCTCTTCATATTTCCATTACACATCTTTACTACTTGTGACTTGCTTTATGAAAATGATGAATACTGGGCTACTCCATGAATTAAGTACTGATTTCTTACTGAAAAAACTGGAGTTACTTGTTTCTTCTGTCAAGGACTTTTGGGATCACATCATTGTGATATGTATTTACAATTTTCATGGATAGCTTGTATTTGGCCCGCACCAACGGAATGTCATTAGCAGTCACTGTTCATGGTTAAGTTAGTTAATATGGTCATAGAAAAGCATCAAGAACTTAAAAACTTTTTTTTTTTTTCCTCCATAGTTGATCGTTTTTGAGAAATGTGGCTGGCTGCTGCACTTGAATGCCTTGGTATAACTTCACTGGAAGAAAATGTAGTTTCTGTAGAGCTGACGATCTAAATGAATTCTTCTAGGTGTGGTAATGTGGCAGCTATACTTCAGCTGGATGAGGGCCTGAATAAGCAGTTCCAAGTATTTGAAGCTGCACCACATGTTTGCATCGAGAACATTTTGTTATTCTTAAAAAATTGTTGCTATTTTGATTTGTTGTTGACATGCATTCATTCCTATGCAGGAATCAAGAGGGATTCCTTCCAAAAAGCCACCTCCAGATTACTTCCTCTGAGAGCAAGCTTGAGACCTTTACTTCTGCCTCTGTTTAAAGTCGCAGCAAACTCATCAGATTTTTTTCCCCATGCTGAGGTGGGCTTACTCTGTTAGTTTGGTAAGTCCCATAGTCCCACATCGGGAAAACCAGACTTGTCCGTGGATATAGGTCAAGGTTAATTGACCGAATCACGTAAATCTGATGTTCTTGTGCTTTTTTTCTTTCCGCTTTATTATCTTTTGGTAAATTTCCTGGGGCTAGCTTTAACATACTCTGTCTGGTCCTTGTTGCAATGTACATGACGAGGGTCAGGTTAGTACATTTGTAGTTACAAATGTACACAACTATACAAACATTTTTGCACTACCTACACAAAATGTGAAGGAATAAATGGGAATTCTTTGGGACGATGCCAAACAAACACTGCTATCTATCGATTGTGGGAATCTCTAAGTTTTGATACTTACAATGCCTGATATGCCAAAATGATGGGAAGTGTATGAACTTTTGAAGCACCGGGTTGGAAGACCGTTGTCAATGGAGAATCACGGGAAGCCGGGACACAGCTTGAGGTTATTGTTACAGAGAAAAGGATCACCCTTTATTCAGTTTGTGCAAGGCTTTTACCATGTCAATCATCACATTGGCACCTTGGAAGCCCCATTTAGCATTCCTTCTCTCTGCAACTAAGATGTATCAAATGCTGAATTCTAATTTTGTCTTCTTTAGGTGAATAATACAATTCGACGAAATATGACTTCAGAAACACACAAATGTAGTATATCAATTTCCTTTACCGATGGTCATAATTCCTCCCTATCAACTTCAGCTCTCTGACAGAAAAATAGTTAAAAGAAATTTGTACGCCAATAGTCATGCGTAAGCCTACAGGCATCATCATCTCCTATCATCGTAAAGAGTATATTTGCCCAGAGTGTCTCTGCGTTCATGGCAGCTTGAAATTTGACCATCGCTCGAGGTGGAAGAGAGAAGATGAAATTGCAGCAAGTACTCTCTCGACCATTTTATTGCAATGGATAGCACACGGCTAGTCTCACTCCTTCCCTTTTTATGCAAAGACAAAATATATGAAAGCAAAAGAGCACACAGAGAGAGAGAGAGAGAGAGCAGCATTCATTGCTTATTAGATGTGAAGCGGACATGAGAGCTGAGGGAATGTGCCTACACTCATAAACAAGCAAAGTTACCAGGACTAGCGCAGCAGGCCATGCGTAGGAAACTAAAAGCAGACGTCTCGAAGGCCCTCCTCCTCACTTTCTGGTTTCAACAAATGGGCAGTGCTCAGGTCCAGCTCTAAAGCTCTGCCACCTTGAACCTAACACATGGGGTTTCCCTCCCACTCCTCCACCTGCATCATCAACACAATCAAACCATGTCCTTTTTGGACAACGCAAGTCACTCTGAATCAATGTACCAGTTGTCTTATCAGGGAGAGGTCGTCGAGACTCGAGTACATCGGAGTGAGGAGTCCTCCAAATCTCGAGCCTCTCCTCTTGACTATTAGCAGTTGGCGAAAATTTATCGGCCGATCAGAACAGGGAGCACTCTGCTTGGAAAATCTCGTGGAATGGGTCTGGCTGGTGGTCTTGTCAGGAGAGTCTTCTCCAGAACTCGATCTTGTTCGGGCTTTTCAAAATGTCATGTAAAAACCCCTTCATATCTCGGATACACTTTTGCCGCTTTGCTATGGCATCCTGTTTGTCTTATGATTGGTTGATGCTTGTGGTTAATATGTTTCTTTGACGTGAGGGACTGCTCTATCTGGGACCAATTCGCTACCTCTGGAGAATTAATATCTCGGAAACTGCTGATTGGTGCAGCACCAAGCATGTATTTGATCTCCATCTTCTCCTCAGTTTTGTGTATGTTTTAGTATTAGTTAGAGTGGTGTTGTCGGTCTGCGTTCTTTTATTTTTGCAATAGATTTCATTAAATGCTGCTCCATATTTCTAATTCCTCGACTTCCAAGTTTACCACATTGTCCTGTGTTGTCTACACTTCTCCGTTACCAGAGAGTTGCTTATAAATAAATATTCTTCTTCTTACGTTACAAGTTGGACTTGTTGATTTGTTTTGGAGTAGGATAAGATGGTGCAGAAACCATGCAAAAAACCGGCTATCGATTCGTTAGTTATGGCTCTGGGTCTCGACAGGAGAGGCGCTTCCCGGTAGATAGGAGCAGATGGAGTTCGATCGGACTCTACCTTTGCGGAGAAGAATTCAGTTGGGTTCTGGCAGAGAGGGACATAGCCTCTTGCAGAGAGAGACACTGAAGCGACGATGATGCAGCCCGAAGCTGAACCTTCAGGAGACGGTGCTGTAATCCATGGAGAAATCAAAGTAGAAGAGAATGAAGAGATATGTACCAAATGGATCGAGAGCCTACTGCCCACACAGTCTTCTCGTCGAGAGGAAGCAACAATCGTTATCCAATCAGCTTTCGGAGGATTTCTGGTTATTTCTACATCCAATTATTTCCCATGGATGAGAGTCATGATGACGTTCTGCTAATCGTATTCTTATAAATAAATGTGGACTTGCTTTGAAGAAACTCGTATTCTTATAAAGACGCATCCTCCTCGCGATCGATCGTATATATAGTTTATGAAAGTGATGTCACCACAGAAAGAAAGGAAAACGAAAACTGCCATTCATTAATTCTGCAACACGAATGCTGCTCTAACCTGGGATGGGATGTAGAACACTGGATTTCACAGGAAGACGTTGCTTCTAACCTCGCTCCTTTGAGATTATGCTGTTTGAGTTCAGATTCACTTGCAAGAATGTTTCTTGCATATTTATCTATCTTAGAAATGATGTCAGCTTCATAAGCTGTGTCTCCCTTGCAGGAAGAGTGGGACGACAGCACTCTTAGCTGCAGCATCTCAAACCTGAGAATCCGGAACAAAATGGAAGCGACGACCAGAAGCCAAAGAGCGCTTGCATACGCTCTGTCACAGCAGGTAAATCTCGCGTAGATTCAACAGCTCGATGCATACGGTGATGAATTAATGCTGGCTGACGACAGCTGAGAGTGATGGATGTGAACCCAGCTGAGAACTCGCGTGACGAGAAAATGATGGGCGCAAACGCACCCCACTGACCTGGGCGCGGGGTGGAGCTGGCTAGAGAGATGGATGGCGACACGGAAGCAAGAGCAGATATCGGTCCATGATGATCGTCGTATTATGGAGCCGTTCGATCAGATTTCCACCACCAACACGGTCGACAAGAGATTTGACTTGGCAGTCGGGGAAAAGGAAATCCGTGGCTCTAATGATGTATGGGGTGAACGTCTATGCCTCTTCCGTGCCTTGTCAGACTCCCAGAATCGGTTGTCCACCAGATGGTACAAGGAAGTTGAAAACGATGAGAAGGAAAACGATGCCAGATTACCACTGCAATTCCCAGCCTAGCAAGGTGAGCATTGGTTTCTTTCTGAAGCGGCAGCAAGGTCTTTCATCAGCGACACGGATGCACGCCAAGGAAAGCGAAAGCGATGATGCTAGCTAGGCATGCATCATCGATATGTTTTCTAAAATATGGAACCTGAATCTATGCGTTCATGAGACTGCCGAACTGACTGACTCACAAGATTAATCTTCTGCTGCCGTAGTTTTGTAAGTAGACACTGACACTGATTGTCTTCCAATAGTGTGCGTCTGTCAACGGTATCCATCCACACACGTTTATATCATTATGAAAATCCATCGCTGTTTGGTCCTCCTAGATAAGCAAGAGGGAGGGAGCACGAGAGAGCAGCAAGAGAAGAGAAAAGGTGGAAGCAGGAACGGATCATCGAGAGCATGTATGAGATGGAAGGAACAGATATGTGATCCATCCATCGGACCACTGATAAATGCATCGTGAATAGGTTTCTTGCTGGATAAGCAGCTCCATTGCTAGATCCATGGCATGCAGTTTTTTTGAAGTTTCACCGAAGACCAACAACGACTTTCTGAAACCCAAGCAAAGGTGGGTTAACAGAGACCACCGTGAAACGCGGTCGATTGAGTGAAGAGCTGGCATGGCACAACTTTAATTGCCATTTGTCCGCCTAATTAATACTGCACCGCGACAAATGTCAGCTACAATATGATGCGTTAATATTTTAAGCTGCGAAAGACCTAGAAATTGTCGTTAAAAGACCAGAGATCAAACATTGGAGCTTAAATTAGACGTACGTGTGTAGTAGGAATAACCCCACCGAGCATCAGAGAATATCCTTTTTTTTATAATAAGAACAAATTAAGCCAAATCGACAAACTGACGGACGATGAAAGTTGGATAGTTCAGGTAAGAGAATGCTGAAATGCACCACAAGCAACACCATAGATCTCAAACAAGTACACCAGCGTATGTTGAAACATGGAAGATGGACTCAAGGCCATACGCGGGCTAAATTGATGGCCAGAGCAATCCACAGCAGATAAGTTGCTTTGAGATGGATGGAGGCGGAGGATTCAGGTGCTGAAGCCGCGACGCCATCTGACATCACTTCCCCGGGCATCACGTTCACATGCAATTTGAGTCCCTTCCTGCAGTTCTCCAGCTTACCGCTACTGAAGTAACGTGTGCCTTCTCCATCGAGACTCACTCTGTCAAGGCCATTCACGTGCATCCTAATTGGGTTGCTCAGGTCACACGACTCGTACTCTTCCTTGCTCTGTAGCTCCATGAGGCTTTCTTCGGCCGCGGAGTATGCAAACCCTGCCAGCACCGCAATCAACATATAGTTTTTGCTAGAGATGCGTATTCCCGGGGTGTCAGATTATGTACTAGTCATAGATCACGGACGGCTTCACCATGTTTGATTTCAAGGAATTGGCAGCACGAGCATAACCGGCATTAAAACAAACTTGATTTGACGGAATCGTAATGCATTTGCGGAATACCGGTTCAGATCAAACACGAAGATTGGTGTAAAGTTTTCAGGAACTATGCAAGTTTAGCATGAGAGAAGGCACGCGTGGATGGTTTAAAGGTTTGACTCGACGGATGATGGTTATTCCTAGGTAATATTATCAAGATCCGACACCTGACACGCGTTCTTCATAGTTTCATGGATGGACTTCATCACTATCATCGTGATGATCTGTAGTTTCTGGACTTGTTGAGGTTGCTAGCTGTATATGCTTCGACGTTTGCTAGATGTTTAGAGAACTATTGTAGATCACAAACCAGCAGGTTTGCTGATAGCATGTCTTCCTCGGCGGCCACTCATGCAAGCACGCACGATGTATTTCTTAAAATCTATCTATCTTACAAAAGAAGGGGAGAGAGAGAGAGAGAGAGAGAGAGAGAGAGAGGATCTGATCTTACAGATGTTGTCTCCGACTCTAAAGACCCTGTCGATGGTCCAAGCAGCCAGATCAGAAGAGACATCCCACCCATGATCATCGCCCACTATATGTTGCACCGCTTGTGCTGATGTCAATAGCATAGCGACAACAGCAGCAGCAGCAGCAAAGGAGCCGCCGAAAGAAGCAGCCATGTCGGGAAGAAGAGAAGGGGAAGGAAGCAGATGGTGGAGACGTGGGAGTGGAAGTGCGGCGGAGGGAGGGGCAGGTATATGAAGGAGGTAGACGCGAAATAACAAAGGAAATGTTTATTCCGTTTCCTTCATCCACCCTTCTCAACCAACCGTCTGTCACTCAGGTAGGTGGCGGGACGAATGGTGGTTTTCACTCGTCGTCCGAACCGAATCCGACAGGGTCTCTCTCTCGCGTATACCAATTACCGATAGCATCTAAATTTTCACACAGCCACGGTTGTTTGTAATATTAATTTTTGGCACCCAAACAACAAAATGCACGACTCGACGCCCATTCATTTGTTATTTTATTCGTGGACACATGACAGACAGAGACACGCCCCCATTCATTTTAGCAAACAGCAAAGAAATATTAGATTAGTCCTTCCCCATATAAATTTCTTAAACTGGCATGTGTTGTTTTTATGTTTCTTTTCACGATACAAAAGTGATATATACTAAATATCCTCTCAAAACACACAACAAAATCCAACTTGTGTTGTGTACAAAATCATACGTCGGTGCCAAAGTCATACGTCGGCGCGGATCTAGCGGATCGAGCCGGCTGCTAGATCCGCGCCGATCGAAGACGAGGCTTCAATGGGCCGGCCCGCTGAGCGGCGCTGTTGCCGAGGCTAAGCCAGACCCTAGGTTGCTCGGACTACAGGCCCAGCCCGCGCCGAAACCAGCCAGGGTCTTCGCTTGAACCGGGTTGGGTTAACACGGTCCGAACTCCGGTTGGACACGAGTCAGACCGAATCCGAGCAGCTGAACCTCTCATTCCAATTTCAATGAAATGCCCACTTTTTAACATAAACTTAACTTGAAAAGCTACACTTTAGACATGCAAAAATTATCAGAAAGTTAGAATCAATCGATCAATCAAATAGATTTATCAAATTAAAAATTCAAAATATTTTTTCATGAATTAAAAACCCAACAAGTTCATAATTCTGAATTTTAAAATATATAAATAATGAAAATTTGAATATAATTTCATAAAACATTTGAATGTCTACATAAAATAAAAAAAACTAATCTTAATCTTAAAACAAAATTTTAAAAATTTAATTTATGTTTGTATATCATTTTTAAAATCTAAAAAAAATAGTAACTCATCTATTTCTAAATTAAATATTTAGAAATTTTCTAAATATTATAATTATGAAATAATACTAATATTTAAAATAAATATTATAACCTGCCTCTCGCATGTATCTGATACCACTTTATCACATCGTTAATTGAGATTGTCAAAGATATATATTACCCGAGCGATACCTATATGAAAGGATCAATATATATGTTTACTTTATGCAATCGATAAAAGACCTACAGAGCAAGTAATACAGGGCTAATGTTCATGTAGTGCTTTCATCAAACAAAAAACAAACACACTAAAGATGTTGCATCACCCTTGGATATATAAACAAGATCCCATCCGCCCGAATGCCACTCAAGGGTTCAAATACAGTGAGACGGTTGACGTTTTACGATGTAAGACCATTATATCATAAATCATCATGTGGCATATAGTTGTTTTGATTAATTTTTCCTTCATATGGTATCGTACAATTAAAAATATTTTTTAGTTTCATATGATAAAAATATAAAACAAAAACACTAATAACAAACCATATTACAAAACTTGAAGGGTCAATGGCCTTCCCCCGTCAAGTTTGCCCATTGCATCTTTGAATCCTTCACCATCTCCACGCTATCCTTGGAATATGAGATAATTTGATGAGAGGATAATACTACCTAAAGATGAGGAGTTTGACCGTTGTTGATTTCTGACCACTCTGAAGGGACTTCCAATTGAAGCAAGCTCAACTATATTGGTGAGAAGAATTGTGTTATTTTGATTAGCTTCACCAAAATTCCTTGAGTTGTACTTCTTGAGCTAGCTACTTAACTTTTAGGATCATCCATAACCTATTTGCAACTATAATTATGCTCTCTTCTTTAAAGTATGAGTTTGATTAGTGCTAAGAAGACTCACTACTTCAATACCATGCCTCATCCTCTTATGTTCATGGCCTTCAATCCGATACTTTCTGGATTAAGTTCTTGGGCGATCGAGTCCCTCGTAGATTCAAGGTTGTTATAATGCCTTACCTCTACTGATCAATTATTGATTTTGCATCTCCTATGACTCAGAAAGCATTTTGCTTTTAAACTTTCATCAATCAACTTGTACCTTTTCAATGTGGTCAACGCCATCCTATGTTACATGGCTTTTGTCAACTCTAATTCTTTGAGCATTTATTTGACATTAATAATGGATCACCCAATCTTGGTAATATCCAAGAGAAAAGATAAGCTTTGGAGCGGTATATCTTCGATTTGAAAAGCTTATTTGATAAGCCCAAAAAATTCTTTCACTCCGAAAATTATTTGATATCTTCGACTCTTTAACTAAATTAAACTCTTTTTTTCATCATATCTTCTTCAAGAGTGGCATGAAGTTGGTGCTCCCACTCTTAACTCTTTGTATAGAGAATGTTAATATTTAAAATTCTAAATATTAAATATTAACTTCAATCTTTCGATTTGTGTTGACGCTTTTATCAATAATTTTTAAAAAAATAAAATAATCACAAAGATTTTTGAGATAATTTAATATACTTTCTATTTTCTTGACTTAAGTTAGAAATCAATTCTTTTTAAAACTAATCTCCCATCTAAATTTATAAGCAACCCAAAAAAGATTTAAATAATTTAATCATGTAAAAAATTCGATCTATTTCGAATTGAATTTATTCGATGGTTACACGGGTGCTTTGGCAAGGAGTGACAATCTTTTCCAATGGAACACACAAGCATGTTGAGAATCATATTAGCACACCGAAAGAAGAAGCATTAGGAGGAGGAAAACTGGTTTGGTCATCTTGCGAACCACGAACTCACTGGTTCTTAAAGCGTTACAGTAGCCTGGAAAGAAGGAAAAATACAAGAAAAAAGAAAAAAAAGAGATCATCTCTCCTCCAACACTTTTTGATCACAGACCTGAGAACCCGTCTTTTAGATGCAAATAGGATGGGATCTCCAGATCCAGATGCTTTTCATTAATTCTTCAGGAGCTGTCAGTAGGAGGGACGACTACAGAAGCATTGTTTTCCATCTCCTATCCACTCCAAGTTTCTTCCTGCTCCCACCAAAAAAAGAAACAAAAAAAGTGTCATGTAGGCAGGTGTTTGTAACTGATCGTTCGAAGATGGATGATGCAGTTGGCTGATTGAACATTAATAATGGAGATGGATCGACTGCTTGGGAGAATTCAAAGCCAGAAGACGCAAAGTGATTCAAGAACAAGTACAGGTTGTGTGGTAGTGGCTTTCACTGCGATCCAAAAATCTTTCGTCTGATGGACAGCTTCAAAAAGGAATAGCTTGGCATCAACCAATTATTATACAGCTCTAAACTGCTTGTGGATCCTCCATAAAAGAAAGAAAGAGTAAAAGTCCCATTACCTTCAAAAATTTGTCATTCGTTTCTCTATCCGAAGCCAAAAGTACACCAAAAAAGGAAAAATATAATGAAACAAAAATGAACTTATGCAAACTAAAATCACCTGGGGATAGGCCACCGATTTTAATCCATTGAAAACTTCATGCGAGTGGCCATCCTTTGCATTTCATCAGATAGGCTATTACAATTGCAGGTGACCTGCCACAAGATAACAATGATACAGATGATGCGCATATGATATTCATATACAAACACACAAGTTAAGTAAATCAACAATTTTTTTTTCCAACATACAGTGGACAAGAACACGTGCCTCCTCCTTGTTGCATTGTTCTGCATAACAGATGATAAATGTTGTGGAAAAGAACACGAACTACATGAGAGGAAAAACATTTTGCATACCAAATGATAAATGGTATGAAAAGAAACAAAAAACTACATGAAGAAGAGAAAATGATGAAACCAAGGATCAATCAACATAGCGACTAGCTTTTGCAGCAGGTCTGGATAGAGCATATCATGCTATAAGCAAAAGACTGCAACAACCATGAAAACAATTAAATGCAGATGGAAGGTAAGTCATCAAAACCAGATACTACCAGATTTATCCTGCACTTTAAATCCTAAGAATACTTCTATATTTGCATTTAGCATATTCATCTAAAAAACAAATTCTAGGATACTCGGCTTATTAAAAAAATCCTAATTATGTTTGTCCGCATAGGTACCTTTGCTCCAATTGACTCAATTTGACCCAATGGAAAAACTGAATTAATTAATTGAAAAGTGCAAAACCATGAAACCCAAAATGCTTTAGTCCTCCGATAAAATGATGGTGGGTCCATCTAGCCTATATATCATAATAACCATCATCTCATTTCTAACGTCAGACTAAATCCGAATGTTACACTTACCATGTCCAATTGTTAGTCTCACAAAAACCTCAAAATTTAAACTTGTGTGATGCCTAGTCATTTTGATCTAATTTGACTAGACTTAAGTTTTACTTACCAAGGAATATTAATGATGATAATTTTATTACTATTATTATAGACTTGTTATCATTCCTAGATTGATGTGTATTTTCTTGGAGAATAAGGAATTTATTTTACAAGGGAAGAACTAATGTCGGATAAGAGTAGGAAACCATAGATACGAGGCTTTCTCTTCTATATCCTCCGTTGCTCTGCTCCCTTTTCTTGCTTCGTTGCTTCAACCAAAGAATTCTAGCTTCTCTTTTCACAAAATCCTACTCTATCGGCATCCTTAGAACCTTAAAATCCACAACCGGATTTGTAACACTCCCGATTAGTCCCACATCAGAGAAGGACAAGATTAAAATTGACTTATAAGGGTTTGATCGGTATACTACTATCAACTTCAGCGTAAGCATTTTGACTAGTGATTTAGGTCAAATGAAGTTGATGGAACTAGCCCATCAAGCTTGGGTTGTGACATTCGGTCTCAGAACTGACCCAGTGTTTAGGCATGGTGAGGAGGCTCGAGTAAAAAAACAACATAGATGGAGTCAAAGGACTCGTCACGACGTCGTTGGACGTTGACCTAGTATTTAGGCATGGTGAGGAGGACATGGTATAACTTGGTATGATAATGGTTTTGTGGCTATGGTCGTTGGGCGAAAACTCATTGGTCCTTTGTCAACTTTTCCAACATTAAGAGCTTCTCTACCTACATCATTGTTAACCTAATGGTCATGCTCTACAATGACGTCGGATCTAGGACTGTTGACCTTAATGATTCGATGAGGTAGTTCGACTTCTCTCCTAGGATGGGTTGCTCTGGGTCGTGGCCATGTCGTTGTCCACACAGCCATGGTTATTGTTGCCACACCTACCTTTGATCTATGCCCATGTTCAATCATTAGACCATGATTGGAACAACATTAAACGTTTTGGATTGTTACTCATGCACTTGTGTGACCACATCCAATGGATGGGACCAATTTCGATGGTTAGCCTCCACTTGTATATTCTTCCTCATAGCTTTTATTTCTGGATCATGCCTTGCGTCCTTGGAAAGATGCTATTGAACTTATTTGCATACCAAGTCTTTGCTAAGAAGTATTCATGAGATGCATGTTACTGATGCATGCTTGGAGCACCTATCATCGGATTGAAGAAGTTTTGGAACATTGTACACTTTGCTTTAACATAATCTGTATTAAACAACCATTAGAGGAAACTAGGTATTACAACTCTCTCTCTCACTAACAAGTTCGGTGGTCAAAAGCATGAAGGCTCCTGTTGGTTGAGGTTTCATTGTTCTTACATATGATGCTACCAACTTGAAGTGACAATAAAGAATAAAAAATATAATTTATTTTCATTATTTTTGTCTAGTTAAACAAAAATCCGAGTAAGTGGTTTGTCAACCTAACTAGATGTTTTAAAAAAATATTTTTATCATTTAATAAAATTTTAAATGTTAATTTGAATATCAAAATTAGATGAGCATATATTTTATATTTGTTGATTGAATATCATGATATATCATAGTTTATTTACCTTTTTAAAAAATGGGTAAGTACCCGACATGAATATCCCTTATTGTATTGTTTGTGCCATAACATGTTAGTCATTTAAATTGTCTCATGGATATTTTTTTTAATATGAATTTAGCATTTCTAAAGTAATTGACATTAAATATAAATAAATATTATATATATGTATAATTTCAAGTTAGTTCTCAATTATCTGACTACAAAGACTTATAAATCATTGCAGATTCCAAGCATGGTAACCTTTTGGACTGTGAAGAGATGTTTAATTCCACTAAGACAGGTGATAAGGTAGTATGAATGATCTCTGGCAATAGTCTTATAGGATAATTAAAGAGAAAATATTTTATCCTATGATTTTCAAAAATAACATCCTCCTGAAAAATGTACTCTTTGGTGTAAACACTTGATACGTGGGATGACATAAGTCGACGAAGGATGTCGTCCATAATGGAGTTGATTCTCTCAAGCTTAGTATGTACTCGAGTATCTAGTAATTATATTTTCCGAAAAGAGGAAGATGAGTATATATGATATATGATATAAGTACAAGATTAAAAAAAAAAAAAGGGGAAAGATGGTTTGATATTTGAATACAAGCACATTCTTGGTCTTATTCTTAATCTTATGCATATTGATTTATTCTTGTACAAAATGCATGTATTATTCTTATTGATACATTGTAAATTATGTTAATATGTTTAAAGCTTAATGCATATTTTTTTTATTGAAATATTATAAATTATCTTTAAAATATTTAAAGCCTTGCTTACCCGTCCTATGGAGGAGCCTTGTCCACTTATTGGGTTTTTTTTTTTTAAATATTCAACCTCTCCACGATCTCCACAAGTAATTTTTCAAAATGTGTTTAGGTGATCTAAGGTTGAATATGCATCTTAATGTTCCACATCTTGATGTTCTACGTATGTCATAAAGATTAGAAAGTCTGTCGAAAACATTGTTGTTAGAAAAATTTTGATTCAGAATTATGAAATAATTAGATGATACTTCTCGATGTAATAATCTTTTATTCGTTTCCTATGTTCAAATTTTAAATATAGTAAGCAACAAAGTCTCCACTTGAGTGACTATGAGGGACTGATTTTAAAGAAAAAGGATAGGACTTGAACTTGTTTAGCACATGGTCATTCGGTGGACCATCACATCCCCCACTTTGGAGGCATGACACTTTGTGCTAAGCCTTTCTAATTCTTGGAGTCCTTACAAGTAAATTTTGTTAGTTTACCAATTTTTTTTCCTTCTTGTAAGCAACCACCACAAATGGCACATTACATCAGATTAGAGGACATAGGAATAGTCACTAGTAAAATAAGCCAGTAAAGGAAAATTTAAAGCATACATATATAACATCACACATGATGCTAACAATAATTTCCATTCTAACTATTAGTACATTTAAAAAAGTGAATATATATTCTAAGATAAGATCACAAAGTTATTAAAAAAAAGGAAATTATGATAAAGTGAAAGTGGCTCCTATTCTAAGTATCAACACAATTACCTAAGTGATTATATATTCTAAGATAAGATCACAAAGGTATTGAAAAGTGCAAATTATGATAGAGTGAAAACAGCTTCTATTCTAAGTATCAGCACAATTACAAAAGTAATTATATATTCCAAGATAGGATCACAAAGTTAATGAAAAGTGCAAATTATGATAGAACGAAAGTAGCTAGATAACTGAGATGGCAATATACCTCATTATTTGGAAAAAGAATTTCATGTTGCCAACTGTAAGTTACAATTGTAAGTAATTCATGAACATCAAAGTTTTATATCTTGAATAATCATACCTCAAAACTGAATCACATTATCAAATTGTAGAATTTTGTCAGCTTGGAAGCAGTGATAAGTAAAGGAATTCTTGTATACATTTTTGCAAGCAGGAACAGTCTGCAAGGTCATATCTAACAATGGATTATAACATCAGATAAAATTTCAAAAGAAAGATATTTCACTTAAGCTCATGAGCATCATTAGGGAGCAAAAGTGGAAAAACACTTAGGCAACATCAACAATAGTCCAAAAATTACCATGTCTTTCAATCTACAAGAAGATCAAACTTGATATTCAACAAACGAAGGTAAAACCATGCTGTAAAATTGAAAACCTACCAAAGCCTTTAAAAAAGAATTAAAACCAAAAATGTAAAAATAGATACCTAAATTGTCATAAAGAATGAATAGTTCTGCTTAGTGTAAAAGGGGTCACCATGGTGGCAGCATTGGAAAATATTTAATAGCAGGTGTCATACTGTAGCTGTAGCAACTATTTTTGTGTCTTTGGGAAAATAACAGCCATTGTAGCAGTTTAAGCCTAAGAAGCATGGACATGTGCTTTTGGTGGACACGTGTTTCGACATGTCCTTTTTTATTTATTTTCATTTCTATTTGTGAGACACCACAGGACTCCTGCTTCGCTCCCGCACGCTTTGGATTCTGTGTTGAGATGAATCGTTGACATCACAATGAAAGAAATCTAGAGATCGTCGCAAGCAAACATATATAAATTATATATGGAGATTGTTAAATATTATTTGATGCATTCTATCTTTATTTTCGATACTTACATTTAGATGGTCTTAATTGTTTCAACCTCTATGATGATATTTATTTGTTCACATTGCTGAGTTTATAAAATTTAAGTATATATACTATAAACCTCATCTTAATCAAATATTATACATATATATTAAAAAATATGAATGTCCTTGCCATGTCTGTGTCCTAATATTTTTTAAAAAATGGCGTGTCGCCATGTCTGCGTCGTGTCATGTCTGTGTCCAATGTTCGTGCTTCTTACGTTTGAGCCAACACGTGCTTCCTAGGTTTAAGCCACCATAACAACCTCTACACATTTAACCAAAGCAAACACTCTAAGCCATTTGTTTTTTTAATGATAATACACTGGATGCATCTCAGTCCAACCAATTTATTATTGAATAGGTTAAAAATGTCTGCAACAAGATTATTGAAGTTAAACCAATCTCTCACTTGTCATTTGGTGCTAATCAGTCCACAGAAATTTTTTTGACCCAAATTTCCAACCCAGGAACCATGTCGCACTTGTTTCATTAAGACTTCACGGAGAACTGAGAGAACATAGAATCACTGGATGCTCTTTCTCTCTGGAGAACAAAAAAGTCTTCTAGCTGAAGAATATCGTGATTAAGATCATCATTTACTTCCATTCCATGTTATAATAGACTTTGGTATTATTTCCAACTTTTTTTATGATAATATCTGGGTTATGGATAACTGTATTACAATTTATTATCTTGGTACCACATATCATCACCTTGTGCAATGCTCTGTTATTATACACCAAGTGAAAGTGTAAACTCTATATGAACATTTGACATTTGGATATTTGCCATACCAAATTTACCTCTTTGGATTCACAAGATCTGAATTCACATTAGTGGCCCAAAATGGTTTCCTAGCACTAACTATTTTATATCCATAATGGAAATCTGCAACAGTGTGTCTTGGTCATGCTATTTATAATGCTGTTTCTGCTCTACGAAGTTTCTTACAGTTCCTTGGTACCATCATAAGACACATCCAAACCAAAGCACATCATCATATGATAATAAACAATATAGCTTATGCAAGTGTACATGATGGACATAAGTGAAAAGGCAACATTTCATTGCAACAATCCCTTCACACAAAAAAAAAATCCAGTCACTCAACCCAAAGACATTACTCAAGATTCAGTTAAAATGAATACTACAACATATATAATAAATAAAAAGTAAATGCCCACCAGAACATAATAAGTGCTATTTCATTGATTCTCAATCTGTAAGAAGCACTATATCAACAAAATAAATCTTAGAATTAGTGTGTTCTGAGCAATTAGAACTCCAATTATTCATCCTAAAAATATATGACTTTCTTGAGTTATCTGCAGAAGAAATCTACAGTGATCATTATAGATTCTTCAACCTTTGGAAGGTTTATTGACCTTGACCAGAGTGTGGCCCACTTCTCTATAATCTAAGCAACTAATTAACGATGATACCTGCATAAGAAAATACCTCGGTCCATATATTGATCTGCAAGGTAAACCACTTATGGTTCCATTGATATTTCCAATATCCTCACATAATCGATCAACATAATAGGTCAGACATATTCTAAACAGCTCCACTTACTTCCTTATACACCTTAATAAAAAAAAGGGCAGCTTCAGTAGGTTCACTGAAGATCGGAAAGGGAAATATCAGAGGCATTGTTTCTTGTCTCGAAAATGTGATCTTGATAAGTTCTTTGTTCTTCAGTAGACCTTGAAGTTTTTAGCTATTCACATTCTACCACCATAAGGTCAGCCCTAATACAACTGTTTTGAATGAACCAAGTTTCTAAAACAAATAGGTGATACTAGAAGTTGCATAAGTATTGTACATTAACAACAAGATATGACAGACAAAAAACGTGTATACAGGTTGGAGGCAGAAGGAAAGATATTTTCGCTTTAATTGTAAATGACATAATACCATACCCTACTAATGCTATGAATGATCACCAATTGTTACACTAAGTTTCACGCCTTCGGAATAGAAATATTGGAAATAAGGCAAACGGGGTAGCTCAAAGCTAAGATTTCATGCACATCCCGTCAATTACCACAGACCTATACCAGTGTTGCGAACTCGCTACACAAATAGAACCAGCGACCAAGCCCTGGATTCACTCCGCAACAATGGAAACCAATAAACATCAGGATCAAACCCAGATCATCCAAGAAAGCGCAAGAATCAGATCCAAAGAGGATAAGGCGGGGAACTCACGTCGAGGACATGGGTGACGCCGAGGGCCTCGAGGATCTCCCCACTGGGGGCGTTGTCCAAAGTAGAGGAAATCCTTGAGGATCTCTGTGGGAAAGGCGGAGGGAAATCCTGTTGGGTCGGCCGCTCGAAGGCGGAGAGGACGCGGTGGCCGCAGACCCCGCCCTCCTCGCGACTGCAGCCGCGGACACGGCAGGGGTTCTCCCTCTCCCTCTTACTCATGCGCGGTGGGCCCCAAACGATCCTGTCGAAGAGGCGCGATCTTGCTTGGGTTCATGAAACTCAATCTATGCGTACACGTGGAGAAAAAGAAGCGGGTGATGACGAGACCCGTCGGCCATCTGATGGAGAGAGAGAGAGAGAGAGGGTACATAAACCATGGTTGTATTTGGATTCATAAACCATGGTTGCATTTGGAGGGAGCCCAAAGGAAAGCATAACTCGACCCACCAGCGGAGGATACAGTTTCTCGTAGTGTGGTTAACATAATCTATGATACATGTTTTCTTCTTTCGTCGTCTGTTAATTTATCTTATCGGAGAGGTCGGTTTTAGTGGGTTAAGAAGAAGAAGAAGAAGAAGAGGGAGTTCAATTTCAATCGTAGTTGCCCAAGTTGTAATCTGTTGCTTTTTCACGAAGAGAAAGAGAGACGAAGTCATTACGCGAGGACAGTGGTTTTTGGGGTGGGAAGATGCCTACTTCGTATTAAGTCTTATCCGCTGCTTCTCTCTCTCTGTCTGGTCTTTTCCCACAGTCGCTGCTGCTGCTCTCAAAAGCAACCGAAGACGAAGAGTCGGCTCGAGGTTTGTCTGAAAGATGGAGAGCGTGGCGGCCCGTCTGGGCCGGTCGTCGACCCGCTACGGTCCAGCAGCGGTCTTCAGCGGACCCGTGAGGCGGTGGAACAAGAAGTGGGTCCCGCTCTCCAGTCCCGACCACCACCGTCGCCGCAACAACGGCGCCAACCCCCACCTCCTCCTCTACAGGTGGACACCCGTCTCCTCCGCGGCTGACGGCGGCGCAACCACCGCCACCCCCTCCAAGGACTCTGCCACTCCCCCGCCCGAGGAGCCACCCCGTAGGAAGTTCCGCTACATCCCGGTAACCCTCGTCTCCTATCCTTCCCTTTCGATTGGGTGCTTAATTCTTCGGCACAAGTCTTCTGCGACTCACGGGTGGGCGAGGTTTGGTTCTTGTGGAATTTGGGAAGGAGGGTCTCTTTCTCTTTCTCTCTCCCTCTCGTGATACACGAGTGCTATTTTAGTTGCCCCTCTTATGATTTTGGTGGGTTTCCTCCCGAGAACAGTATGAATGATGAAAAAATCTCTCTCCTCGGAAGAAGAAGAAGAAGAAGAAGAAGAAGAAGAAGAAGAAGAAGAAGGCGACATCTTGCTAACGGAACGCGAATTTTGGTCCTTTTTTTTTTTTTTCTTGTTCATGATATGGGTTTAATCAAAAATAAAAAAAATTTAGCTGCTTTCTATCGTGACTCTTCCTCGGAAAGGAGGCAGGAAGATGTTGTCGTCTTTGTTTCTGTGAAATGTACACTGATGGTTAAATTTTTGAGAGAGATGACGGCGAGTGGAAATTTTGCTGATGATACAGAAGAGTAAGTGGTTGTTGACAACATGATGGCTGGGTCGGTGACATCCAACTCACATGTTCAGATGGAATGCTAATTGAAATCACCTTGTCCACATCTTGTGCTAAGTTTTTCAAAGACTATGAAAACCTGGTTGTGTGGAAGATATAGTCATGACGATTGCTTTTTCTTTACTTTATCAGCGACGGAGTTACGTATAGGATGCTAACTTGAAGATGTTGGAGTAGTATGGTAACGGTTGTGGGCTTATAGAAATATTTCTCGAGTCTATACAAAAAGCTTCGCATAGCACACAATTATAATTATACCGTGAGTGTGTTGAATGGATCTCCAGTGAAATCAGATGGTTTGTCTTCTTGGTTGGGGTTGTATTGTGTTGTGTTGTTAAGAAATAGACAACTTCCATGTATAAGATCCTGATCGATTCCTTAGAGAACCTTAGAGTTGGCCATGCATAATATTTGATAGTTAGTATTAAGATTCTTTTGGCTTTCTGTGGTTAAGTTGGATAGAAGGTCATATGGACATGGCTTGTGAAAAGCTTATGCCCTTATCCCTTTTGAACTTTTGGGTTCTGACAGTTTCTAGTTATTCTCTAGCACTATGAAGATAATTGAGACCGTCCCCGTTCAAAAAATTAGTTGTCTGCTGAAATTATTGTTGTATTTTTCTTCAAAACAAGATATATGTATATATGTATGTATGTGTACTTACATCAGGGAGATTCAGTAAGTTTCAGTTTTCACCAAAATCGTAACCTAAATCACCAAATCAGAAGATAAAAGCTTCATATTTGGATCAAAATTGTTCTCCTCTATGCATTTGTGCCATTCAGCAGCCTTCTTTAGCGCCATATGTCAGCATTTTCTCGTTATTGACAGAATATTATCTTCTCTTATTTATCTTTGCTCATTATAAATACAGGTGTGTGTTATAAGCATCTCTATATACTAACTTGATCATTTTTTATTAGTCATGTTAGGTAAATCCGATGTAGATTCTGGTCAGGCTTTCTAGTAGACGAGTGTAACTTATGAATAATGCAGATTTCTGTCGTTGAGGAGAAGAGGAAGGAGGCTTCACCAAAGTCCAATGAGGAAACTAAAAAACCTAATGAAACCGACAAATTCCCACGTATAGGCCAAATCAATCCTTCAGGCAAAATACCTGACATGAAAGATGTCTCGGCCGAAGAAGTTCAGGTAACAATTAATTTCTATATGCTTCCTGGCTGCATCTTTCTCTAAAGAATATGCCTACTTCTACCATTACCATGAGTTTCCATAACGTATTTCAATTTATTTGTGGCCACTATGTGGACCCTAGTGCTTACTTCCATAATATATTTCAAATTATTTGTGGCCACTTTGTAGATCCTAGTGCTTGTTTCCATTTCATACATATATTAAAAGGCTGCTTTGATTGATATGCTTTGTATATTTTCAATGTTCACTTTGACTCTCACAACTACCACTTATGAAATACATGCTCGGTGGTGGTTCTACCTCGGTGGCATGTTTGTAACAATCAGATTAGTTCAAGTTGGGAAGGTCAGAAGGATTGAAATAGTTAGTTAGTTGCATTGTCCTGTTCAATGCGACCTGGGATGAAAACTGTAATTCCAGTATACTTGGTGTAAAGCAGAAAGTTAGCATCTAAACTTGTTGTTCCACTGAACTAAAGTTGTGAATCGAAGGTGGCGAGATTGATATACTTTGAATGATCTGTTTATTAATCTGTCTTTTGTTTGTCTTCAATCATGCAGTCTACTGGCTTAGCGAGCCCCGAGCAGCTAAGATATCTGGTCAACCTCACGCCATTTATACTTTGGAATAGGATTCCTTTTGCTCTGATACCATCCTGCTCTGTATTACCTGAATAGTTGGATCAAACAATGCTTGTTGATTTGTATGACACAGATATTGATGCTTGGGGGTCTCAAGAGATGCAAGTGAAGTCCTAATTTCAGTATCTTTTTCCAGGTACCATACAAGGATCAGGTTCCTTCAGAAGAGGGTAGTGGAACTGATTTGGACCTAAGTCTGGGTTTGAGAGCTCCGGAGGGTGATCATGAGAAGGAACTCAGAGCAAGTAAACAAGGCGAAGGCCATGGCAAATCGGAGAGAGCAGCAATAAAAGCAGAAGCACGAAACAAGTTGAAGCGGAAGGTCGTCACCCCGGACCTTGAAATGAGAGTGTAATGTAGTAGGTTGAGTTTGTGCTTAGTGTAAGCTCTTCGTCGGGCACGCGCAACTGATGCAATTGTAGTGATCTATCGTTTAAGCTTTAAGCTTGTGCGGTGTGGTGTTGTGGTTTCTTCTCTGGGCCTTTTTATTATCTCGAGTTAATTTGGATGACTGCTGTGGTTGTGGTTGTGATTGATGAATGAGGCACTTGGTGGTTCCGACGATAAGATAAATTGCAAATTCTGGATGCAAGGTCGATCGATGCGAAGTCAATTGTTAGCATACAGCTGATCAAGTACTCCTTCTTCCCACTTGGGCGAAGGCTGGGTCGGGTTGGACTTGCATGCAGGCCCTGTGGGCCTGCATGCGGTGTGGGTTTGAAGGTTACCTGCCATTGTTGCCCGCCTTGTTTCCCTTGGGCTTCTTTTCTCTTAAACCATCTCCCCGATCACTATGGCATTGTTTAGTGGAGCTCTGGGACATGATGGGATAGGTGGAACTTTCGGTGTCGATGCTGATGAGTCTGAGAAAGGGCGGGGAAGGAATCTTCCGAGGGAATCAATAGGCAGGAAGATTGTTGGGTAAACTCGATAAACATCCCCAGTACCTTTTTTACATCCACTCTCTCTTTCGCTGCTTAACCCCCCAAAGATCATGTCGCCATCGACTAGATCCGCATCATCGATCGGAAACATAATCTTTTGCTTTGTTGGCACTGGAATCTCCCCAAGTTGTCTATTTTGACTATAAGGATGATCTTGGAGATGGACCTTTTTTTCCTCTAGCAAATCTTATGAGCAGAATCAGTGTGAGTGGAGCTAAAGGAGCAAACCAGAAGAAGCTAGGAAGATGACCCGAGATATATCCTTTACAGTCTCAGTTGTACGTGGCAGAAAACCTCTGTAATGTTTCGTTGGTTGGATGAGTTTGACTTGCGATTCCACGGTGAGACCAAATCTAAAGAGGGGGAGATTTGGGACTAAAGAGACATTAAAGCGGACTAGTAGTCAAACTTACTTGGTCGACGGGCTGGAAGTGGAATCGTTAGTAGGGGGGTGGGTAATCAGACATTATGATAAAGAAATTGGACGGATTAAAAGGTGTAAAGTGTCTTAGCATAGAGATTAAGTGTTAGAAGATATTGAAGTAGCAGGAGAGATTAAGAGAAAATAATCTCACATCGATAAATATCGAGAGAGAGAGAGAGAGAGAGTCTATCTAGTTCACAATCTAACAACCTAAGCTTTTGGATTTAATTGGTGTCTAAATCAATATAAGTTAACCTGACTAATTTGACTCACTTACCATTAATGAACTTTTTAACATGGTTTCATTGATGAAATATACTTTTAGGAAGAAGGCTTATGGAGAGAATCTTTAGCACAGAAATCATCACCTTTTTTCAGATTAATCTGTAATATTACTCACAATTAAAACTCTATAGCAAGATGGAAGCCTCGAACCAAAGGGAGAAGTCAAAAAATATAGCACATAAATGAGGGGGAAAATAAAAAAAGGCAAAGCTGCAAAAGTTGGATGATTAATAAAGCGGAATATATGTTGGCAAAGATCCGACAAGTTACAAAATGAAACATATACATCAAATCAAAAGCTTTTCTTGGAGATGAGAATCATAGCATGACAATCGAATAATTGTCGTCGATAGGCTTCTCAATTAGCATATGTTTGAATCATGCTTATCGTGATAAGAAAAACGAAAGAAGAAAGAAGCTTCGAGGATGGATGCCCACAGGTAGGTATTAACCTCCATCCCAAACTCGGTATGTGTTGGTGCAAAAGTACGCTGGGCTATGGTATCCTATGTTTCTTCTGCAGCTTCGCACTGCTTTGTGTATATCATCAACCTCTGTCTGTCTTAACGAGTCTCCTCTCGATCGCTCTCGCTCTCGCTCATCGATCGATGCAGGTTATTAATTAACCTTTCTGGGTTTTTGTGTGTATTTTATTTATATATTGACCTCCTTTTTTCCTTGGTGCTGATCCATGATCGATCACCCCATTTAATTATATTACAGTCGTCTGACATGCAGAAAATTGGCTTTTGCACTTGTGAGACCATGGAATTGCACCCCTACATTGATTGATTGAGAATCTGGACCCTGGTCCGTGGCCGATAAATTCCTTGTCTTCTCCGTAGGCAAGAGGAACATTTTGGTCCAGCTCCTCTTAGTTTTCCTCTACCAACCAGTCACTCTCGATGGTTGTATTCGATCAGATGTAAGAGCAGAAAACTGTGTGTAGCGCTGCAACCGAGCTTTAGTGTCGTGAGTTATCTTCACGACGGGTTCATGTGCTGGACTGCTAAGAGATTGCGACACGAGAGAGAGAGAGAGAGAGAGAGAGAGAGAGAGAGAGAGAGTCGGAATCAATCAATGATGTGTAGGTGTCCATGTAGTGGACTGGTGGTGCATATTTGTAGCACATATGTTTTTCTATGTTCCAATTCTTCCATTGCTTTTCTTGATATCATACTTTGGTCCCCATGTGTTTTGATCGAGTGCGCAACCTTTTCCTGACTTTATTAACTCCACCTGCGCCTACTTCCTCAAACTTGTCGCTGCCCGTCTCAGTTTTTAGGTCATTCTTATGGCGGACTTGCGCTTGCTAATGTAAATGCTCAGCATGAGTGACGTGGTGATCAGGAAATTAAGGAACGGATGCAGGGCAGAAGCGAGGAGAGGAAGTGATAGAAACGGAGAGAGGGAGAACCACAAGACCTCCGAGGAGATTCCTTAGGGATGGACTTCCGATGACGTCAAGTCGGTGCAGTCATTGCGGTAGAGGTAAAACTCAGCAAAAGAAGAGCAGCTTTTGTTTTGTTTGGCTGTCTGTTTGGCTATTTGCTCCTTCTCTTCTTCTTTTCCATCCCGTTTTGCTTTAGATTGTCTTCTTGCAGCTTGTTCTCATTGATTACTGTCTTCCCGTTTACCCGATGGCACGCGCGCGGAGTAGAAGAGAAGGGAGAAGCAGATTCTCTTGCCGATGAGTGAGATCTCTTACACTCTGTTCAAGCCGGTTGACAGCCGTGGCACGTAGAATTGGCCTACGACTCCTCTGATAATAATATCAGTGACACCTTAATTTCTTTACCATCTTATATTCGGGCGGAGGAGGGAAGCAATGAAGAAGAAGAAGAAGCTGAAGTTTTGATCCTTTCTCTCGATATAAAGCCCCGGATCCATCATCGCTCGGAGAGTGCGAATCATGAAAGGGAAGGCATATGCAATGACCGTGAAAGTAGACGGCGGTGGTGATGGAGAATTCGTATCCGGAGGTGTGGCCCGAAAGCATTCCATCAGGTTTGGCTATGGTGCTTTCGCTTGGGGCCTGCAATATTCCATTTGTTGGCTAATCAGCTTCACCGAGATGCCTCCTTGGTTTCGAATTGATGTGAGAGAGTTCGGTGGACGCTGGTCTTTGGGGGTGTGCTTCTTCGCTAGGTTATTGCTGTGTCCCTCTCTCCCTGCAGACACATGCTCAAACCTGGGAGAAACTAGGTAGAGATGATGAATAAAAGTATAGAGAGAGAGAGAGATTGCTTGTTCCACAGTCTCCTCTGCTTTCCGACTACAGGGGGAGGGGATCTACAAGAAAGTTATCGGAAAGGCCATTAACGGAGATCCCACTAGGTGATTAAACAAAAGAATGTTGGAGTCGGGAGGGTGTGCTGCATGCCTGCCTTCCTCCATTCAATTATTGAAAGCTTTGGGGGGGGGGGGGGGGGGGTGTCTAGCTAGGATTGAAACGGAGCGACAAGAAAAGAAGAAAAAGAAAAGACGAGGGACAAACAGAAGATGGCTGATGCCGCCAGTTCGGAGGATTAGGATCAGTCTTTTCTTTTCTTTTCTTTTTTCGGTTGATCACGCCTCAATGTAAGCATCTCTTTTCGTGTATCCTATGCGTGCTTCTTCCCTACTCCCCACCCCACCCCACCCCATCTCTCTCTCCTCTCCATTCCATCGTTTCCCCTGCGCTTTCTACCGGATTGGAATGCTCCCTGCCCACTCCTCGGCATCGTTTAGATTCCTCCTAGCTACCTTCGATTAGACCCATCATCATTCGTTCCTGAGACGACACCAGACGGAGCCCCTAACCCAACCCTAGCTGGGAGCCCCCAAGTCCATGTGAACAGATAAAAGACGAGAAGAAGCATAGAACTTTTGGCCCACGCTCCCACCCCACCCCGGGCGAATTACTGGTGAGAGATCTAGGGGTTGCACAACAGTGGATCTGCAGAGAAGCTGCCAACCTCTGCTCCTGCAACAACTCAAACTACTTCTACAACTATCGCTACTCCCACACTGGTGTTTTTTTTTGGCAGATCATGTCCTGTGAAGATAGCTGCTAAATCTCGACATGTCCTATTAAACCAAAGGGATGCAAGTTCCAAAATCTCCCTCTACTCATGTTCTTCTTCTCCGCCACTGCATCACCAATCCTCCTCTCTTGGCTCCCCCACCTCCCCCATCCACCACTCTGGAGACATGCTTAGCTCACTGATGTCCGATGGAGGAGGAGCTCGAGAAACCCACCCTCATCCCAGTCATCACCACCCGAGCCCTCAAAACGGCCTAATTTCCTCGACTATCCATACTCGACAACTGTTGATCAGCTGTGCCGACCTTGTCCACCGCGGCGACCTCCCTGCTGCTGACCGCGCGATCTCCATCCTCTCTGCAGCAGCATCCCCCTGTGGCGATTCCACCGAACGCCTCATCCGCCAATTCTGTCGTGCCCTCTCCGTCCGCGTCGGCCGCGTTTCGCCCTCCGCTGATTCTTTGGGTTCCCTCCGATCATCATACTTGTCCTTCAACCAAATCTCCCCATTCCTCCGCTTCTCTCACCTCACCCCAAACCAGGCAATCCTCGAGGCGGTTGATGGCCACCGCCAGATCCACATCCTCGACTTTGACACCTATTACGGCCTGCAATGGCCGCCTCTCCTTCAGGCCATCGCCGAGCGCTCCGATCCCAGTGATCCTCCCTTCATTCGTATCACCGGAACCGGAAGCAACCTGGAAGTCCTCCGACGAACCGGTCACCGGCTTCAAAACTTCGCGCACTCTTTGGGCCTAGGGTTCCAGTTCCACCCTCTTCTCCTCCATCCCACAAGCACCAGTTTGAATTTCACCCCCTCTCCTTTCCAACTCCATCCCGGCGAGACCCTTGTCGTGAACTGTGTACTGTTCTTGCATAAACTACAAAAAGAGGGCGGGAATGAGGACGGATCCAGGGATCTACAAGCATTTCTGCGAACCATACGAGCGATGAACCCGTCGGTGGTGACGGTGGCAGAGAGGGAAGCAAGCCACAACTCGCCAAACTTCATGCAGAGGTTCGTAGAGGCGCTGGACTACTACATGGCAGTGTTCGAGTCATTGGAGGCGACGCTGCCCCCGACAAGCCAGGAGAGGCTGGCGGTGGAGCAGGTCTGGCTGGGGCAGGAGATAGAGGGCATTGTCGGCGGGGAGGGTGGCGGGCACGAGAGGTCAGAGAGATGGGAGAATGTACTGCGTGACGCCGGATTCTCAAGCCTTCAGCTCAGCAACTTCGCGGTGTCGCAGGCGCGGCTGCTGCTCCGGTTGCACTATCCTTCGGAAGGCTATCAGGTGGAGTTGGTGAGGGATTCCCTCCTCTTAGGGTGGCAGAACAGGCACCTCTTCTCCGTGTCTTCTTGGCGTTAAAGAACCCGGAGGAGGAGAAAAAGGAAGTCCCACACGTTGCTCAACTACAACTATTGTTGCCAACCTACTCGTTCTTTGGTTTCGCGATGATTAGCGAAACCATATCGAATGGGCAAGTTTCGCACATCGATCTATACATATCGCTGAGCGTGCGTTGTGTAGACCATCATTAGACACCCTGGCAGGAAACCCTAACCCTAGCTTCTTCCATATTCTACTAGGAGGAGGGAGGACAATGCGGATGCAATGCACGTTGCATGGGAAGTCTCGGAAGTTGTGAACACTAAAAGTCGTCTCCTCCTGCTTCCCAAGGTAATCTCCCTTCTGGTAGGGTTCTCTTCTTTCTGTTCTCTCTCTCTCTCTCTGCTTTATATTTTGCATCCATATGCCTGTGAACTGTAACTAGGATTGCTGCGCCATTTGTTAAGTAGTCGCCTTGCATGCTGTGGATCATGTATTCCCTTTTTGTAGGTCTGCAATGATGTGATTTTGGCATCGAGGATATTGTTCTTTTCTTTCTTTAGGGAAGAAGCATATGATGGTAGTATTATGTTGTGATGTATGTTTTTGGTTTAGTTTATTCTGGTTAATTGGCAACCCACCAAATTGTTGGTATTTTATGTTGCAGCTTGCAGTGGCATCTTCTCTTTTGCTTGGTGCATGCAGGATGCTTTTTCGTGTAATAATCATGCTTGGTCACTACTAACCAGTATCATACAATATACTTGATCAGCAAAGTCTCCTCCCATAAACAAATCAAGGGAAGAAAAAGCTGCAAGAGGCTAGATGTGTTAAGATTTGATCTACGAGAGCAATCATGGAGTAGTGGATAGAGATCCTCGTCGATAGATTAGGTCGATCCCTTGTGCTCCATTCCTGTCTTTCTAACCTTGTTTATATCTTGTCTTTGTGTTCCCTCAAATTACCAAAAGAACAAGGTTACTCACAAGGCCAAATTTGGTCACACAAGTCATTCCATTTAGAAGATTTGATCTTCCATGTCCGATAAGCTTGCTTGGTTTGTCCACCCCCAAATTAAGCTAGCTTATTATTTCGAGAAAGAATATAGACTCAGATGTGTGTATAAAACAAAAACAAAAAAAAAAGGATGCAAGATCCAACTGTTTATAGGAATTAATGAGAGGTCTATCAGGAAAAAACATTCGAAAATAGTATGCAATATCCAACCGTTTCTTGTGATCACACAAGGCATGCAACATCGTTCATACGTCCCATCATATTCTCTCCTATTGATGATTAAACTGCATTCTTTCTGCCTTTATATCCCTCTCTTCTACCTAGAGATAGACGAAGACCATTGCAGAGATATTCTGATGGAGGGCAGAACGGTTGGCCAGATATGGATTACCATAAATGATGATGATGATGATGATATATATATATATATATATATATATGCACCGGGTTTTAATTTCATGTAATCCTAGCGACTAAGTAACTTTGAATTTTATTTGTTAATGTAATCTTTTTTTATCATTGGAATCGTCTCTGTCGTCTGAGGGCAACCGAAAATATATTGACTTACAAACTCATATGGCCGGCCATCTCTGGTCCGTTGTCTCCCAAAGTTCTTCATGACAGTAGCCATATGCAAGATAATTTATTGTTCAAAGCGGTGTTACCTTGTTATATAAAACAAGACCCACCCCTTTTTATAGTCAGTTCCGTTCCATGGTGCGTGCCAATTCCGATGATGCTCTCCTCGGTTCCGTTCCGATGATGGTGCATTCCGATTCCGATGATGCTTTCGTCGGTTCCGTTCCGTGGGACAGAAGAAGAGATGGTGCATGCCGATTCCGATGAGAAGGAAGGAAGGAAGGAAGGTAGCACATGAAATTATGAACTGGATTTGCTAATCGCCTGCGATGCGAAGAAGATCATACGATACATCAACTCCGAGCATTGCACAGCACAGCCACTGCGCTTACGACAGCATTAAAACAGGACATTTATTTATGTATTCGAGCGTTGAAAGCATAGGAATTTAAACAAACAATGCTTATGCACTATGCATTCCACCTATGAATTTTTGGCCTAGCGGTTAATATCCTCATGGTGAAGAGATTAAAGATTGAATTAGTGCTCTAGATTTGACGCACGATCTAAATTCCCCAAGTGGAAGTGGTGATTCTTCCTAGAAAGACCAAAGAGCAGCACCGTGTAGTCAATTTCAGAGAGGCATGAGATGATGGATGGATGGACTGGGAAGGGAAACTACTGCAGATGAAGATATGTGTAAATGACTCTACATCTGTAGTTGCAATGATTAAGGTGGGGCGAGCGAGGACGAAAGGATGGAATCACTTTTGCTGGAAACTGAGCTTCTTATTTCCGTCTGCATGCACAAGCAGTGCAGATAGACATCCTAGATATTTTGTCCAAGTGCAAGTGGCAACACTCATGAAGGAGACATCACGCCCCCATTTGCATCGGGCCATGGCAGATGGTTGGTACCTTGGGACAAAGGCTTGGAACTCTACCATGCTCCTCGTACAAATGTGAGTAACTTTTGGTTTCTGTGCCACACACAGCGATCGGATACCGATTACCAAAGGGATCGATCTGATGTTACAAACTCAGGCTTTAATCGTTCCTGCAATTATTGACGTGCTTCATACGCTCTTGTTGTTGTTGTTGTTGTTGTTCTTCTTCTTCTTCTTCTTCTTCTTCTTCTTCTTCTTCTTCTTCTGTGTATCGTCGGGATAAGAAGAACCTAATTCTCTCCGCTGATTCATCTGTGTGTGAGACGAAGGATGAAAGATGAGATGTGCAGGAAGGAACAAACAGGCCCGTTGCGCGTTTGCCTTTCGGAATAGAGTGTCTGGCTCACAAGGATCCTCTGGCGATTCTAAAACCATCGATTCATCCACCCGTAGCTTAGGAGAAGCTGTGGGAAGCAAGTGTGAAAGCGGTCTTTGCATCTTTTCGGGCGACAGTACCCCGACATCTGATGGGAAGAACCAAGCTGAGAAAGCACGCATGCATGGTCCACCCTCACCCAGCTATCACAGGGAGGGCGACCGGCTTCCATTGATGCATGATCATATCTGGGCATCTTGTGCATTCCTTGGGACGTCATCCCGTGGATTCATGTGATCATCCCACCAAGTTAACCAGTAGATTAGATGTTCGGACGCACCTTCCTCCCCCATCATCCCTGCTCGATTTGGCCTCTTGTCAGATTCTACAGCTGGTGACAGGGACGGAACAAACCCAGGCTTAAAGCATGCCTCCTCCGACGAGAGGCCACCACATCATGCGTAGGCAGGTAGGCAGAGATGCACAAGTAATTAGAATGATTCTAAGCGGGCAGGCTTGTGTAACTGGTACACACTGTGCACACGGACGAGCTCCGGTTGATGCTCCAATTAGAGTGCATCTTTGTTTTATTTTGTTTTTGTGTTTGTGTTTGTGTTGGGTTTTGAAGTGAGCTGCTGCTGCTGCTGCCTAAGCATGAGATTTTGGTACGTTGTGCATAGCAGTTTACAGCATTACGAGAACGCACCCGTTGCTTCTCATTTTTCTAAAGGCTTTTCCTACGAATGGCCGCCAGAAGGAATATGGTTTGACAAGTAGCGGGAGAGGAGATGGAGATGGGAATGGGAATGGGTCCACACAGCACCAACAACGACTGACGAGATGAAAGTGTGTGAGCAGACATGGATTTATTACAGACTGGCAGTAATGCCAAAAAGTGTGCTCCCTCTGCAGAATCTGACTGACTTATTGAGGCCCAGTAATGAGTGTGTGCGTTACCTAATAATTGGCATGCACACAAATGCACGCGAGGTCGACGGATGACACAAGTGTGGTGGCACGTATAAGATCTACACCACAGAAGAAGAAGAAGAAGAAGAAGAAGAAGAGATGCGACAACACGCCCTCGCTCTCGGGATCTGCCGCCCTCGCTCTCCATCTTATCATCATCATCATCATCTGCTTATGCAACAGCTACCTGTATTTATCTGACCATCCATCCATCGTACGCTCAAGCAGCAGCATGCCATCGACGAGTAGTAGTAGTAGTAGTAGTAGTAGTAGTAACACGCAACGCAAAAGAAAATGTGTATTAGCAACTGGATCATCGCTACACAATCAAATAAAAAGAAGCATAAATGCCAGATTGTCCTGCGAGATTTGCATGCATGGACGGAGGATCCCCGAGATACATAACACAACAAAGACAACAACAGGCATTAGGTTCACAGAGAAACGACGGAAGAACCATAAAAACGGGACGGGAGGTAAGATTTACAAGTTAAACAGGACATACATATTACTAGTATTATCGTCGGTCGTTGTTTCAGCAGAGAGAGCAGAAACGAGCTAAACTTCTTACCGTGCGTGTCCACATATATAAGTGAGTGGGTGATTCACATAAAAAAAAGATCAGAGAGACAGCTCGATAGTGGAAATAAGAATGCCGTCACTATCGGCATATAGCCATTCACCATCGTGGATGATGGTGCCCCCGATGTTAACAGTGACATGCTTTTCACCGAGACCCTTCTTGTTCGATTTGAGGGGATGGCATCCCAGCGCTCTGACCCCGATGTCACAGCCATTGATCTCATACGCATCTCTGATGCACCCGTTCACCACAATCCCTGCCCATCCCATGTTCTGGGCTAATTGCCCCAGGTTCCCTCCCACCAAGGCGCATCTCATGCTCCCACCACCGTCTACCACCAGAACCCGCCCATCCCCCGGCGCCTCCAGCACCTCCCTCACCAACACATTGTCCTCGAACACCTTCAGCGTCACTATGGGTCCACAGAATGCTCGGCACTGCCCGTACATTTGAAACGATGGTTGAAGAACTCGCAGCTCCCCCTTCGCCAGAAGCGATGCATTTGCATCGCAAAGCTCAGCGGTTGCCAATGAACCCATCTGCAGCACAGCACAAGCCACCATGTTCAACTAGCAAGCCATGTATCTTTGTCCAGCATTAAAGGATAACAGGAGAACAGCGGTCGTAAGGCTCTGGATCTACTGATGATTGCTATTGCAGCCACAAGCTGCGTTGGTTGGCATTCATTTTTCTCGCTCGGTAGAAGCATGCATGTGACAGAAAACCATCGGAAAAGAAAGGTGCACTCAAAACAGTATAATAAGAATGCAATACACAGTTGATGGATGCTCGGTGACAAAATAAACAAACGAAACAGCATTTAGCGCAATCTGACCACTCAGGAATTTCGCCAGATTGTCGGCAAATTTCATATAAGAGAAAAATAAAATGTTATTTGAGAGTCCTTATTAGGTAAATAATGTGATAGGATTCTGTATTTGAAATCCTTTTACTTTCTTTATTATGGACCCAAAACAAGCAAGCTAGATGGAAAACTTGATGGAGAGGCAGTTTCTAAATGAACATGTGTTGCGACGTTCAAAATTCAAATTATTGGCCAAATGGCACTCCGACTTGGCTGCTTTAGTAGAAGAGGAAAGATGACATTTGTTGCTGTTAAGCAAGACTTCCAAGAACCAAGATTTCTTTTCTGGTATGCATGCACTAACTAGCTCAGCTAAAGCAGCAACCAAACAAATTATGAAGATCTACAAGACAGAACTAGATATGATCAACAGTACCAGTAAAATCACTATTCAGTTGGGAGGATTCCTGATCTTTCAGTGTTCAGTAGTATTCCCCATCAGTCCATGCACGGATCCACCAATGGGAATCTTTTTTAGGCTGGCCTTCCGATTCTGTCTGCTTTGGTGCATACTGATGCTTCCTTTCTATAGGATGGGTCTTTTATCTCTTCCCTTTTTTATCAGAGGCTAGGTTCGGTCACATTCTTCCTATAGCAAAATATACTATCACAATCTTATGTAACAAGATCCAGCAATAACATTCCAGTCCATTTCGGTCGATGTCGACAGTCATAGATTTCTTGCCTCGGACCACACTTGTCTTACCACTTTAATTAAATGTTCCCCCAAAAGTCCCCACAGGAAGTGGCTGTATGGACAGATTGGTCGGTGCACTGTGAAGGCAAATCCCACAATGAAACTTTCCAAGGGTTTGATAGTTCTTGCATTTTACACTCTTTGTAGAATGAAGGCAATGCTATATACCTTTTGATACCCTAATCTTAAAGAGAAAAACTAGATGAAGAAACGGCTACACTTGAAATATTTGGTGCCCTGAGGTATCAGCTTAAAAGCTGAAAAACTTGATGTTTCATTCTCCTGATGTTTTCTCTTCCTTTGTTAAATTCATTTTCTTGTTCTTTGGTTGGCAAGACTTTTGTGTCTTTTGTTACATCGATTCTTTCTACCAAATTTTACATGAAGAGCAAGTGGATGAACTAAAATGTCATACTCATGGAAAGAAGAACCACCAAAGCAATATGAAAAGGTTAAAAAAGATTATATTAATTTCAAAATTAGATTACCCGATTGACATATCTTACTTCCACAATGGTTCAAGAAATGAAAGGCAAAATTGAAGTCGATCTGCAAAAACAGGAAAGGATCGCATGAAGCATTAACCCCTTTCGTTTTAATTGGAATCAAAAATAATTTTGTTGGTTATTCCAGTCTCGAAGAAAAAAGAACTAAAAGAATCTGCTCCTTAACTTTCCTCTCTATTTTTTCTCATCTGATCTCTAAATAAGAATGCATACTTAGAGCTAAAAGAATATGCTCCTTAACTTTCTTCTCTAATTTTTCTCATCCGATCTCTGAATAAGAATGCATAATCTTTGGTACTTTGGTGCCAGCCCATCAATCAATTGTCTCTGCGAGTTACCTGATACAGTGATTCTTTCTTGTTTTGCTTCCATATGTGCCACGTATCAAACTAGGAACTCTTGTCCTTGGTAGTAATTGGATTGTCATTGTGTGAGATCTAACGGTAACATATACGCATAAGAGACTTTGTGAACATTATGATCTGCCCATTGATAAATCAATTGTCCGTGCGAGTATTTAGATTGTCATACTGTGAGATCTACTGATAAACCAATTGCACCTAAGAGACCTATGCGAGCATCATGATCTGTCCCTTGATAAATTAATTGTTGTCTATGCCATCTACAAGAGATTGACGTGAGCATCATGATGCACCGTTAATAAAACATCTATGTCATCTCGATTCCTTCTTCTACATCAATTGGAGCTCCAAGAAAAGATGGCACACCCCTGTTGAAGATGCATTCAAAAATACATGGTAGAATACTAACAAAATGATTTGATTTTTTTTTATCATATCACAATTTAATCCGCACATGAAGACCCTCCTACAACAGAACTCTTTTATTCTTGTACTACTTTATAAGCAAGCATGAACTAATGATGCACATGCATCAAGCAAGAAGCCTAAGTTATCATCTTTCTCCTGATGTCTAACTCACAGCACTGAGCAGAAAACGGTAGCTGCCACCAGTTGCTATTTATTGGAAAGTAAGACCTTTGTCACTTGATCTATCACCAAGATGGACTCTATCATGGTTTTTCTGCTGTTTCACGCATACTAATAAGACACTCGACAAATTTATAGATTACTTTGGACCACACATTGATTCCAAGCAACAGTCAAAAACTCGAGTCTCCAAAATCCAGTCCTGAAACATCTTTTGATGCATGAAAATCCATAGCAAAACAATCGAAGTCTGGTGTACGTTTTCTCCATAATAAAGCATGCACCTCAGGCAAAATTACCTGAAAACATCTACCTACCCGTGAATAGCACCAGACATTCCGTGGACAGATCAAACTCTAATAGTCAATTCTGCTGGTTGTCCGACGGCAAGAAACACGTGACAGCCCTGACTAATCTGAAAATGATGACAGATAGAACTTGCCACTGCACAGTAATACGCGACGTGCCCTATTGCCCATCATAATTTCGATCCCTTAAATCTACTAGTGTTGAACAGCCAAAAAACATAACCCAACGTAAAGCGTGATCAAGAATTCTGAACAAGAAAAAGAATAAACATGTATGAGGGAACGTAAGTTCTTTTGGACAATACAACAAGCATCTAAAGCGCACTGAAGAACAGCGAGATTGGACACCGCTTAAATTAACAGGAATTTAAAAGCGCATCTCTACGTAGATTTCATACCTGGAAAGACCGCAAAAGGCGAAACAAGGTGTTGCCGAATTGGAGGTGGTCTCAGTGGGATCTGCTGGAGCGCGGGGACTGCTGTATCCCTATCGGAACTGGGGTGGGATATCGTCCTGGATCAGAATGGATGAGGCATAAGACGGGGATGCGGCATGGTTGACGGCAGGAAGTTAGAGCTTTTGAAACGGCTTACGGAGTTGGGTCTGACACGCACCCATACCCCGTCCCGATAAAGACGGCGTAGGCATATACCATCGAGAGGATCCCCAGCCAACCGATGGGTGTAGCTTTGACTGAAGACCACCACCATGGATTCTATCCTGGCAGGCGAACTGTTCCCATCTTCATCCAGTCTATCGCCTTTTTACCGGCACGAAGGGCAAAGGGACTCCCCCAGATTCTTGTTCGACGACGAGGGGCGAGGCAGCAGGACTATTCCTTGCACATGATGGACGCGGTCAATCAAATCTACTTGCTGTGATTCCCATAAAAAGAGGAAAGAGAAGCGAGGGTGATGTAGTCAATTCCGATGGGCTGACCGACTCCGCACGTGGGGTACCACGGAAGCGCATAAAGGAGAAACAGGGACCAGAAAGGATATTGCAGCATCTCGCACCACACTGAACCCTGTTTACAACACCGCAACACACGATGATTTGCATCGAGAAACGAATAGTTGCAGCGACGAATCATGGTGGTAGAGACATTGAATTTTGTGCAGCGTTCGTTCAACATATAACAATGCACCAGGAACAACATAACCAGAAGCTATACTACGCTGGGAGGGATATGCTGAACCTAACACTAGTCAACATAAATGAAAACAATTCACATGTCATATGCACAAGTCCCTCTGGTAGAATTCTAGAATCCCTTTTATTGATTAAGCTACCAGATATCTGTCGACAATCTTCGGCAGAGGATCATGCTACCTGACTCTATTCTTCGCCTCTGTCTCAGCCTTTCACAAAGAATATCTTCACTTTGCTTTAAGCTGAGATACTCTTCCATGTCAAATGAAGACGCGGTTGTTCTGCTATTATAAGAATTCCCCTGGTGGTTTTCTGCTCCAAACTTGCTCCTACTTGGGTCGTTAGAAACTACAGAAGAGCTGTCAGTGCCATCAAAGCTCCGACTCCCAAAACTGCTTGCAATTTGATAGCAATTACCGAAACCAGCACTTGCTTCCTGCAAAAAAATCCAAGTCAAGACTGTCATTTAACTAAATAGTCAGAGTCTTAACATGATGAGTGTAATCACAGTGTCGATAAGATTCAAGCCAGGTGCTGTAACAAATGCACAAGCCAAGTTTCAGCATCATCTAGGGAGGGGTCAAGTCCCATGTGATGATATACTTCACCGACAGGCTTCTTCAAAGATTACTGGGGAAAGAAATCTAACTACCATCCAAATAGACAAAACTGTCTCAGAGAGAAAATGTGAAAGAGGTGAAACCTTAAATCTACTTGAAAAATCAATCGTTCGTACTGAAAAACATCAAAGCAAATGTAACTCACAAATCCAAACCTTTTTATGCTTTGTGCACGGGATTTTCAATTTTAACAGAATACATGAACTTGGGAAACTTTCTATAAATTCCAATGTCAAAAGAGCTCAAGAACGAAACATATTGGTTCAAAATGGAAGGTCAGCTGCAAACTGAAAGCATGCTTTTTGGAGCAATGGAACAAACTAGAAGAGGATAAGAAATTCTTAGCTCAAGTTATACCATAGTGTTTCGTATGAAGATTATTTTCAAAATGATGGTGAAACAAGAATCCGAGCAGACCAACATATACATCAATGAATAGTATCAGTAATCACATGTTGATATCTTCAAGTTTGTTCAGCACTCAGACAACTAAAGAAAAATAAATAATATTCCCAACTGTCACAGTCCATTCAGATCCAAAATGAGAAAATGATTACCCTAACAATGCTACTGGCATAGTAAATGAGAAGAAACTGTAAAGATCAAAAAGACCAAAAATAAATTAAAAATGTGCTGGAAGTGCTGCAGCGCATAACTTATTTCCTGAGGAGACAGACAATCCTACCTTGCTTTTGCATGGTGAGGAAGGAGCAACACTAGTTTCCCACTCCAACCAGGGAAGTACAACACCGTCTCCATCAGCAGGCAGAGGAGCAGTTTTCAATACTCTTTCATAAGTTCCCGCAACAGAATTACGTAATCCAGGATCTCTTACGATTGAACTAGCATCACTTCTTTCTTCATCGAAAGAAGATATGTCTGTATCTTCAACATTGAAAAGGAAATCTTCAAAATACTTCTCTGCCTCTTCATTCAAGCATTTAGACAGTCTTGTTCTATCTTTGCTCCTCTGGGTAATACTTTATTTATTAGATATGATGTCATAAGAACGTATATGGTTTTAATCATTATATACAATAGAATTCTTACTCTTCTGGACTGTGATTGCCTTTCTGGAACAGCAGATATTTTTGGCGAAGGAAGCAACTCTTTGACAATTTTGCTAATCTCCTGACCACGTTCCTCCTCCATTGCTAACTCAGCCAATAAATCCTGCTTGCGCTTCTCTGACTGAAGTACGTATAAATATTAGTCAAAATAGAACTAACATAAATCAGCATTGCACTTGAAAGGTCAACGAGACCTTTCCACATATCATTATCAAATAGGCATCTCAAAGTGAAAAAAGGTAACGGACCTAACCCAATATGCCATATACCGATTGCTAGAGGAAGACAAGTGTCATTCCACATGACAGAGAAGTAATTAGTATGCCACAGAGTCCAAGTATCATCATGTTCAAAGAGGAATTCTATATTCTGTGTTTATAAAATGACTGACAGAAGATGGTTTCTTTTTTTTAAAGGATATATAGAGAAAGAAGAAGACTGACCAATTGAGGATACATTTATCCTAGCCAATGAACAAAACAGAATCAAGACTATGAGACCCCTGGGGAATCAACATAACAGTTTATAGGTATTCTTTATCTCAAAAATTATTAAAGACATGTTTGAATTTTAATTTGTCTTACAATTTCAAGGAAAACAGGCTTATATGAACCATCTAAAGACACTTAGTTCATAAAGACAAAAAGAATTTGAATGAGTTCCAAAAATGACAGTTTAAGAAAACCGTTCACAAAGGCTGCACCATCACTAGCACCCACAAAAATAAGTTTAACATGCCTGCTCCAGTTTGGTTGTGTAATTTCTTCTGATCTCAGAAATAGCTTCCAGAACTTCTGAACTCTTCGGTTGGATACTATCATCACTGATGATGGCTGAGGCTTCATTGTTCAACATGACCTATACAAAATATGAGATAATTGTATTGTCAAGAATTTGTCTGAGTCCATGTTGATGCAGGAAAGATGATAAGGACAAGATAAGACAAAAGGTGCAGTGAAACAACCAATAAGACTACAGGAATGAAACAGAAAACTAAATATGGCTTATCAAAATTAAGACATGAGATCAAAACTGACAAATGAGCTCGACGGAGGAGCACACATGCCTTTTGAAGCTCTGTCCTGATCTCTTCAACTGCATGTCTGACTTCTTTACGCACAACTTCATATAATCCAATACCCTCGTCATCCCCTATGGGATTTTCTCCCTGAAAATGCAACAAGAACCACAAAGGCTTGCAGTTTATTCAAACAGAATAGCATAACTATGACATTACGATTCTCAGATTGTTTCAGATGGTGGACATGACTATAAGACACCTTTTCCTGGGCATAAACCGCCTGGATTGTCTTCTCAACCCCATGCTTCCTTGAATGAAAATCCTCAGCTTCAACATCAGTTAATGAAGAAGAATGGCTCTGTTAGAAAAAAAAAGAATATATTAATGTCTGATCAGTTGTCAAAGACAATATACAAAAACAAGTTGAACTGTTCTGTTTGATGGTCAACAGAGTGCAGAATGGCATGAATACAAGAATGTTTATGCTAAAGATCCATTTCATCTTCTAACGACCTCTTTCCCATTCTTACTTATGCTCACATCGACACCGCCTAAATATTAGTTCACGATCATGTAAAATATAAGAGAATTTACCGAGTAGCTATCATGTGAGTGGAAGAAATCCTTGTGACTCATTGTCCTTTTTAAAACATCAACATTATTCACAGGCCTATGTGATGAAGGCTGCTGCAATATACCATTGTCCGAAATCCTTGATATGACTTGAGTGCTGGAACTGAGAGAATCCATTTCATTCTGTAGTCAAGAAGAAGAAAACTAATAGTAAGGCCTCTTTTGACATTAGATCTAACTAAACAACTTCAAATCCTAACTTTTGAAGCTTCAAATACTTGATGCAAAAGCGATAACATATATTATATAACTGACGAGTTCATGCAGGTTCATACATTGGAGAATGAGAGCTGATGAGGGTTACATGCAAAAAATGGTACAAGCTAAAGGATATCATTCTACTTTACCAACCAACGCCCACATAGAACAATAGTCAAGGTATCTTCAATGGAATTAGCTGAATGTTTGACACCAATATGATAGATGTTTAAACTAAACCATTCTTTTAATTCTTTTCTGAAAAGTAAGTAGCAAGTTGCTGCAGAAATTTGTTCGATGATGGTTGGCTCTTAGCAAATGTTTAACCAGAAAACCATGTCAAAAAATGCTGACGAATAAAAAGAAAAACACAAGCAGCAAAATCAGAAAAAGATTAACATAATGCCACAACTGCAAAACCCTTGACTTAAAAAAATTATATAACACATTGATAAAGAAGATACTATCAAGGTTGTGGCTTTGAGAAGGCTAAGATGTACAGAAACCACATGTCACAGCAATGATATAGCATGTTGTAGAACCTTTATCTACCCTTATAAACACGGAAACACTACCATCAGAGTAAACTTTGAGTATGCTTACTGCATCAGATGCTATCAGAAGTACATCAAGCTTTGATTGGACAACAAGAAGCACCTTTTGATCCAGTTGCATAGGATTTTGAATATTCCACCAGCAATATTTGCCAAATTCTGATTGCCAACCACCAGGCAGCTTACTGCCTTAAAAAGAGACATATTCAATTTGGACATGTACAAATCCATTTTGCATATGATACTCTTTTCTTTGGATAAAAACAAAAGACCTGAATTTTGGCAGCCACTTTGAAGGTCATAAATGCTCTTAGCCACTTATTTCTCCTAGCAGTAGAACCATATAAACAATCTTCTACTTTGTTAACCACCATGTAAGAGCGATTCATTAAATTAGTAAAGATATTAGAAAACAAAAAGGAACCCCAAGGCATGATGATCACGTCAATTATGGAGCCTAGAGAGGATTTATGAACATAGCCTTCCATCTAATTTGATTTCATGACTCAAATTCTAGTTACCCAAAAAAGACATTCTTTTCCCTAGTGTTGTTTAACACAAAATCCAAGTAGCAAAAACTCATTCCATCGACTAAGAAACTAAGAATAGAGATGTCAAACTGTGAACGAATAAAAAATGCATCCGAGGGCTAATCCAATATACTATCGAGTCAAGCAGTCATGACAAATCAATCTCTGATCAATAAAGATTATTCCACGCTGAATACATATGTGATGTTTCCATACCAAGGAAAAGGACTTGAAAGGAGAATCCAGGATGATCGATTTGTCCAGAACTTGGCATCGATCCAATCATGATGGGTGTTTACGCACACGAGTCAGTCAACTATTTGGTGAAGAAGCATTTCCTCCTTCCATGGTCATTCTATACCGGAGACTCGTCGGACTAGTCACATGATCATATTTTTCCCAGCAAATTGTTTCTCTATCCGTGGACTACGTAGTCGTTTAGTAATCCGATCACAAGGGCAACAAAGCGAACGAAAGATCATACGGTGGTCATCGGACGCCAAAGATTGCAAATTTAGACAATCTAGATGATCGCGGGGAGAGACAGGTACCTCGGAGTCGCTACACCGATGGCGAGCAACGGAGACAGATCGCCGCCGCCTTAACACACTATTCGAGACGCCCTTCGGCGGTCCAGTTCGGCATTGGGGGGGCCTCGTCACGGACCTTCCGCGCCGACCAGACGACTCCGTCTTTATCGGGTAGCTCGTGAAAAAATTGCGGCGCCTGGAGCGTGCATCGAAGGCCTCGCTCTCCTCCTCCTCCGACTCGGCCCTCGCCCGGAAGAACTCATCGACGACGTCATCGAGGCTGATCTCCGGGAATACGCACCCGCGCGCCTCGTTGACGAACCTGCCGGGGGGCGTCGGAAAATCTTCCGCATCCGGCTGAGACGGGGGGAACCGGCCGGAGAAGCGGCTGAGGCTCCTCGACCGTCGGGGTGGCCCGCCGCTGCCGGAAGAACCGGTGTCGCGTGCGGAGCGGGCAGCGGCGCGCCCGCCAATCGAGGATCGGCCCGTGGCCGATCGGAAAGCGGCCGTCGTCATCCCCGGCGTGAACAGTAAGGTCTGAAGGAGGCGAAGAGATTTGGAAACGGGGGGGCGAGAGAGACGGCGGCGGAGGGACCAAAGTTTTACTTTTTTTGAGACATTTCCCTAGAAAAGCCACGTTTTATGAACTAATGTTATCATAATGGGGGTAAATTAAATTAAATTATATTATATTATATTATATTATATTATATTATATTATATTATGACAACATTATTCAAAATATGTAATATTGAATCGACAAAAAAATAATCTCTTTCGTCGTCGTTGGATCAACAAAATAACAACAAACATTCCTCCATTCTCGTCATCTACAAAACACATGAGAGTAGATATTAAAATAGCACATGGAGACTTGGTGTTATTCCTCCTCAGTCAGTCCCACCTAAGAAGACGCTGGTGGTAGGTGGTAGGTGGTAGGCGGAAGGACGGAAGGTTTCTCCTCTACTGTTTGCTTTGCTGAATGAGTATCGGCGCCTCGATTCGAAGTTCAAACCCATGGAGTGGAGGGATTTACGTGTGACAGTGAACGGACGCCCGGCGGGGAATTAAATATTTATAGGTGTGTGACGACCTACCATCTTCTTCGTATAGCTGAAATTGAACATGAACATTTTAGAGGGGATGCGATGGAAAGGCTTCGGTTGGAAAGCAAATTACGTTCTCGTACGGATTGCATTCCCCACACTGGATTCAGGTATAATGAGCAAGCACAGAGCATAACGTATGTATGCTGGTACGTACACTGGCATTCACACTGACTAATAAAAATAATTTTATTTGACTATTACTAATGATAATAATACAATTGTACCTTGTGGATTACATCGTCGAATTCCAGAAACTTATGGAATTCCTGACGGTTAATGCTTCGACATTACTTGTTAATGTCCATGTCGACGGCTCATGCTTTCATGTGGGAAGTTGCTGGTGTACGAATTATAGGAGAGAATCCGACGGGAATTCACTCACAATTCCAAGACGACGGCCAGTTCGAACCGTGGGGATGGGATGGGGTGCAAGCAGCGGACGGTATATGCTCGTGGGGTGTCATCGGAGAAGTGGTCAAAGCAGCAACAGAGTGGAGGAGAAGTCTCACTTACACGGGGCAGGCTGGGAATTCCATGAATCGGTCATACATATACTTCGGAAGTCACACACGAGTATGAATGAATACATGATATAAGCAACAACAGGTGGAGGAGAAATCACACGTACACGAGGCAAACAGAGTAATCCATGGATCGATCATATGTACGCTCCAGAAGTCACACGTATGAATACAGGGGAGAAATCACACGTACACGAGGTAGGCAGAAGGGTAATCCATGGATTGGTCATGCATATGCTCCGAAAGTTATACGTATGAATACGTGGTATAAACAACAATAGAAGATGGAGAAGAAGTTACACGTATACGAGACAGGTAGGGTAATCTATAGATCGGTTATACCTATGCACCGAAAGTCATACACATATGAATACTGATATAAACAGTAACAAGTGGAGGAGAAGTCACACGTATAGAAGATAGACAGGATAATCGATGGATCGGTCATTCATACATACGCTCTGAATACACGATATCATTAGCGTGCAGATTATTTTGGACGTAATTTTCCTGGGCGGTGGCGGGGGCCGCGCACGGAATCAAACCAAAACAAGAATGGGCCCTTTCTCGTGAGCCGCGCCAACAGCCAGCGGCCTAAGCTCCCACGTGATCCTATCGCCCCACCCATACGCCTACGGCTTTCCCGCCAGCCACGTGGCCGATCGCATCCCCGTCCCCCGGTAGGATCCCACGCCGCTGCCTTAACGGACGGACGCTTCGGTGGACACGCGTACGGTTTGCTCCATTTGTTGGGATTGGACGTTAACCAAGTCATCATATTAATCAAATTGATTAATACTCAACCAGTGCACGAGCTTTCGATCGAGAAGCGTCGCCTCACAACTTGTGCTTCTATTTACTCCACTCGCTCGCTCTTTATAGCGCAGACGAGAAAAGCTCCGTCCGTCGCTCGTTTACGAAACCCGGCGGTCGCGATGGCGGCGATGGGAATCGCAAAATTACCGCCGCTCAACAATTCCGTTCATCCTGCCCATCGGAAATCTCCGACGCCCTTCCTTGCATCTTCCAATCCCCGCCTTTCCTCTTCCTTCCACGTCTCCGGTGGAAACGATAATATCCTCCTCCTCCGTAAGGCGGCGATTGCGTCGGGGCGGAGGACGGCGTCCGGTGCGAGGACCCCGGTCCTGGTCTCCCCCAAAGCCGTTTCCGACTCGCGGAGCTCGCAGACTTGCCTCGATCCTGATGCAAGCCGGGTGAGTTTGCGTGGGACGCACATTTGCCTCACACGCCCACAAGGTTTCTTTAGAAAGATTTTGTCATCGGAAGCGATCTTGGAATGGTTATCGGTCTTGATATGGTTGATTGCTTGTTTCTGTGGCAAAATTAAGCTACCAAAAAAAAAAAAAAAAAATATTTTCTCCTCTTCTCTTTGTCCGCCCCTAGGTTCGTAGAAGAGTTGTCGGGTCTACATACTTGGGTTACATCAAGGTCGATGATTGTTCTCGAATGTTGTTATCAACCATTTCGTAGATCCACATTATATCCTTTCTTGTCTTTTAAGACGAACCTTTTTTAGCTTTTTTTTTTTTCCTCTTTCTTCCCAAATATTGATTTTAAATCGAGCTTTTAGATTTTTAATCGAGTTAGAAAATAAAAAGGAGAAACGATCGGTGATTTGGTGAAGATTTGTTCATCATTTAGAAACGAAAAGGACGCAGTTACCTGAAGTACATGTTCATAAGAAATTTAGCAGGTTTCTGCCTAGGAAAGCAAATCGGCCAAGGCACGAATCGATTCCATCGGTAAAAAGTTCTATAACTTATGGAGACGCAATTTATGATTCTCTCAGATCTTATGTACCTTCTTCAAGATATGCAAGAGATATTGACTACCGGCATAAGACGGTTGGAGGGTTGCCTATTTTCTACAAGTTGCTAGTCGAACACATTGCAAATAGGATCGATCATATATTTCACAAGACAAAAGTGAATTCTATGTTTCAGAAGAAACTTACCTGCGATAGTGTATTTGACTATTATTTATGTTGGTTTTCTTGAAATATTTGGAAGTACATGCAGATTATTCGCAACTTTAAAAATGTAGCTTCAAACTTAGCCTGGAGCAAAGGTGGTTGATGGTTTTATTTATATGATTCAACAAGATCACCTCATGCACATCTTTGTGGATGGTTATTTTCTATAATTTGTTTGTTTTTGTGTGTTTTCTTAATTGTCATGGGCATATTTAAGATAATTAAGTTTTGAAATGGTGATTTTTTGTTTTCTCTCCGTAGAGTGTTTTGGGTATTATACTTGGGGGAGGAGCCGGGACGAGGTTGTATCCTTTAACAAAGAAGAGGGCTAAACCTGCAGTACCACTTGGAGCCAACTACAGGCTAATCGACATTCCTGTCAGCAATTGCTTGAACAGTAATATTTTAAAGATCTACGTTCTGACACAATTCAATTCTGCGTCTCTGAACCGCCATCTTTCACGGGCCTATGCGAGTAACATGGGTGGCTACCAGAATGAAGGCTTTGTTGAAGTTCTTGCTGCGCAACAGAGTCCAGAGAACCCAAACTGGTTTCAGGTGCTATGACATCTTGGTCTTTTCATCTCAGTTTGAATTTACTTGAAATAAAGGCTTGGTTCTCTATACGCCATCTAATTGTTCCTCCTTGCTCTTAAATAAGGTTTGATGTATCAGATCCTGTGAGGAGTCTCGTTTTTGGAACTTTTTTATCCTTCTAGTAGTTCCAACTAGAAAAAGACTCCTGCCTTAAATGTCAGGAGTTCAAACTAAGAGTTTTATTCGCTGGCTAAATGCATGCTGTTTACCATGTGTTCCTAGGGTACTGCTGATGCTGTAAGGCAATACCTGTGGCTCTTTGAAGAGCACAATGTCATGGAGTATCTAATTCTTGCCGGAGACCATTTGTATCGCATGGACTACGAGAAGTTCATTCAAGCGCACAGAGAAACAAACGCTGATATTACTGTGGCTGCGCTTCCAATGGATGAAAAACGTGCAACTGCTTTTGGTCTGATGAAAATTGATGAAGAAGGACGGATAATTGAATTTGCAGAAAAGCCAAAAGGAGATCAGCTGAAGGCGATGAAGGTAGAGACTCTTTCAGTAGTGTTCTTGGATTTGTGAGACCATTCATCGTTGTGCAGTTCACAAAGTTTATTACTTGTCCTTATAAAATTATTGATCGGTGAGCGGCAGGTCTTTAGTCCTAATAAGTCTGTTTTGCTTTTTATTTTTACAGGTTGATACCACAATTTTAGGCCTGGACAATGAAAGAGCAAAAGAGATGCCTTTCATTGCTAGTATGGGTATCTATGTGATCAGCAAGGATATAATGTTGCAGTTGCTTCGTGATAAATTTGCTGGAGCAAATGACTTTGGGAGTGAAGTTATCCCTGGTGCAACTAATGTTGGGATGAGGGTATGTCTGATATATTGATCTACAGATGATACATTTATTTATTTTTCCTAATGTTTATTTCTTTGAGATGCTTGGAAGTGAGTAACCCCACATAACAGCAAAAAGGCATTGCAAAATCACCCTTACCAAGATGAGGACTTGCCAAAAACTTATACAACTTCCATGGCACATTATATGCTCTATATCTGTTCATTCGATACATTTTTCATGAAATAAATCCAATTGACTCATTAACTTAATAGGACCAAATCTGAAACCAGAAAACCCAAAATGGATGGAGTCCAAATTAATGATAGTAAGTCCATATGGCCTTTTATGACATCATAATAGTTTTCTCCCGGAAAACCCAAAATAGTGGTTAGTGGATCCATCTAGTCTTATAAATCGCCAAAATCATTTTACTTCCAGTGTGAAACCACTTGGGGTGTCACAGTACTAGGCTGAGTTGGGTCATCTGTGTGTGTTAGGACCACCATTATTTTAGTATTCCTATATCATTCTCTAAAAAATTATTGAAACCTGCAAACTATTAAAGATTACATGCTTTTAAAAGTACAAGTTATTCCACATGGTTTATGTATGACTCGAATAACCTTGCTTTAGCTGGAAGGCATGTTTTTCATACCATGCTGTCGTTTGACTTGTGCCTTTGCTGCCATGTCAGAGCCAGTCAATGCTCCAACTATTTCGTGTGTATGACACTGGCTTGTCCTTGTGGCCAGTTGGCAACACTCACAAGGTGTACTCTAGCCAACATGGGATCATATGGCATGGGCAATCAATTTTGCAACCAAAATAGCTCCTCTACATTTAAATTTCTCAAACATACAGTACTCAGATGCTAGATCTTTATGATTCTCAGTTATTTTCAGAATATCAGTGACCGATCTTAATTGTTTTATTTTGAACAACAGGTACAAGCTTATTTATATGATGGTTACTGGGAGGACATTGGTACAATTGAGGCATTTTACAATGCAAATCTTGGAATTACTAAAAAGCCAGTACCAGATTTCAGGTAGATTACTCAGAAGACAAATAAGATAATGTGCTTTTCCGTGTTCACAGGCATGTCATGCTTTAGTAACTGATTGAATCTTAAATTGATTTCAGCTTTTATGATCGTACATCTCCAATTTATACACAACCCCGATATTTACCTCCTTCCAAGATGCTGGATGCTGATGTAACTGATAGTGTGATTGGCGAGGGATGTGTGATCAAGGTGAGTTCACTGCATATCAATCTTTTTCTTCTTTTTTTTTGTCTGAGATTTGTTTTACAACTAGTCGTTAATATAAGTGAAATATGCCCTCTAATTTAATTACCATATGTGAATTAAACAATATGTATCATAACTTTGTAACATAGTTTCTGGGAGCTTAATTTTATGTTGTCTCGAATCAATGACTAGGTAATATCAGAAATTTATCTGCTACAAGATCTCAATCTATCTGGTTCTTGTGAATTCATTACTGTCTGCTGCTTTATAACAATTTGTAAGTGACGTTTGTTATTCATACAGAAACAATGTAATGCATGCCTATTTACATGTTCGACATGAATGTAATGTCTAAATGCAAGTATTAAGTGTTTCTTTCTTTTTTCTTTTTTTATTTCCTGGATGGACTTGGGACCCATAGAAGCACAGTTATCTCGCATTCTTTTTTGTAGAAGCAAAAAATGCTTGGAAACCTAATTGCCGGCGAACTGGCTATGTGGTGTTGGTAAAGTAATAAAGAGATTACAATTTATCCTGTAAGATGTGCAACAGTATAGCATACTGATGATTGCTGTGTGTTACGTATCTTTTCTTCCATATGCCTTGCCTGATTTTCTTTGTGCGACACTGAATGCTTAAATTCCAGCACATGGTTGACATTTATATGATGATCTTGTGTGTGTGTGTGTGTGTGCGCGTGCTCATGCACAAGCACACTTGTATTTCTCATATGTGCTTTTTTACTCCATAGCTCTGCCTCCATACATGTCTACTAAAAAGTTAGGTCCTGGGATTATCCCGTTTCATTTCATTTTGGAAGTGCCAGATGGCTAAACTCTCAAAATTTTAAAAAGACTACTTTCATATGTCCTTGCAGAACTGCAAGATCCACCATTCTGTAATTGGTCTTCGTTCTTGTATATCAGAAGGTGCAGTCCTCGAAGACACTCTACTGATGGGAGCAGATTATTATGAGGTAATGCCATAGAAAGAAAGAAAAAAAACCCACCCGAACTAGTTAATCCAGAAGTAATATATGATACTTGTTCGTTGGAATAGATAATTTAGTCTTTGACTCTGTGTCGCAAACCACGCTTGTAGACTGATGCTGATAGGAGGCTGTTAGCTGCAAAAGGCAGTGTTCCCATGGGCATCGGAAGAAATTCTCACGTCAAAAGAGCCATCATTGACAAGAATGCTCGCATTGGGGAGAATGTCAAGGTAATAGTAACCCAGATTATGCACTGAAACTGAGATCTTTCCTGTGGCTACATTAATGTTTCTTAATTATCGATTTTCTAGATGTCAGAAAAATAGACAAATCATAAAATCGCAAATATGTCCGGAAAGTACTCTATCCCAAGAGGGTAGCAAATTTTTTTTCTTTCTTTGGCCTCTAAATAATGGTTCACTGGTTTCCCAGATCATCAACTGTGATAACGTGCAAGAAGCGGCAAGAGAGACGGACGGATACTTCATCAAGAGTGGCATCGTCACTGTCATCAAAGATGCACTGATTCCTAGTGGAACTGTCATCTAGTTCTCGACGTAAAACTGCTACGCCTGTGGTCTGCTGTCTCGGGCTTTGTTCATCTTCCGTTGCTACGTATATTTCTCGTTCACGGAAAACCTTTTCTGTGGCATTTGTTTTGTCGGACAAGACGTTTCTTTTCGATATATTACTTTGATGATGTTTGTGGGAGCACAATAATAGCAAATCGTACGAGTCTGAGTTCAGATTTAGCTCGAATTGAATCGAACGTTTTAAGATGGATACAGTAAGCGGTGGATTGGGATACAAGTGGAAGGACAGTAGTGACGCGAAGCCATGTAAGAGTGGCGCGCGCTAATGGCCGACGCCAGGCGACGGGTTTTTGGCAGGAGAGGGAGGCCCGGGATATCCATCTTCCCGGAGCAATCTGTCTCCACCACGTCCTCGGAGTAGCGTCATCTCATGCCCTTCAAGCAATTGCACATGAACATCATCACCTGCACGCAAGAATATGAACGATAATCTTTGAAAGAGGTTGTCGCCAGCCAAGGAAAGCAGCACAGGTGCAGCTCCTTGAGCCGATCTAAATAGATCCTAATGATCGATCGTTATTTGTTTGCAACGATAGAAACAGTTACGATGGTAAAAGATCAACAACAATCTTACGGGAATAGGAAGAGAGTTCGTATATACCATGGGCTGCACCAGTGAGGAGGTGGGCGACTCTTGAATCAGCTCCAGGGGAAAAGGAGACGAGTAGTACAAGCAACACAGCCATGCAAAGGCGTCTCTTCTGATCCATTATCTACTACACTTGATGCACTCTGTTTATTTCTCGTTGCGGGTTCAATGTTGAGTCCGGAGGTCACACACACACACACACACACACACTCTCTCTCTCTCTCTCTCTCTCTCTCTCTCTATGTATATATACACACACACCAGTGGAACAGGTGAAAGAGAATTACATCTTTGTGCTGGAGGATTTGTTTTGGTCAAGTACGTTGTTGAGGTCTATTGATTTGAACATAGACTGGGGACGCTCTGCCCCTTGGATGAGAGACGTCATTGAGGTCAATTGATTTGAACATAGACTGGCGACTCTGTCTCCCTTGGATGAGAGACACAATAATAGGTTGTGTATTTTTTAGGCCTTTGCAATAGCTTGTTTATCAAGTCTAGTAGAAAACGAAGCTTCACAGCTTCGTTGAGAGACCGGCGTTGGCTCTACGAGCTGGGAGAGCAGACCGACAGACAGGTGAGTTGGGACGACCTCTTCTCACTTAAGAGGCCGAGAAACCAAAAAAAAGAAGCAAGCATTCCACTCCTCTCACTAACCTCGGCTCACACTGGAATACCTTTGTCCAGGAATATGCATGGAAACCCTTGTTTAACCAAGCTAATTACCTGGACGGAGTCCGTGAACCATATATTTTTGGCGCGGAGAACAAAGAAAATGCTGTGTCACATCGAAAGCACGCAGAGAGCCCCATGTCTTCTCCATGGATTGGGCTGCTCGAAGCAACTGAACGTGACATGATGCATTTGGCTCGGAGGGATCTCACGGCGCAGCAAGCGGCCCAGCCATCTCGATGGATCGGTGGAGACAATTAGGAACCATGTCCCAGTCGGCGGTAGGGACCATGCACGATCACCAGAATGCTCCTAATTGGCTTCTCTGTAGCGATAGCAACAGCAGACGACACGGTGTCAGGCTAGACTCGTCGCCACATGAACTCACCAATGCTTACCGGGTCTCACCAATCAGCGTCGCCTAACGGAAACGCGTGCTTCAAAGACCAGGAGACGGCGTCGTGAGAGCCAACTCCATGGTCGAAGAAGATACCGTGTCTTCCTCGGCTTCCACCGAGGAAGGATGTGGCCCCCACTGCTGTAGTCAGTACTCGATCGAATTCCGGGCCATTGTGTGTCACTTCAGCGCTCCTCTATATGAGGAGCGGAGACAGTTGCATCCGAGTAGTAGCTAGGAAAAGCTTCGGATAGGTATTGTTCACTGATCGAACAGCAGTTTCCGGTGCCAGCATGGTTAAGGTGAGTACAGAGGAATGGTATTCTTCGTCTTTAATTTTGTCGAGCAAAGGTTGTGGCGTGCCCGGGATGAATTAGTTCGTGCATGTTGATCTTATATATGCAGCAAAAGGTGGTGATGAAGCTGTCGATGGAGGATAGCAAGAAGCGCTCCAAAGCTCTAAAGGCTGCCGTCGGATTGCCTGGTAGGTAATTAAACGTTTCATCCTTGCTTCGGCTGTCAGTCTGGACTGGACTTTGGTTTTCCTAGTGAACACACTCAAAAAAAATCTGCAGCACTCGAAGGTGACAGAATGGTGGTCGTGGGAGATGGGGTTGACTCGGTTACGCTGACCATGGTACTCAGGAGGAAGATGGCCTATGGGGAGCTGGTCATCGTCGGGTCAGCGGAAGAGAAGAAGAAGGACGAAGCAGCGGCGTCCGGCAATAGTTGGCCGTATCAATACTGCCCGGCGCAACCATATGTCTACGAGATTCGGCAGGAGGCGAATCACGACCCTTGTAGCGTCATGTAGACATCTGTCTCCGTACCAACGTCGTCCGACTCCTCCAGTGTCAACGGCTTCTTCTCGGGTTGCCTACGGTTGGAGCCGAGAGCGAATGGGGAACATATGTAATAGGACTCGAAATGGACAGACTTGGAAGTTAGCTTCTTCTGTGCTGCGTTAGATTAATTGTATTACAGAGTTAGCAGCTTTGGCTGCGCCGTCCGGAAATTGTGTTCGATCGATGAATTTGGACAGGACTTAATAATCTTAAATTACAAGTACAAGATCTTAAACTCATATCACACTCGGAAACTGCCCGAAAATATTTTGAGATTCGGTGATCATTGCATTCTGGTACGCTTATAGGATTCCGGTGTGCGATGTAGGATCTGCTGCAGACATGTGTTGCGACTGTGAACACTAACTCTCAGTAGTTCACGGAAACGATTGTGAACCGGATCGAGCCAATGTATACATCAAATCCTCTGCCGGTGAGAACTCCCTAAAATCCACATCGATCGATCGATGTGGATTTTACAGCACAGTAGCAGCCGTGCTTGTTTCTATGTTCTGACCTTCTCGTTCATACGCCGGATAATATTACGTTTCTGCTCCCATATTTCAACAATACAAACAAAGGTTGAGTTTATTTTGTAGTAGCGTCTTCTTCGAGGGAACTGTCACAGTCCCGCAAAAGTACAATCTATAGTGGGCTTTAATACCTCGTAACTTATCTCCCTTTTTATCATATTCTATTTTCCCTTTAATCTAATCCTATTCTCAATAAGCGAGTGTGGTAACTAAAAAAAAAAAAAACGATAATATAGATAGACTATACTCAATCATCCGGGTAATATTCGCATCTCAGGTTAAATCAGATATATAGTAGATTTTTGCTATGATTACTCGGGGAGAATTTGATTATTGTGCACAGTAATATAATTTTTATATCCCGATTATTCTCGTAAAATTATTGTTTGAGTTTTGCACAAAAGACTATGAAATTTCTATATTTATTATTCTTCTAGTGGATTATCTCTCGTTTGTCTTGTGATTTTAACCTTTTACATTGGAGGTGTTTTCCACTTAAATCTTAGTATCTAATTTGATTGTGATTTCCATTTAATTTCGTTGTGTGTTATGACCTGCTTATATTTATTCGTATAAAAAAATTCTTCTTTTGTTTATCTTATTAACTGGTATTAGAGTAGGGTTTTAGTGATTTAATTATTTTTTTTGTATTCGAACATGAAGGCCAGTAGTGTTTCTCGCATAATTAGCTTGAATGAAAAAAATTGGATGATATGAAAATCAAGAATGAAAGATCTCTTGTATTGTAAATATTTGTATGGACCTTTGTAAGGGATAGTGCAAAGCCCACAACTATTACATCTAATGAGTGGAAGAGGTTAGATTGAAAAATAATTGGGTTTATTCGATAGTGGCTTGATGACAATGTCTTTCACCATGTTTCTACTGAAAGTTCTACATATTTTCTTTGAAAAATTTAACATTGAAAACTTGTAAACTTTCTTAATCAGAAAACTTGTAAATTTGAAATATAAAGAGTGTGCTTCTATAGCTGAGTATTCGAATGAAATGCAGAGTATCACTAACCAGTTATCCTCTATGAAAATGTCTCTTGATGATGTGTTATAGATATTATTACTTCTTTGTTCATTACTAGAAAGTTGGGAGATACTGGTGGTTTCCCTTAGTGATTCTACGCTAGATAGTATTGTTACCATGAGTCAAGTAACAAAGAGTTTGTTGAATGAAGAGTTGAGAAGAAAGAATTCAGTAATATCTCAAAATGAGACACTTATCTCAGCGAAAAGAAAAATTTCAAAGTCCAATGATAGAAATAGTTCATTCATGGGTAAAAACAAGTAAAGATCAATAAAATATATTATTTGTTATAAATGTGGTGAGAAAGGACACTACAAAAACAAATGCAAATAACATAAGAGAGCAAAAAAAAAGGTAATGAAGTAGTAGAGTCTACGGAGTCAAAAAATAATACTGTAGCTAATATGTAGGGTGGTGATTATTTGATTTTGTTTTCTTCTGATGATATTTTTTCTTGTGTATGTCAGGATCTTGAGTAGTGATTGACACAAGTGTTCTTATTATGCTACACCACAAAGAGAGTTTTTTGCTACCTATAAGTCGAAAAATTTTGGTGTTATCAAGATGGACAACTATGGCACGACAGACATCATTTGCATGAGTAATATCGACATAAAAATCAATATTAGCTACAAGTTGGTGCTTAAGGATGTGAGGCATATGATTGACTTGAGGCCGAATTTAATTTCAGTTGAAAGACTATATGATTAAAACTACGATAGTAATTTCATAAAGGATAATGAAAACTCAGTAAGGATCCTCTTCTTGTGGTTAGTGGAAAAAAATGTCACACCTTATACAAGTTGAAAGCCAAAGCTTGTGGTGAATAGTTAAATACTCGAAAAATACATGTCTTAGACCGTGTTTATAAATATGTATGAGGTCCTTTGAGGATAAAAACTTCTGGTGGATCTATTAATGTTCATGATATTAGTGGTGCACTTTATTTTATCACTTTTATTGATATTTTTTCAAAAAAATTTAGGCCTATACTATGAAGACGAAGAGGAAAAATTAAGTTATTAATATCTTCAAAAAATTTCTGCTAGAGTTGAAAGGGAGACAAAAAGATAATTGAAATGCATAAGATCAGATAATGATAGTGATTACACAAGATTATTTAATGATTATTATATGTCATACGATATCCAATATTAGATAACAGTTCATAGTATACCTCAGCATAAAGCTATTGTAGAGGAGATGAACTGCACAATTATGAAAAAAATCAGATGTATGTTTTCACAGGTCAAGTTACCAAAAAGTTTTAGGATAAGGCTTTGATGACTGCAGTTGATGTGATTAACTTGTCACCATGTAAAGCCCTAGATAGTGATGTTGCAGAACATATATGATGAGGGAAAAATATTTTCTATAGACATTTAAGAGTGTTTGGTTATCGTGGATCTGCATATATTCCAAACAATGAGAGGTCCAAGCTAAATGGTAAGATAAAAAAATATATTTTTCTTAGCTACTCATATGATCGGTTTGGTTACAGGCTTTAAGATCCAAAAAAACAAAAAATATTTAGAAGCAGAGATAATTTTCTTTGAGGATTAAATATTTAAAGATTTGAATAAGAAGGCACCAGCCAAAACTTCTACAGAAGGATTAGTAGATTGTGGCCCAATTACTTCTCCCATATACCAGGGTGACGAGAGAGATATGTAGAAAGATGGTGTAGAGCTCGATGTTGATCTACCTACAGGATATATTGAGTAAAAAGAAGATGAAGAGTAACTTCCTATAAAACTTCAGTTAAAAAGATCTTCTATACAACATCAACTTTCCGGAAGATGCTTTATAGATGAATATGTAATGCTTACTAATACAAGTGAAACATAAAGTTATTTGAAAGCAATTGAAAGTAAATGAAAAAAAAATTTATTAATTGCTATGCAGAAAGAGATATATGCTTTACAGAAGAACCATACATATGATTTAGTGCAACTACTTAAGGGAATTAAGCCATTAAAGAACAAGTAAGTTTTTAGGTTGAAGGCTCAAAAATATTATTCTCAACCAAAGTACAAAGCTATATTGAATGTGAAAGACTTTGGTCAAAAGAAATGTGTTAACTTTGAAGAGATTTTTTCTCTTATTGTTAAAATGTCTTTTATTCATGGTGCTCTTGGTACTACTGCTTGCTAGAACTTTGATGTTGAGTAGTTAGATGTAAAGACAACTTTCTTTCATGATGATTTGGAGGTAAAGATTTATATGAAACAACTAGAAGACTTCAAAGTCAAAGGTAAAGATAACTTTGTCTACAAGTTGAAAAGAGCTTGTATGACCTGAAGCAAGCTCCAAGACAATGATATTAAAAGTTTGATTCATTTATGATATATAATAAATACAAAAGAATGACTTTAAATCATTATGTGTACATCAAATGGTTTGGTAAGAATTTTATTATTTTCTAACTTTATGTTGACAACGTACTGGAAAAGATATATCTATAATTGCTCGGATGAAGAAAGAACTAAGTGAGTCTTTTGCAATGAAGGACATGGGGCCAGCAAATCAAATAATGGACATGCAATTTTTTCATGAAAAACTAAGAAGATTTGGTTGTCACAGGATAAATACATCGAGAAGATATTGGAAAGGTTCAGTATGAATAATGCAAAGCCAGTTGGTTCTCCTCTAATAAGTTACTTCAAGTTATGGTCAAAACAGAGTCCGCCAAGTGATGAAGAGAAGGAGAAAATAAGAAATGTTCCTTACACTTCTAGTTGAAAGTTTAATGTGTGTAATAGTATATACGAGGCCAAAAATCGCATATGCAATGGGTGTTACTAGCAGATTTCTTATAAATCTAAGCAAAGAGCACTAAGCAATAGTGAAGTGGATCTTTAGATACCTCAGAGGGAGCTCTAAGATTTATTTAAACTTTGGAGGTAGACTACCTATGTTAATAGGTTACATATATACAAATATGATAAGAGATATATATATAAGAAAATCCAAATCAAGTTTTATACTTATTTTTACATGGGGAGCTATGTTATGTGGTGAATTGTGATAACTAGAGTGTCATATATTTGTGTAAGAACCCAACTTTTCATTTAATGTTAAAGTATATAGATGTCAAATATCATTGGATTCGAAATGTACTTGAAAAGAAACAGTTGCAGCTTCAAAAAATTCACACAGATGACGACGGAGCAGACATATTGACAAAGACCTTACCAAACGAAAGGTAGGAGATATGCTGACAACTGGTCGACATGGCTTCACATTGAGGAGTCATCGAACAGCCTCCTATATGGGCTGAAGAGGGAGGTTGTTGGGCTGACAGTCCATAAGTTTAGCCCATAGCTCACCTCCCATTTAATCTAACCCTAGATCTAATAAAGGGGGTGTGGTGGCTAAAAAAAAAAGAGAAAAACTATAGTAACGAGATAAAAAACTGTAACAACAACTTGATTCAAAAAAGAGGAAAAAATAGTAAAAAAATAAGAGAACGTAAAGGAAGAAGATAAGGATAACGTAGAGAGATTGTTCTTAATCATTCAAGTAATGTTCTCATCTCATATTAGATCAGATCTATAGTGGATTCTAGTTGTGATTATTTAGGGAGAATTTGGATATTGTGCATAGTGATATAATCCATGTATCCCAATTATTCTCTTAAGATTGTTGTTTGAATCTTAGACAAAAGATTATCATATTTATATATTTATTATTCTTATAGTGGATTATCTCTTGTTTGTCCCGTGATTTTTATTTTCATTAGAAGAGATTTTTCACGTAAATCTTAGTATTTTATTTGATTATAAATTTCATTTAATTTTGGTGTATGTTACAATTTGTTTATATTTATTCTTATACAAAATTTCTTCAACTTTTTATTGATTACATGAACGAGCACCCGGGTATAGAATACTTCAATGTCGACAAAAAGTACAATTTTTATACCGAATCAATCTGACTTTCGAGGGTTGGACGAGTCTCCACCACAGACGAGGACACCTAATTGGGTGCCCACTCCGAGGAGTTCAGCGACAGACAATGACAAGTTCGCATCATGTGATGCAGAAGACGCACAGCTCCTTTTCCATTTCAAACTCCTTCTCATCGATCAACAACGACTACACAAGTTGACTCCACCAAATACCTTTGTCGCCATTACGGAGGGACAGTACATCTAGAAGTGTTTTAGTGAAAAGTTATGGAATGAAACTTTTCTGAAATCATTTTGAAACTCTTGGATTACTCGACTTGTGAGTTTCTGTATGGTTCATCAAAGTAATAAACTGTTTGTGTGAATTCAAACACACTACATATCCAAGTCTTCGATTTTATTCGTGTATGCTCACAACCGAAAGTGAATTATTCTTGTTCAGCATAAACTACGTTTGCAGTGCATGGTACAGGTTATAGATTCCAGAGCAAAAGCCAACAGGATGTATCAGCTGTGGATAAGGTCGTCTCTATCAGATCGAGAGTCAAACTCATGTAATCAAATGAATCAATCTTTGGGGGAGGGGGGATTTACTTGAGAAGAAAAAACTGGCATATGCTTCCTCAGAAAAGGGACGGAAACTAAATTCTTTTGCTCAGCGCAACCACAAAGCAGCAAGCATACATATCAACGAATTCACAATGGATAGGGAGGGATACAGCAATACAACCTCACCTGAAACCAGCCATGCATGCTGTGTCTGCATGGCTCCCCAGATGCCAACTAGGAAGTATGCCAACTGCATCGACAAAGCTTCTTAGATGGCATTCAGGGAGCCAGGCAGAACATGCATCAGAGCGAGCAGGAGACGATGGTCGTGACCTACAAGAACCCCAAGACCACATGCATCAGTAATCAGCTTTCGTATCAACCAAAAGCCTTAAAAGCTGCAATAGAAAGGAACTCACGCGTCCGCTTTCTTCTCCCGTCAGCTGCGGAAGCCATAAATGTCTTTCTCTCTCTCTCTCTCTCTCTCTCTCTCTCACAACTCATCTCCCATGTCACATGCATTGCATGTCTAGTGCACTTGGTAAATGACTCAACTCCACAGCTAGCAGAGACGGGGAGGCAGCATATACACGAAGCAGAGCATGAAGGACAAGGGAAAGGCCAAAAGAACCATGTGGAGGTTGGGGGAGGGCCATTCCTTCCTTCTCTTAAAATGGGCGCCGGTCGTGACTTCTTCTGCAGTATGAATCCACGGGAAGAGCCAAGGGCAGCCTGGGTCTTGCACCACGGCACCTTTGGCTTCGTCTTCTTCATCTCTCCTCGTAAATGGTGAATGATGTCATGATACATACCGCATACAATATGTTATGCGATACTGCAAGCTCGATCAAGCCCCAGTCGGTACTAAAACCAAGTAACCAGGTGATCAGTCTTCTTTTTCTCCTTTGGTCCTACCTAAACATCCCAACTTCTTACGGTGTATCAATGTGCGTGCATCATCCATCGTTTCTGCATCTGTCGATGAGCAAGACTTTGTTTAGAACAATATAGTCATCGAACTTAGCTAATCTATGATATCCAATGTCTGTTGCACCTTCATTCCGTCTGCTTGGGTCACACGAACCACTCTGCACAAGGTCGGAGAAGAGCCCGCACCGTTCACACCGAAAGTCAAACCTTTGACCGCAAGTCAAACTGGCCGACGTTTCCCTTGACCGGTAGCTGGCGGCAAGAAAATGGGATTTAACCGCGAACAGGCCACGTTGGCCACACCATCCGCGGGGCCCGTCGCCTGATCGTTTAATTTATGTACGACGATGCGATGATGTGTCCAACTGTCGAGCAACAATTCCCACGGCAAAAATAATATATCTTTTTTCGATAAATAAAAATATTATTTAAAAAAGGTGTTCATAAACCTTTTATTATCCTTTGATTAATATCACCGAGGCCTTCTAACCCGAAAAGCATACTTCCTTCGTGTCGCCTTTGTTTACGCGCTTGATGATTGGATAACTGAAATGGGGCCCATCAAAATCGAACCAGATCGAGCGGCGATGCCACAGAACACCCTAACCCCCTGAATTCTTGCCCAAAACCCTAATCGCGTCGCCGTCCATCCGAAGCGCCCTACCATCTCCCATCGGATCAGCTCCCGCTGAGGATGAGGAATTTGTGGAGGAATCTCTCGCTGCGAAGCCTCCCTTGGATCGCTTCCCGCGGCCCCAGCGTTAGCCCTCCCAACCTCCTGGTGAAGGTTCCGGAACCCAAAAACCCTTCCTTTCTCCTTCCGTTTGTCGGCAGGATTCGCTCTCCGTCGTACCTTGCAATCCGCTGGTTCTCGCCGGATCCGGCCGATTCGGATGAGATCAAAGCAGAGTTGGAGTCCCTCGACCTCTCGTTCGACCGGGAGACCATGGATTTGGTGCTTCGGGATCTCAAGTGCGTGCATTCCGCTTCGGAGGATGGACGCGTCAAGCTGAATTCAGAATCCTACAATCGAATGCTTCAAACCCTTGGAAACAATGGGCGGTCAGAGGAATTCTGGCGTGTTGTTGGGACCATGAGAAAGAAAGGCTTTGGGATCTCTAAAGCCACCTACTTGTCCGTCTCAAAGAGTTTTCGCGAGGAGAAAATGGAGAAAGATGTCAATTTGTTGAACGAAGCCTACTCTCTGAGCACTGGTCGAAACGAGGCTGAAACGGCGTGTCGGGAAATTTGCAAGATCTTGAGGGAAGAGGAACCAGGTGAAATCCTTCAAAAGAAGCTGGATGATATCGATGACAGCTTGTTATCCGACTCGGTCGGTGTGGTCTTGGAGTTGACTAGCCAGCACCCTGAGAAAGCTTTGCTGTTGATGGAGCAGGTAGAAAAGAGGTCGTCCTTGAAGATTGATGGCGGTGTTTATAATGCTATGGCCAGGATTTTGGGTCGAAAAGATTGCATCAATGAGTTTCAGGATCTCCTTCGGAAGATGAGAGATCAGGGTCATGAATTGGAGTTCAAAACATATATCAAAGTGTCACACTGGTTTCACCAGCGAAAGATGATTGCAGAAGTGGCAGATTTGTATGAGTTTGCGATGAGTGGTACAGTGAAGCCTGCACCTCAGGATTTCTTGTTCCTCTTGAAGAAGATAGTTTTGAGTAAAGATCTAGATTTGGATTTGATTACCCGGGTTGTCCGCATTTTTGTGGAAGATGGAAATTCCATCAAGAGATCGGTTTTTGGTGGAGTTCTTAAATCCTTGAGGAGCGTTGGTAGATTGGGGGAGTGTGATAAGGTCTTAACGGCCATGGAACAGGGAGGATTTGCGGCTGATAGTTCTGTACATGATCGGGTAGTCATCGGACTTTGTGATGCTGGGAGGTCGGATGGAGCCTTCAAATACTTGGACCATATTGAAAATGAAGGCTATAGTTTGGATGTGAAGACATGGACATATTTGGTCAAAAAACATTCGGTGGCTGGCGAACTAGAACAAGCATTGTCTTGCTTCAAGGTGATGACAGAAAGAAGGGGTGGTGAAAATGTTGGTTGTGCCTTTGAGGAGCTGATGAAAGGATTTTGCCAGAAGGACAAAATAAAAGATGCACACAAGGTTCTAAATGAGATGGTAACTAAAAGAAATGTACAGCCTTGGCACAGCACCTACAAGTTTCTAATTGAAATGTTCATAAATCAAGGGTACCTTAAGGAATCTTTTAGTCTTCTGGAACCGATGAAAAGTCATGGTTTTCCTCCGTATATTGACCCGTATATAAGTTATATGTCAAAGTCGGGGACCGTGGATGATGCAATGGGTTTTCTGAAGGCTATGACGGTGAAGGAGTTTCCTTCTAGAACGGTGTTCATGCGCGTTTTTGAAACACTACTCAAAGCAGGCAGGCATGACGTGGCGCATGGTATACTTTCTAAATCTCCAGGATCCGTCCGTAATCATGCTGATGTCTTGGATCTGTTCTACTCAATGAAACCAGACGATGCTTCTGCAGTCATTGCTTAGACCATCCACGGAATTCAAAAATTGTTGTGCTTCCTACAACAGCTATCCATCTTTTGATTTATGCAGTAAAACTTACTTGAGGATGATAAATTGGCCACGAATAATGCCAATATTTATAACCAGTTCCTCTGAAGACTTCAATTTCATAGACTCGGTATCAATTTGAGAATTATTGGCTAACGGAAGAATCACCTTCCTGAACTGACACTCAACCTATTATTTTGCAGAAGAGATGATTGCCGATGCTGATATTCAGGCTGCTATCCTCACAAGTTATGAACTGTTTGTTTTAATTAGCTGATTTTTGAAGTTTGAGCACCCTCTTCTTTCACATATTGGTTAGGTTATAATGGTAAATTGACATCTTATCATATTTAAACTGCATTTGATGGGCCTATGTGCCATGCGTATTTAGTTGATTTTTTTATTTTTATTTTTGTATATGCATGTGCACTTGTATCTATCTTCATGCCCGGTCCTGTGAGCCGAAGCTTATTACAATGACCAAAAAATGGCGTAAACACCAGAGCGTCGCCTCGGTCCATAAACTAGGTAGGATCCAATATTCAATCCTGTTCTTAGTTCTGATTTTATGTCTGGGTTCATTGATCTCTGGTGATGCCCGATGCCTCACATGATGGCATCTTAGTTGAATTTGCCCAGTGTCTCCTGCAATGAACTGACCATTTGGTGTCTCCCTTACCTTCCATTTCTGCAGGGTCTTGTCTGTGTCCTCTACGCATGCAGCTTCATCGCCTTTTCATTAGTTCCTCCGTAGGGTGATGGGCACAACTATGAGGGGGCATGCTCGATTTTGTCGATCTAGAATTTTATGAATTTGTTGAGGTTTACTACATATTAGGTCTGAATTCATTTGAAGCTTGCAAAATCTCGACAGCTTGTCTTGTAGGTGCTTCGCATGGATTGTGACTCAGAAATTGATGGTGCCTCAATCCTCATAAGGAATGCAGCCGCAGTCACTGTTGAAGGTAAATGCTTATAGAATTCTTGGTCTTGAGACATTAGAATGCTAGCTTGGATTCATCGAATGGTGAACCTCGCCCACCCCCGCCCCCTCTCTTCTGCAATGGAAATGAAGAAATGGATTTCGAATGGCTACCTCATAGTTGAAACCTTGTTCATGTAATCATCATGTAACTCCTTGGTTCAAATAAGCTGGTGGAGAAACTCCATGAGGTGAGCTGAGTGGTAAAACATCTTTTGGATGCTTTTCGACGCTTAAAACAAAGTAATTATGAAAGTGGCTATGCAACACAAAAGAGGTTGGCTCCTTGAAGTGAGTGAGTCCGTAGGTTGGGGATGGAGTAAGATCAAGATTCGTCCTTTAGTTTCGTTAAGGTTTTCAAGTTTCCGTAAGTTACACCCAAATCAAATATTAGTTTTGACCAGTCCAGAGAGTTGAAACAATGTAGAATATTCGTGATATATAGATTAGCCCAAGGTAGTCTAGGCTAGGCTAGGCTAGGCTCGAGTGTGACTTGTATGAAGAAGATGAAGGTTGATTGAGATTCTAGACGTGATTCCTCCATGAAGTAATTTTGGTATGGTTGGCTTAACTAGAGAGGATATTATGAGATATGACTAAAATGTGCTCTCGGCATGCATTCGTCCGATTGGGTTGTTGTCACATGTCGAGCACTAATTAAAGGGATTTGAAAGTGCGTGCAATCAGTGTGCTAGTTTGATATATTGGTCATCAATCTTTGACGATTAGCTTGGGATGGGTATGGGTGTGTCAAGTATCTTTTGATGATGCTTAGCAGCCTGAGAACGACATAGTATATAATGTACCCCTCCAATGCTTTGCTTTGCTTTGCTTTGCTTTGCTTAGCTCAGCTCAGGGGTGAGCGTGCAATGAAATGAAGGAAATAACATTGCTTGAATCGCCTCGATGCTAGATGGTGTGGGAGTCTCTCGATCGATCGGTTGGTCGATCAATGGAGTAACTCAACTGATTTGGAGGGTGGATGGCTCGACCATCGATCGAGCAATGGAGTAACTTGCTGATTTGTCTGCTTTGGATGGTGGAGATTGGATCGAAGTTGATCTAGCAAAGTACAATTGAAGTGCCCACTCCCTCTCAACCATCTACAATTGGTCGGCGGAAGAAATTGAGATGATAAGATGTCGTGGGGGTCCATGGGCATCCAGATCGTATTTGATGGGCCGACGATAAAGTTGGTGGTAGGATGCCGATCCGTATGCGGCCCAAGTGCTCACACTTTGCAGCCCCACGACCATCGAGCACACCAAATCTTTATTGTAGGGGGGGGATGTCCAGGGACCCACACCGGGCGGTGGGCTCTTGCTCTGGAGTTGCAGTGGGGTTTTAGAGGGCCCACGTCGTGCGTCCGCCTGCAGTGGGGCCGATGGACCCACATCAGGTATGGCCATTCGGATCTGCCCATGTCGAACAGCTTGCTTTGTTGGGCCCGATCAGCTATAAAAGCTCCTCATCTGCTGCCCGCGTAAGGAAGGCAGGAGGAGGACACTCGGCTTGGTTGATTTGCCCACCTATTCAAATCTAGTGAATTAGCTCCGAGTTCGGCTGATCTGCTCGCCTTACGTCGAATTCGATCCACCCACATCCGGTAGATTGTGTTAAAAAGACAAGACACTTTTGGTCTACGGAGAATGCATTCAACAGAATTTGATCCGAATGCCGACCAACCCACATCACAGGCAAGTTGGGTCCATGTTAAAGATACTCGTAGGATCCATCAATCAATCGTTGAGATGCTTTCGTTTACAAAAAAAGATGCATTAAAGATGCTTGTGTCCGTGAATGATGCAGCATAGACCATTGAGATGCTTTTGTCCGCAAAGGATGTACTAGATACTTCGGATGCTTTTGTTCGTTAAGGATACAACGATCACTTCAAATGCTTTTCCCACGTGACACTTATGGATGTATTGGATGCTTTTGTTCGTTAAGGATACAGCGATCACTTCAAATGCTTTTCCCACGTGACACTTATGGATGTATTGGATGCTTTTGTTCGTTAAGGATACAGCGATCACTTCAAATGCTTTTCCCACGTGACACTTATGGATGTATTGGATGCTTTTGTTCGTTAAGGATACAGCGATCACTTCAAATGCTTTTCCCACGTAACACTTATGGATGTATTGGATGCTTCGCGAAGAACATGTTGAATGTTGGGATGCTTTGGCCGTTGCAATCACACTATCATCGAAAAAAAATACTTGGAGTCATTTCGACCACATTGTTGTCGATGGGAATACTTGGAAACCATTTTAATTGTGCCCAAGTTCACAAGATGACATTCTCGTGATGTGAGCGTCCGATACGACTAAGGTGAGGAGGAGGACTCGAACTCGAACGTTGACGTGGACTTAAACGCTCATCCCAAAATCATCTTTCACGAAGATAATTTTAATTTGAATAAAATTAAATAATATTCTCGACGTTAAATAATTTTATCAATAACCGATAAAAGTAAAATAATTTTAATAAACAATAATTTTTATAACATAATTAATTTTTTAAATCGATTTAACTAGAAAAAAAAAATATTCTGAGATAGAATATTCCTTTTGACAATCAATCTCCTATGCTCATATTACCTGAGGTGCCACATGCCGAGCCTTAATTGGGACGAATATTTCCCCATCAGCAACCAAAGTCCCCATATGCAATCACCAATAATTTTATCAACCGCATGAGTGAAATGATAATGAACTGTTATTTCCATCATACCAAAGTACAACAGTGGGTATACATTCTCTTGCCATCAAAATTTACTTTACAGGTCCGACGCTAGAAAGAATTATAACTCACCAACTTAATGTGTTACCCCTCCCAAGTTTTTGTCATCTGATGCTCATCAGAAGAGGAGGATCCAAAAGACAAAAATTTAAGCTTTTCACCAATAAGGACAACTCCAGCAACTGAGAGAGCAAACAAGCAGGATGTCTCTGAAGTATAACCTCTACCATCGGCAACATCTGATAACGAAATCTATCCACACCCTTTTGGATCAGGCTTCCCAAGTAGCTTTCCAGATGCAATCAAAACTAGCCTCCAAACCTTTTGATTCGTTGCTTACTGTTGCAAAGCCTCAGCTTTCCGCTCAATAATTACCAGTCCAATTTATCTGTGCATGTTGTGGCTGTTGATAAACACCCGCAGCAGGGCCCACCATTTCTACTGCTCCAGCCGCAGCCTGAGACTGCTGGACAAGAGGATGAACAGAAGCGGATGCAGGGTGATAGATCCCACCCAAGGCACCATGGCCAGTTTGTGTGGGTGCTAATGTCATATGAGGCGGCATACCGTAGAAAGTAGTAGCAGTCTGAAGACTGGAATTGTCCTGCCCGGGTGCCGGAATCCAAGCAGCTGAACCTTCGCTCTGCTGAAGAGAATGGTAACTCGGATATAAATAAGACAAATTACAAGAAATCAGACTTAGTGAATAGAAATTACAGTAGAGATTGTATAAAAGTAATTCGCCATCTGGGCTTGTCCGAACCTGAATTCACAATCACTATATAGAGGCAATATATTTGAAGTAAACCAGTTCTTTTCTTTATTATCATTTATTTTACACTATCCAGGACCAAAAAATACTTGCAGCACCCTTTACAAGCTAATCACAGAAAGTTTTTAAATATATCATTAATATATTGCTCTAGGACAGTTTATGCTACAAAAGTGTTTCAGCCAATGATTGCTAGAATCTTTGATCATTTGGCTGTGTTCGTGAATTAAATGCATATTTATTAATTCGAAAACTTCTAGCCTAACAAAATGCAAGCAGATCATTGTCACCTCCGACATGTCTCATGAAGGAAAAATTTGAAGTGATGATCACTTGAACAAACAAAGGGAGCAGCCATAGAGAGACCAAGAGCCATTATAAAAATGATAGTGGCTCTCAAAATTCAATGGCAGCTTTCAGATTTCTGAACTATAGGCAGTAGAATTGTTTTTCTTTCAAATAATCACACATGGATAAAAAATAATATCTCAAATCTAAATAAAAGAAGAGAAAATTACCTGTTGCTCAGAACTATAGATATTATTTTCTTTGAATTGAGTTGAATTGAGATCCTCCTTGCTAGTCGAGTTACCACTACTCACAACAGGACTATATGTGTAGCAAGTTGGGGTGGAGTCGTAACTTCCATAACCCGCTGGGATTCCAATAAAAGCAGAACTACTAATGTTAGTACCAGGCTTATATTGAGAAAGGGAGAACTTGACAGGGGCAGCAGCTGCTGCAGTTCCAGGATGTGGATACATGCTGCCAATATGAGGTTGCTGAGGGAACGCAACGCTACTCAGAAAAGGGTGAAGGGCAGGAGGTGGAACATAGAATGGCGAGAAATATTGACCATATGAAATTGGATAATGCGATAAATGTACACCAGCAGTTTGCCGAAATATGGGAACTGGTTGCTGGGAAACAACACCAGAACTCTGCATGGCACCAACTGCTTGAGTTGCGAGAGGAGTTGACCCAGCTGTAGATAAAATAACAGAGCTCCCATTCTGTAATGGAATAACAAAGCATTGGTGTTCTAATAAGAATAGAAATATAGAGAACACATGGTAAAGAAATCAGTAAAATGCTGAACATGAAGCAGAAAAAAATGTTATTCCAACAAAAAATGTTGTTAACTTGCAACCAAGGAAGTCTCAGTATGATGTAAGATGTTATCACGTAATAAAATAAGATGTCTCTTTCAATAGAAATTAAATGCTAGATATTCTTGCTTCATTTTCATCATGATATCCACGTTGGGAGCATTTGGTTGCCTACAACTAAAATCATCTGCAAGTAGCAGTTGCAGGTCTTGGAAAGGAAGAAGGAATGATTATGCTGTCTAAAGTAGAGAGAGTTTTGGGGTTGGATATAGTATCTAAATCAAATTTTCTTTTGCAACCCACCTAGAAGGTATGACAAATGGAATTTCAATTGCATATCCACCTGCAGCTGGAGAGGATAAAGTTGTGTAGACAAGCTTCAAGTGGTTTACCTGCATGCAACCAAATGCATGCAAGTGGACTACTTGCTGCAGAATGACCAGCAAGCAGTCCACTTGCAAGCAAGCAACTAAACAGCCCCTTCATGAATTTAGATTAAAAAAATTAGTTTACGTAACATAAGCAATTATCATCTTGAAAAACTTAAGAGACCATCCTTGCTACTAACAAATCTAAGGCCCGGATATACAAATAAATAATTTCATTTAAGTTTGAAATCTATTACATGTTGCAATCGTCATGTGAGTCACCCTTACTATCAGGTATCATTGAACAAAATAATAAAAAATGAATTGTACATGTACCACTATCAAGCTATATGTTCCAGTATTAGTACTTGGTCGGACCATGAAATACTACTTTATATATAATGGTCTGATCGATATTAAAAACATCAGATGGATTAAGCATAATGGGTGATCACATAATTTAAAAATTAACACAGGAAAAATAGGTGGTCACATAATTTTTAGAAGCAGGTTCCTATGAGATCGATAAAGCACTCTGCTTTCACCAATCTCTTGTAAAACTATGTTTTCTTCATGACTAAGAAAATGCATAGAAATTCACCTGAACCAACCGCTTGGTGTGCCTGGCCAAACTGAGTACCAGGGACAACCACCATGTTACTATTGTACCCAGCAGAGGTACTACATGCGAAGAAAGGAGAAAATGACTACTCGCAACAGCAGTAGGACGAGAGAATTGTGACAACATCAACATACAAAAAGGAATTGAAATTGAAATAAATTAGGAGGGCCCACATAATCATTGTGAAGATAACGCTGAGGAACAGAAAAAATAACAAAGAAAGCAAGAAACTTCACCCATCCCAAACCCTATCTAGACTACTAAAACCCGAGCCTGCACTGAATGTGTAAAAGCTGAGACAAAGCAATTGTAAAAGCAAACGAGTAAAAGCATTTGTACTAACCTGAGGCTGCAAATAACCAAATGTGAAAAAGCAACTACAGCTTAGCTTACCGAGAATCCAATAGTCGAGACAAAAGACCCAAAACTCAAGCGAACATTTTTGTCACATCCTATGACTAATATCCATGTTAGTTACAATGCAATGGACCACACATACAAAATATTAATTCCAACAAATAAGATTGCAATAAACAGAAAATTTTGGATGCTTGAGCTACAATGAATGTGACCATTAAAGGAACAAAAGGCAAAAAAGATCTGCAAAAAGATCTAATAGTAGGAATATATACCACAAAGTTTGGCAGATTAGTATCACATGCCCCAGGCTCGGAGCTCCAGAAGGGTACAAACTGGTTTCCAAACATTTGCAGTGCCAATCCAAATGTTGAATTCATGGATATAGATGGAACAACTGGAATTTTAGGATCTTCTGGGGCTATAACAGGTTCTTGTTTGGCTTGGCCATACTCTTTTGTAGCTGATGTGCCATAAATCCCAGCTTCCCTTGATGAATAATTTTCTGGCATCTGTCTGGGTGATTGTATATGATCTGGATGGTCTTCTTGAGAAGCTGAGGATGCAATATGAATACTGCACTCGAAAAGAAAGAAACATACAAGGCTAAGAAAACCAAATTTTGACAGCAGAATGGATCAGTAAATTATAGCAAAAATTACCAGAACACAATGTAAAGACGTCTATTTAATTCAATGACAAACACAGGCTTGTTATCAACTAAACTGGCATTTGGCACTTTTCAGAAATTAGCTTTATGATAGAGGATCGTGACACAAAATGTTACAATTGTCTAAGGACTTCACTTTAGGGCATTCTAGTACAGGCATGCGTTACATAATCAAACATCATGATAGAAACTATAATTTTTAATAAACACAGACGACAAACTACCATAAAAAATTAATACATTTACAGGACCATCAACCAAATAGTCTGAATGCCAAGTACTAATGTAATTGATTTGAAAAACAATTCTCCTTTGTGGAGGCACTACAAAGATACATCCTTGTTATATTCACAACGAAGGTGAAGTATGTAAGAAATTTATATCAAATAAGCCAAAATTTTGCTTGAAGAACTAATAGGTGTAGCGAAACGATATAAAAACAAGTGCTTACTGCATGTTAGTGAATGCTGAATGCTCTTCCATGACATGTTATCTCCTGAACTGAATATAACTAAAAGCCATACAACGTGGTCAATAAAACATTATTCTCAACTCGCTAAAATTAATTGATATTGAAAAATAAAAGGGTAGTACACAAACATATCATCTAAACTTCAAATCTCAAATAAACAAGAAACAAGGATCAAAATTGTAGAACAGAACATCAGTACCAACACAATGGAATATCTGACCATGAAGAAGGCTGCTCAACATTTTCCTCGTTCTCTTGAAGCGATCCTGATAATTGTGTAGCACTCTTGTCACATTTGTCGTCATTTGCAAAATCGACGTTGAAACAGGCATCAAAGCTTCCAAAACTCAACCCATGTCTTTCAGAGCCTGTGACTTGAAGATGATCAGGAATGATCACATGTTGTCTAACTGAGAGTTGCACTTCATCTAGCTTCTTTTCAAGCTTTGAAATAGTTTCCTCCAGTTCAACAGAGCATGAGGCTGGCACTGATACTGACTGAGAGACAGCATTGCCCATCATAGGTACATCATAATTGCCAGCAATTCCAGATGCCTGGGTATGATCCGTGTGTGCTGATTTTGGTTTCCACTCCTTATTAGGAACAACTGCTGAATATAAAAAAATCAAACAAGGAGAAGCAAAATGCAAAGTCAGACAACAGAACACAGACCATGTACTAAAGCAATATATATATCAAACCAAAAAATAATGTAAAGTAATAATTTCATGCTTTATATAAAAATATAATATCATGTACATCAGAATCAGAAACACTCTTAATTTGTTAAAGTTCACCAATTAATTATCAAAAATTTATTAGACTCAACCCTAACTCTTTTATACATATACTTTAGTAGCTAGAGAGAGGCAACCAGATGTTCCCAAATGCAACCATATCTCAATTGACACCAAGCTAACTGGAAATTACATGTTTAAAAAAGAACCAATAGAATTTGGTGGTTTCTTATCTTAGTACCAGTTTCAACCTTTTTCAGGTGCTACATAATTTCCATTATCTGCAACTCTCAGACCTACAAATCCACAGATTGATTTCATCATGACCATTGGTAACATCCAAGTTAATCGTAAAATCATAGAGGAGATGTTACTTGCACCAAGACACTGCGTTCAACCATATCAATTTTGCAGACCAAACTTGTAAAATCAACAAAATCCTAGCATTCTTTAGTATGTTCCAGTGACATTCAGTTATAGTCATTTACTTGATCTAATACTCTAGATTGTCTTGAGGACTCATTTCCCTATAAATTATCCCATAAAAAGAACCAAGGATGGTAAACATGAAACACATATCAAGGTGATATTGGATAAACCCTGCCCAATGTTGTGATCTACTTATTCATGCATATAAACTTACATTATTCATGTGTATATATGACAATGTAGGCCATGTACCTGTCTGAGGCTTGTTTACAACCAAGCACTAGTTCAGGTGTCCTGGCGATCTCCTACAACAGCAGCATGACCTTAAATATTTAATTATAAAAAACAATCTATCCCGATCATATAGAAAATAAGTTCTCATCTATCATCCCATTGTAAATATTTCTTTATCCAGTAAAGTGGAAGTTGTGTTCCAAGGTTCTTCTGAACAGATTTGCTTTGACAGAAACCCAACACTGATTTTGTGAGTTGACTTCAGGTTCAAAAGCTACAATAATTACAACATTCTGTTGCTGCCTGGTTATATTTATAACTTCTGTACGATCCACTTTTTCAATCAATGAGTAAAATGTTTGTAATCCACTTTTGAAACTCGTTTCTTAGTGATGCACACAAAGATCACCACTCTAAACCTGATCGAGTGTAACCAGCTAAACAGGAAAGTTCCATTATTAAACGGTATGAAAATTATCTAACTAAAATAATTTGTTTTCATGTATGAAAGTATATAAAGCATGTTTTACAACCACTTGAGCCTCTTAATCAAGGTTCCAAAAATCAGAGTGTACCAACAACATTGTCCCAGTGTGATTGTGCAGTGTGAACATGTACCAGCATAAAAATATACCAGTGTACCGACCATATCGATCACAGGTACTAGTAGTTGTCCATGTATTTAAAACCTCGCTCTTCATTGCCTCCAGAAATGCACTCTTGCTCATTGACATCAATGCTTTAATAGCCTGCACAAAACTCAGGAGAATTCCACCCCCTACCATCTGCAATATTGGCATTTCCTTCTCTGGCTTGGTTCACATCAAATGAATGGATCCTCTGTCATTAAAAACTCTTAAGCTGGTGCATCGGCATCTGGCTCTGTTCACCACTAGTTCAAATCTGACATACAATCTGATATTTGAAGGGTCTACATGGAATGAGCTTCAGTGGTCAAGAACAAGCTAAAAATTAGTCTTGACTGACTGATTCCGTGGAAAACAAGCCAACTCAACTACCATGAAAATCATCAAAGATTACTTGTATTTTGCAGTCATTTTATCTAATCAGAAAATATATCATATCTGTAGGGAAGTTAACCAAGTTAATCACTGATTAACAATTTTAGGAGATGCAAATCTCTTGTCCTTGGGACTCAAGAGATCCAGCAGTGCGAAATTTTAATCGAATCCCCTTCTATCATCAATTCTTCTGGAGGCTTTTCAACTCATTTAAGTAGTTAATATGTCTCTTTTTTATTTTGAAAAGAAGGAAATAAATTATTAGCCTACAACTTTATTGTTTCATTCAGCAGAGTATCAGCCTTTCTTTTACTTTTACAAGTTAAAAACCCCCCCTTGACACTGATCATCAAGCTGAATATCAGATGCCTGAGAGCAGCATTATTAGGTGCCTATTTCACTCCAAAATCCAACTGAGCTTCATATCTTCTATAAGACCCTACAAGATAATTGAATAAAACAGAAAGATAAGAGAACTGTAAGAACAACCATACTCAACTATACCTAGTTAGATCTTAATAGCACTATTTGATCCCAATCTAACTACACAATTAAAATTATTTGGTTTTGGTGCATATAGGACTTTAATGAAGGAAAACTATGATAATATACTCAAATTATGGCTTTGAAAGTTAATGAATAACATGCTGCCATGTTGATAGCCAACAAAATATTCATCCCCAAAGTTTGATAATTTGACACCTGCACTCTAAGCCCCTGGCAACTCAATGATAATCTTCATCACAAACTATGTTAACGTAACTAATAACAGTATACCAAAACTTCAAATAACCAATCTATCAAGACAAGAATATCCCTTATCAGAATATAAGCAACAAAAATGTGTAATACCATGGGTCAAACAGTACCTTTCTGTGAACCAACTGGCTGCTGGGAATGGTTACCATAATTAGATGATCTGCTACCTGTAGGTCCCATTTCAGAAGATGAAAATGCAGCTTCAGAAGCACCTGTGAGTTGATTTGCTTCAGATCCTTTTGACTTAACCTGGATCTCTCGATTTACATATGAACTGCTCATTTCTTTGGACCCTTTTCCCATCAGAGGTGAGACAGCATCGCACACAACCTTGTTCGTCGCCATTTCAACAACTGTTTCTCCACACTGGATTACATGCTTGATAGTACCCAGTTTACCTGGGCTACAGCCAACAGGTGATGGCACAGTCACAAGATCTGCAGATGACACATGGAAACATGGAACAGATGACATTCTCTCAAATGATGAGAATTGGTCCAAAATCTAGTGCAAATTGTCCAGATATGGAACAATTTGTCACATCATTATGAAATAACAAGGTAGTCCATATCTTACTGGTTTTAGCAGAACATTCTTCCCTTGAGGTTATGGTACTATCACTAGATACCTGGGACAAACATCCCTGAGATGACAACAACATATCTGTTTCGTTGTGACTGTTTGTGATGCCAGATACAGTGCTGAAATTACTAGGTATTAGAAAGATATAGCAAGCACCGAAAACATAAAATTATGCCAAAGAAAAGGAACTGCATATATTTTTAACTGACAGAAGTAACTACAGAAGAAAACATAGAAAGTTCATCCAATACAAGCATACCAAATTTATTTGAAGCCAAGGCATGTAATTTTCATTGCTTACACCATCAAAACCTGAATCTCTCTAGAAGTTGACAGAAAAAAGAACAGTCATTTTAATTTTTAAGTCATGTACTTCATTTTAATGGACTTGTTAACTCTGAATTGGCAAGTTCATAAGAATCAGTTAATAGCAATCAACAGTCAATTTAGATGCCACTCGATTAAACAGCCAACTCATAACTTTTACATTTTTCAAGGGCAACAGTTCTTGAGGAATGGTAGTGCTCTCCTCATGGAGCAATGATACATTTTTCTCTGCAAAGCACCTCAAGAAAACAAGGTCTCGCAAATGTAAGTTACAGATCACCGATAACCCTGTAACCAAGAGGAAGAAGTCTCAACCTCCATAAAAGTCTTGTAAGAAACTATGTTGTTGCCAAACCCCTTAACTAATGATCTCTTTTTTAATTCATCATATTACAAACACTTATGTAATAGAGGCAAAGCATGTGCTCAGTAATGTTACTGACTGGTCCATTCTCTCATCAATAAAAGCAAACTACTCGGTCAACCTCCTCTGCAGGAAAAGCAACACAACAAAAATAATATACTGCTTGATGTCTTCAGTCTATCCAAACAACAATTTTCTTGAACAATCACCTTTTTCAAGTTTTCGCAAAGGCTATCAACTGCTGCTAAGCCTCCTCATCAATGAACATGGGACTTTCTCATTAGGCCCACAACATAATCAATGTCAAATTCATATCTAGAGCAATCTAACACATGCAACGAATAGGTGGAGAAGGCCAAGTTGCTAATCCACTTAACAACTAACAGCCCAAAGAAATTACATGATACTTGTTTATTTTATTAGGATCCTTTTAAACATCCTGAATGTCACATCATGAATGAACCAAGGAAAAGTCCGTTTTAATTGTTGAAGAGGTAATGTCACAATTCTAGTGAACAAAAGTGCAGTATATTATAATAATAATATGTTGAGTCTGAAGTTTGAAAACATATTTTAGTAACTGATGTTCATCAAAGCAATTATCTGTTCAATTGTTTCCGGATAAAATTAATAACTATTTGACTATTAAAGATGAGAACCAGCTTCTCACTGGATGACTTCGCCAAACACCCGGAGTCTGACACCGGATTTCCACAACCCTCTAAAAGACTCCAGGAAACGAAGAAGAAAAAATAAATTTTCTACTCTTCTTGAAGTTGTTTTAGATGCTATTCTTGACATGGTTATGTTTTCAATATCAACCTCCAGACCAAGAAACTCAAAACCACAAAATGCAGACAGTAAACCCAAAGTGATTGTTCCAATTCCATCTAATCACTCTTAATACCATGATATAACAAAACACACATGACATAATACAAACTATGAATCACATTGGACCACATTCAATTTGCTAGGGACTACAGTATCACAAGCATCTTATTTAAGTTATAGGGACAAAATTCATCAAAATTCAAATCATGCAAGTAAAAGTGTAAAACTCACTGAACGCTGAGCAAAATCCTCCATGAAAAACAACACTGCATCAGAGCATGCTATTTATCTATGTAGGCATTTGACTTAATCACATGATTCTAGTTTGATGATATCACCAGAGTCCTAGCTCACAAGTACCTTGAGATGAAAGTTGTAGATTTGTTCCCTTTGCCAGTACCAATAGGTAAAACAGATGTATTGTCTTTGTCTGGGCCTTGTTCCGCTCCATTCTCCTTACCAGAAGTAATGTTTCTACTGTCAGCAACATCTGACAAGACAAAATCATATCCTTTTTGTTTCAATAACAAGCAAACTAGAAATAGCACAGTTGCATTGTGACAGCTGCCAATTAACATTTTATGTAATGCATGGTTTAGGTAGAAGAATAAGTTAGTTCATGATAATCTGATTCAAGCATTTAGCAGATAAGAAATGTCACCAGTTACAGGATGCACACCAATAGAGAGGAGCTTCATGAGTAATGAGCTCAGACTCCACATACAAACTAGTCAAGTTGGACACAAATTGAGATTTTTGCAGTGGGAAGCATGCAAAGCACTGGTTACATGCTAAATGGAAATATGTCTATCAACAAACCAGTATATTTTTACAGTGAGACTTGTGAAACTGCAGTAGAAACTCAAATGACAATAAGCACATGCAATCAAACAAAATATTCAAATGCATCAAGCTGATTCCTTGACCTGAAAATCAAACTTTAACTGTGTTTTGTAAGGATAAACACATACCATTGGATAAGTAGCGGTTAGAAAAGTTTTGGTGACCTCCGCCACCTCCTCGCCCTAATGCCCCTGCCCTCCATCTACAATCTGAATGCTCTCTCACATTCTGTCGAAATTAATGAACATTAGCAATAGCAACATGATCACACAACATGCTTGGGAGATCATGCCAGAGATGTAAGTCACGAAATCTTGACTATGACTTCTGATTTCTGAGACATGAATCCAAATCTTAGAACTTATTACATCATCAGCCAACATGAATGAAAAAGATCTACCTGAATCCAAATCTACTTGTTTAATTTTTTAGCTTTCTTAAAGAAATATGAGCGTTGTATCAAAACAGATTGCATCAGTCTAACTTTAGCCATGTAATAGGAAAAAGTTTTTGCTATACTAGAAAAAGCAAAGAAAATGTTCTGCTAGAATACAGACTGGGCTATTATTAGTCAGTATGACTGACCATCGCTTGAGCACAGAGTGGTACTATGCTAGCATAAACCAAAATCAATGATTTGTAATTTGAAGATTGTCAAGGTTAAGAACAAACACAAAGTAAATCCAGTTTACCCCATTTCTCTTATCGCGCTTCCTTTTCACCTCATGAAAAGTGTCTGAATTACAAAAGAAGGAAACTTATTAGTACTTGAAAGATGAAAGTAGAACATAAGCAAGTATGCACGGAAACACGTGCCAACAAAAAGGAGAGGGTGCTGAATTAGCAAATGATGCGTATGTGCTTGTCGGGATAAGAATAAAAAGAAATCTGCCTCGACTAAGTATCAAACTTGGTGCAGCGAAATCTGACTAAGAAAAAGAAGGATCCATACGAAGCAAACTGAAGCTATAAAAGATGTCGCACTATCCTTTAGTCAACATCATTTTTCCCGCTATTATGACACTGATAACAAATTACATTAAAAAGGAAAAAATAATCAACAGGTACGTATCTGTACTCCCATTAAATCTTCAAAAATCAAATATAAACAAAATAAAGGGTTCAGTAAATCAGTAGCAAGAAACGGCAACACTCGACTAAATCCTATAGAATATTCCACTCAAATTACTCTTAAAAGAGTAAATGTCATGGAGAAGTAAAAGGAATGGTGAGACCAGTAAGTCAAAATCGATTCAAAGAGAAATGTTTGTAATAAACCGGTCAGACAAGAGAGGCAGCAAATGAAGATATCGTATAATAGCCAAAATATTATCTCGATGTCAAAAAGTAACTTCTTTCGTCCTCAAAATGCACGGTTAACTAGTGATCCATCAAAATATCAACTAATCGACTTAAACCATAACAACGAAAAGAGTCTAAACGAGTTCGACAAGGGGAAGAAGCTAGCTCAAAAGTGCAACAAAAATGAGGAAACGGCAACCCGGAGCATGATATCAGCTCATAAAATCCAAATAAGGAATCGAGAAATCAAGCCACTTCCAGGAGAGGGAACAGAGACTGGGAGGAGGAAAGAGGAGACCCTGGAGGAGGAGCTTCTGGGCGGTCTCGTTGGGATCCATGGCGCACTCCTTTAGCATCGAGTAAATATCTTCGTCGGTGTGGTGGCCGGCGATCTCCTTGATGTTCTGGATCGTCCGCCGCAAGCTCGGCGGGATCGAAACCCTAGCGCCGCCGCCGTTCATATTTGAAGCTACAGCGAGAACGAGAGAGGGAGAGAGACGAGGAGAAAGGAATGGGGTCTGCGGGAGAGAGAGAGGGGGAGGGGGCAATAAAGTAATATAACGCTGTGCCCCGACGCAAACAAATACGTACGAGTCCGGCATGGTGGGAAATTTCCTACTTTATATGAGTTTTTTCGCATTTACAATAACATTACTTTTCTTTTTTTTTTTTGAACGAATTTTCTAGAAAATATATATACTTTGAATATTTTTTAAAAGGATCACTCTTTTAATTTTTTTATTTTATTAAAATTTAATTATAAAAATATTTTGGTTTTGACTCTTTATGATGTTTTATTGAGATACTGAAAATTTTATAAATATTATTAAAAAAAATATTATATGAAATATCATGTTATATCTTTTTGATTGTCATTGGTCAGGAGTCAGTATAATATCATATGTTTGGATTCATAATTAATTTGATTATGATTAAAAATATATTTATATTATTTATAGCATTTTGAAGTACATCTTATATAATCTTTCTAAAGTGATATTGTTTGAGTGTTTTTAAAATTAGAGATGATGTTTGAGAAAGAATAAAATGGAGATATGAAATACTCAAAATATGAATATTTTTGTTTTAAAAAAAATCTTCTTGTTTATGGTCGATCTTTTTTCTTCTTTAATATTATATAAATATACATATATATATATATTTATAGTAATATATAAAAATTAAGGTGGGTAGAAAATGGGAAGAAACAGCGACACATATAATAAATTGAATTGATGTAATAATATGCGTATTTTCTGGGTCATTATGATATGATTGCATGTGATACGGGAATAAGAAGGGAGGGACGTGAGGGTTCATCGACTACCTCGAGTATTTTGAAAAGGATAAAATCGTATATTACGTTCATCGTTCAAAATGAACAATTCCTTGATGAACTTACGCATGAGTGACCAAATGGTCCATTTGACGGTTTATCATAACTATCGACCTTCGATTCAAGACAATTTCTTTGTTTGTTTTAAATGTTATATTATCTAACTCCAATTAAGTTTGATATTATATATAGATAATGAAATAATAATATTATATTACGGATGTCCAATTTATTTATTTGAGAAAGTTCATGATACCTTTTATTTTTTTATTTTTTTTTTGGCTCTTCCTCTCCTCGTTTTAAGAATAATGACCATGTTCAAAACAACAAAAAATAATGGGCAATGTGCTCAGCCATTCGGATCCCAACCCGAATCGTACTCAAAAAGTCCGAAACCGCGATCGTTCGCCAGCCGTTCGTTCTGGAATCTGCGGTTCCGATCGACATCTCGTTCCGAGCTCGGACGACCATCCAGATGCGGCTGCGTGTCACGTGATTCCCACGCCCACGGGCCCAACGTCTCCACGAACCCTAGCTCGGATTCCTGCTCGCCTCTTGTTTTCCTCACTGACGTCCTCAGCGAAATCCCAACCTTGACATCTTTTTGGGGCCGTCGCCATGGCCTCCAGAATGCAGGATCACGATGGTGCGAGTCCCGCGTAAGTTTCCTCTTCTATTATTCGCGTTCTCCCCTTCTTTTTCTAGTTGTTGACGTCCTGCTCTTTTCTGGATGCTTTCTTGATGATATTCTCTTGTTCGGCAGAAAGATCTTTATCGGAGGGCTTCCGAAGGATACGACACTTGGTGAGTTTCTATTTTGTTTTTGACCTGTCAAAACCTTATCGATCATTCTCGCAAAGCTGTTCTTTTCGATACCGCTAGCTCTTTATTTATTCCCTCGCTCCCTTTTTTCTATCATTATTCTGACCTTTAGAGTCGTTCGCCAGAGATATAGCTTCTTCATATTGTTAAAGCTCAAGATTTTACTGTTGGAGCTATCATACGCCGCTTTACTGTTATCTCATTGTCAGTCTACTTCAATATACGCATGCGATAAAACTCCTGGGATTCTATATTTTTGTCTAGCTACATGTAGATGGAGAAAATTTTGCAACTGTCAAACCTATGTTTTTGGTTGAATCGTCTTTGCTCTACAAGTTGCGCACCTTATGTTTTCAATATATCTGTACTTCTTTGATCGAATATCTGATCTCTTGCTGATTCTTGTGTTACAATTGTAGTACATCAACTGTCGGTAATTCACCAGGCAGTTTATTCGCTGTTCCATGAGAATCACATCGAACTCCACCAGCAGTTTCACCTTATTCATCGTGCATGCTTGATTTGTTATTTATATTTATTCAAACTATAACCATAACTGTGTATTTCACAATTGATAGCCGTCCAAACTTTTCCATTTTGTTTTTGTGACGCCATGACCCATACAGAGTTATTCAAATCTTTTCTGAGATATTGATGTTAACGTATATAGTCTTTTGTCCCTCTTGTTTGTGGAGTATGTGGAAGACTTTGTTTGTCAAATGTCATGACTTTAAGATATTTATGAACATTTGCTAATTAATTTCTGTTAATGTATCTTCATCTTGATCCTGTGCTGATATAACAGAAACATTTGTTAAACACTTTGATAAGTATGGAGAGATAGTAGATTCAGTGATAATGAAAGATCGAAACACAAACAAGCCAAGAGGCTTTGGATTCATCACCTACAAAGATGCTGCAGTTGTTGACCAAGTCATCAAGGACACACATGTTTTTAATGGAAAAATGGTATGTGCCTTTATGGTGATTTTAGTGCATTAGATATCTAAAAAACTCAATTTTGGGGGCTTGTTTGTTTTCTTCTGTATTTATATTCAGTGTCTAACTGCTTTTCGAGTGACATTTGTCCTTGTGACATGCATATGGTCTATATGTTGGACTTTCATTTGTTGTCTTATCCTTTGCGCATATATGTATCTATCCTATTATAATATGTTATTTTAATATATCATCTTATTCTTTTGTTTGGAATTCCCATCTTTTCTTTATCCTTGCAAAACAACATGGAGTCTGCAAAAATGATGTGAAATGTTTATAAGGATGACAATGGTTGAGGTAGTTAAATTTTACTCAAAACTGTACCTATCATGCCACTCAAATATCTTAATTCTGCCCCACCTTGCCAAAGAAGGATTTTAGAAACCATCTCTGAACTCACAAAAAAACAAAAGGTATCCGTTTCTTTTTGCCCCAGCCCGATTGAATAGCCTATGGAAATATATGCATTACAGTTTGTATATGCTTTAGTTAAACTTGCAAGATTTTAGGGAAAAATAAATATGTTACATTGCCAGAACTAGGGTAGGGTGGGGTGGGAACACGAGTGGCACACTCACTGAAGGGTAGGTGGTTTTTTTCCCACCCAAAATTCTGATTCTTCTTAAAATATTATGCCCTTTACCGTCACCCACTTTGTTGCCAAAGTTGTAACCTGGCTGGTTTGGGCCTATCAACTGTGGGTTGGATTTGCCATCCCTAATTGTTGTTGGCAGTAGTACTTGTCCTCTAGGTATGTAAACCATTTGATGGTTTATGATCAATTTGTTTTTGCTTTTCTTTTCACCTTCTCATGCCAATAGGGCAAAACTAATTTCTCATGAGCTGAATCTGCAGGTGGAAATTAAAAGAACTATTCCAAAAGGTGTCGCTCCTTTGAAGGATTTTAAGACAAGAAAGATATTTGTTGGTGGAATACCAATAACGCTTACTGAAGGTGATGCCTCTTTGTTCTGTTGTATCTATCATAGCCATTCAACCATACATGCTGGCAGCAACAGGGCTTGATCTTTTGGTTGAAACTCAAACAGATGAATTCAAGAACTTCTTTTCTGAGTTTGGAAGGGTGGAAGATCATGAAATTATACGTGACCATACAACCAACAGATCTCGTGGATTTGGTTTTGTAGTCTTTGAGAAAGAAAAAGATGTAGATGATTTATTAGCCAAAAAGGGAAATATGATTGATCTAGCTGGTACTAAGGTGAGTCTAGTGCAATGTTTCGTAGGAGGACTAAAGCTGCATTAGCATCGGCATGCCGTTTTTTGTTTTGCATGCATGTTCATTATTTGGTTTAGGACCATTTTATTGGATGGGGATTTGGTAGAGGCTTAAGCTGATTAGGTTGTGAGGTTTTGGATAACTTTTGCTTGGCTTTTTTAGTTAGGGGTATTGCATGTGTGTATATTCTTCTGTATTGTCTCTTTAATATGTATTATGCGGGGCTTGGGTTGATGTTGTTCATTCATTGTAGGTGGAAATCAAGAAGGCTGAACCAAAGAAATCTGCGAATGCACCACCTTCTGCCTTTGGTGGTGAATCTAGGGCTCGTCACTATGGGGATAGTTTTGGTGGATTTGGTGGCTCGTATGGTGGCTTTGGTGGTGGTTATGGCCCTTCATCTTACAGGGCACCAAGAGGTTTTGGTCCTAGACCCGGGGGTTATGGTGGTTATGGGAGTGTCTCTGGTGAATATGGTGGTTATGCTGGGGGCTTAGGGGAGTACCATGCAGAATCTTCACTTGGCTATTCTAGTCGTTTTGGTTCATATGGGGGAGGGTTTGGTGGTGGCTATGGAGGTGGTGGTGTACGTGGGCCTGGGCGTGAAACTGGGGGTTACGGTGGTTCTAGCTATGGAGGTGGTTATGATTCTTCTCCAGGTGGTTATGGACTCTATGGTAGCAGAGGAGGTGGCTATGGCGGTGGTGCTGATCGATACCACCCATATGGAAGATAGGAAGGGGTGACGCTAGGCAGCTGGTTTTCCTATCGTCAGATCAGTTAGTACTAGTTCTGGTGGGAGTGTATTTGGTGTTCCTAATTGATTAGGTGCATTTGACATGCATTTGACATTGTAACACTAATGAGAATGAGGCTTAAGGGTTGAATTGATGTTTGGTGGTTGTGTGGGGGATCTTTATCAGGGAACCACCTGTAACACCAAAATATCTTGAATTTGAATAACCCTTTTGTTTGTTGTTCTTTTTGAGTTTTGTTGACTGTTGTCCACATTAGCTTTACTGATAATTGATAAGTATGCGCATGAATGATTGTGGTGGTGTTTTGTGTTTCCAGTTTCATCCTTGGAGACTGGCTGCGGGGAGGCTTAAGAGACATCTGTGGTGCTCATTGTGACGGTGTTTTAAATTTCGTTGGGTGCTGTCAGCTAGCAGGTGATATTATATTTATTGTTGTTCGATATGATCAATCTATTATATTCTATTCTATTCTATTCTATTGGTAGTTGTTCGTTGAGGCACCGGTTTCACAGGCTTGAAGGAAATCTATTTATTCTTTTTGGGTACTGAATTTGTGGGGTTCACGCAATGGATCGGTCCGGCCCGAATGTTTTCATCTTTTGGTTTGTGGTGTTCATGCGTTAGTTGTCTGGCGACATCCATCCGTCCGCTGCTGATCCGACGATCAGGAGGGCAACGACTGACGGAAGGGCGGGCCGTTCCTGTATGTGACGCCATCTGCAGCGGGCGTTTCGGGTCATAGTGGGCCGTCTCTCCTCGCTTCTCTCATTTCCGTTTTTGCAAGCTGCCGAGCTTCGCACAAGTCGCCTCTTCCTCTGCTTCTTCGAATCGCATTCGATGACGTACGGTTTTGTTTTTGGTTTGTTTATTGAATCTCCTTCTTTCTCCTCCCGTGTAATCAATCGCATTCGATAACTTACGGTCTTTGTCGGATCTCTCTCTCTCTCTCTCTCTCTCTGTTATTTGTTGGTTCTTCTCATCGATCGCTACGCTTGCAGGGGCGAGGTAGATCGAGGAGTCTAGTGGGATCGGACACCTGCGAGGAGCCATGAATAACAAAAGTGAGGAGATTGCGACCTCAGATCAATGGTGAGTGGGTAGTTCCGATCCATGCCATCTCTTCTCTCCTAGTTTTGCATCGACTCAGTCTGTTTTTCCTTCCTTGGACAAGTTTCTTCATCGTCGTCTACGGATCGACCCACTCCTGGGCTTGATAGTTCAGACGCGGTTTTGGCACCGACTTCGACTTCCTCGAATGCGATTTCGAGTTCGATCTCGGTCTTTTTCCCTCCTCTTGTACTTCATCGTCCACCTCCCTCTCCTGCGATTGTTAGGAATCCTGGAGAGTCTCCCAAGGATCTCCTATACCAAATTGCGCCTGCAGCACTTTTACATCAATCAGAAAGAAAAGAAAAGAACCGAAAAGTGAAGGGGGCCGCACATTTCGCCGCTGCATCCAATCCGCGGTCTCTCCATGAGTATTCAAATCGCAAGGCATGGCACATCCTAGCGGGACGCTGAGTATTCAAATCCCCTAGCCCAACCCCCCCCCCTCGCCCTCACGCACCATTTCGACTGCCTAGTCTGTAGTGTATGCCTTGTCACTCCATACGTGACTCATTTCGTATGGATCCTCCGCGACAACCGACATCCGTGCTGGTCCTCTGATCGTTTGCGGTCGACCAGTGTTGCTACTTGCGAATTGAGCACTAACTAGGTGTTACTGTTGCCAGCGAGAAGAGGAACAAGGCGTTCGGACGAGTCGGCGCCGGAAGGAGATGCACCAGGCCAAAACCCAGCTTGGCTCCGCGATAGGGCAGAGAAACAGTTTGCTTGAAATAGAGTGTTGCATCCGATCCCAGGTAATTCATTATTTTTCGACATACAGTGGATAAAACATGTTTTTTTCTGAACGTTGACCGTGTTTTTTCGAGTTTCTAACAATTCCAGCTTCTTTCATCCCGTTGTTTATATAGACGATCTATTTTAATTATGTTAAGATATTTCTCTAGTTTTTTGTTGTACGTACTCCCTGCGTTTGGTCCATGATTTCAATTGTATAGTGCAATGCTCTATGCTTCCTTTCATTACATGATTTGAGTTCGCACAGACGATTAGGAGGTGAAGCATCTCTACCCCGACAAAGAAAGAAAGGAAGCACGGTATCAAATATAGTGAACAGATGACCCCATGCTTTGTTTTTGATTCCCTATATTCTTATTCTTGAACCGCAGATACTGGAGTTTCTCCGACAGGAAATGACCAGCACACCACTGGAATAGAAGAAATAGGTATGTTTTCCGTCGAAGCCCTTTTATGATCGTTTCAAGGCACCATAGTTTAGATATTATCCACTTTCAATAGATAATAAATACTACACAGTACACGTAGGGTCCCCGGAGAAAGCAACTGTTGAAGCAGCAGATTCTGCTAAATTATCTCCCACCAGAGCTATTCATTGAGCCTACTATATTTCTTGTGGGTAACCGAATGATCAACCATTTAGCAGACGAAATTAACTGGATTTAGTTTTCTCCCTTCATCAACAGTGATACAACTCTTAGGCAGAAGATGCTGCTTCAATAACTCTATTTTACTCTTGAAGATATCTTGGGGATCCACAGTGAGCTTTTCATTTTAGAGGAGAGAACCATATGTTGTTAAAGGCTCAGGTTCCTGCTATTAGAGGTCGTCCACACAAAAAAAGAAAAAGTTCAACCGTTGAAAAATTGGTACTCTACCGTTCCTGCTTTTCAAGTAGTTGAAGATGAGGATGGATGACGAGAATGATATCTTCACCGTAGCTCAAAGTATCACTGAGCTTTCTTCTCTGAAGAAACTTGATACTTGCCTTGAAGGATTGGTCCGAGTGGATATCTAAGTTGCCACAAAGTGATGAAAGAGCCTATTCTGTGTGGTGTGGCCACTTTAGCCTCGAGGATCGTCCTTGTTAACTTGTACCTAATTGTTAGATGCTCTTATCTGTTTTGATAAGAAAGTCAAATGTTTTGGAATTTGGAGAATCAGCAAAAGCTATAATCTCGTTACAATAGGGAAACAGTCCACAATCACCCATGACATAGCCTCGTGTTCCTGGGACCTTGCTGGTCCATCTATCTAACCATGCTTGGCTGTGCTCACACTACCTTTTCTTGGACAAAATGCATTGCTGGATTATAATTGATGAGTGAGAGAGTGGGACAATGGTAGGATGGTTTGTACAAGGATATGCAATTGCAATTGGATGCATCCGATAGAATTGTTCCCAACTATCATCGTCAGACTGATATGTGTAACCAATCAGAGGAAAAGATGGTAAGGGCGATGGAATTGAGTTTGTTCGGATTAACTATGCTAGAGCTAGCCACACGTTCGTGAAATTTGTCATCTGTAATATAAGCTCTGATCGTGACATTTTATTCCTATATAAAATGGTCGGACATATCCCGTCAATGCTCTTGCAACATTTACTCAGCACATGCTTATGATGCTGACTTTGTGTTGATCCCTAGTATTGACATTCCTTTGCTCTTTGGTACATATATCAGGACATATTTGCTTATGTTAAATGTGTCATGCCTGTGGTATATGCTGCACATCCTAAAAGTTGTTAGCAGATGTTGCACAAGCATTATGTCGTGAATTATTCTTTTCGATACATAAAAATCATCAAAATCATAATACCTCTGCTTTATTTAGATATGACCAGAACGCATATGCTGAGTCATGAAAATTATAATTTTTAGCCAAAAAAAAGGGCTTCATGAGAAATAATCCAGGGCAAAAGAATGTTAATAATTCAAAAACTTTGGGTAAAAAAGGATCTAGATTCGAGTTAATAATTCAAAAAGTTTTGTTGTTGTAGGTCATGTTAAGTCAAGACACATCATTCCTTTGATGGAAGTCGAAAACACATATTCCAGCTATCAGCTTAAGCATGTAGATGGATCAAGAAAGCTCTTTTTAGGAGGTTGTTGTTGAGTTCAGATCTCCACGTAATTTCATTGAAGCTATCACCATAATAATTTTCAAGAGCGGAAATAGGTATTTCTGTTGGAGTTATCACCATATTGATTTTCATGAGTGCAAACAGGGACCAAAATACTATATTTATAAAAGTAATGCAAAGAGTACGGTGATGAAGAATAATTATTTATACTATGCAGAGATTGATTGTAGGGCACATAAATATGGAACTTCATGCTTGGAAAATAGCTGAGATAAGTGAGAGATGCTCATAGGTGCATATATGACTATTAACTTTAAATTTAAAAAATAAAAAAGATGGCCTTAGTTTTCATCAGTTTTGAATAACATTAAAACGTGTACCTTTTGTGTGATGGACTGCTCCTGAGCTGGAGAAGATAAAAAAAATGGGAATTTGGGTGTTGGGAAGTCATGCATCAAGGAGACGTACTCCAATTTATCTGTGGGTATGGCCTGATACCCAAATCTTGAACCAAAACTGAGCCACTTCTAGGGACACTTGTCCCACTTGAATGCGACATTCACTCAGGGATGTCCTCCTATCTGCTGCTTTCCTATGAACGATAACTATCCAGTGGAAGCAGCAATGACAAACTTCTTATCCCGTTGGTGCCCACATGTTACCATTATTCTCTGTTATCCCATGTAGAAAAACACAAGCCAACAAGAGAGAGAGAGAGAGAGAGAGAGAGGGAGGCTGTTTTGTTACCCAAAATCATTCAAAGCATCATGTTTCGTTATTAAATGTCCTCCTCCCACTCTTCTCTTGTTCTTCCTTTCATTGTTTATGGTGTTGAAGGACCATTAGTCTGGAGATGTAGCAGCACCATAAAAATTTCATCTCAATTATGCTTGAATGAGGATCAGATTTGTCGAGGTCCCACTTCATTCAATGTGCAAAGCTGTACGAGTACATGAATGAAACGGTGCAAAGCATCATTAGTGCAACCACGAGAACATATTGGATTCTTTCCGGTCTATTCATTCGCCTCCATCTCCTTTAGTTAATATGATTTAAATTGATGCTGACTCCTATCCCATTTCAGGCAGGTTTGTTCTGGTTCACAACACATGATTTACATTTCACTATCGATCAACTCCTCATTTATCTCCCGTGGCAATACGTGTACAATAATGGTCTGCCATAGGATGTAATATGATTTTGTTGTCTGTCATACCATTAATATGATTTTGATGTTCTATTATTATCCATTAATTTTGTTGTCTGTCATACCTCATCATACAATCACTAGATTGATATCATTTTGTTGAATACAGGAGTTAGTGGTTCGTAGTTGTCCGCGTCTTGTCTCTTACTGTTACGTATTTTATTGATCATTTATGTTCTTTCTATTCAAATATGCAGTTGGCTGTGGATAGCCAATAGCTTACAACTCAAAACAGGTCTAAGTTTTTATGTCCAGCTACCACTCACCCGTAGTATAGATAGATAGATAGATAGATAGATGGCATCAGGAATTTAGATTTTACAACCAGAAAAATCAGATTTAGTTTCCTCATCGACACTAGTAAAAGTAAATACGACGTAATACTAGGTAACTTTACGTCAACAAGAGGCTAAAGAAAACATCTGGCGTGAAATATTAGTTTCTTGTTTGACCAACCTTTCCTTAGTTATGAGATGGATTACGTAACGTACATGTATCGGAGCACCGGCTTTCCAACCTGCAGATTTGGTAGGAGAGACAAGGAGTCACATTACGAGCGAGTTGGTGGAAGCCACTATTAGATTATATCGGAGAGGAAGCCATATGGGATTCCATGGATCGCATGCCACGCCATTCATAGTTCGATGATGGAAATTGACGAAGTTTTAGGTCATTTTAAGAAAGAAAGTTGCTTCTGGTATTCCAAGTGTCAAGGTTCTGAAGTTTTTTGCAAGTGCTCTTAACATATTGGCGAAAAGCCAAGTGCTTTCGCATTAGCATCATGGTGAGTGCAGTCTCCTTTTTTATCACCGTTTTCGGGTGGCAGTGTGGTTCATCGGTGGCGGTGGCAGTGGCAGCTCGATCCAGGGGTTGAGATCATAAATATCAGAGAAGGTAGGGTTCAAATTTTAGTTGGAATTATGGGTTTCTCCAAACCCCACCCCAATAGAAAGGTGGGATGCATAGGGGCCGCGCCACGAGATCTGTGAGCCGGACGATTTAGATGGCCAGCCCGGGTTCGATACAGGGGCATATGAGTCATTCGGAGGTGAGGAGAGGATGTTTCTGCAAATTCTCGCTTTTCTTTCCCCGGTCACATCTCTCTTCTGTGGATGCTGAGGACGGAGGTGGACAAGTAGAGTTCCATCTCATCTCATCAGGCAAGAAGGACCCCTAAGACTTGTGATCTCTGCAAACTTCTACGGGAAGCACGCTCCTTTCCATCAGCCGAGAGGAACCCTAAATCTGCGATCTTTGGAAACTAGGTATTTTTGTCGGCTCCCTCTTACCTTTTCTGGCAACTGTTATTTTTGCTCTTTCGGGCGTCAACCTGGATTGGTGTTTGATATGTATTATAAGGTACGGGACGGGAGATTTCCGGGGATCAATTTTCCGTCTGCGCTAGCAACGTCCTTTGATCGCACTCGCTGCCGCGATTCGTGCTATGAAAACCCTATATTGACTGGGGTTTGGATTCCTATCGTCTTCTGCTTAAAAAGATTGGATCTTTCTGTGGATTGTTTGTTCGGCGATCTTTTACCTGTAAGTGTCTGGCGTCGCACTTCTTGTTCCCCAGGGTTTTTTTTTAGTTTTGCCAAACGTTAGTCTGTGAGGTTATCCTCTCTCTCTCTCTCTCTCTCTCTCTCTCTCTCTCTCTCTCTCGTGATTGGTTTTTGATCTTTGTATGGATTTCTTGGTAATTGGTTCCTTTGGATTTAGTTCGATCGATAAACTTGTTCTGTTTATGAGCTGCAAGTTGTTGCTGTTTGGTGGATTTTTGTTGAATCGGTTGCTTTAGGGTGTTCCCAACATGAAACCTGTCCAAAAACATGGCTCGAGGCGTAATGCTGGCGAAGAAAGAAACTAGGTGCAATCTGGATTTTTTTTTTTTTTTTCTGGGATCTTATACTTTCATTTGCTACACCACGATTTTATGTGATCTCGATTCTATCGAGTTATCTGGTTTATTTTGGCTTTGTTACTTGAGTAGGAATTTCTCAACCTATTACAAAGTGCTACCCATCTTTAATATGTTCATGTTCGTATCTTGCGTTGTTTTGTGCATGATCCATGACATTTCTTTATATCATAAATATGCATCTTTCTTTGGAACTAATTTCATTATTGTGGTAACGTTTCTGGTTTGGAACTCCTAGGCAGAAATTTCTCTACTGCATTTACTAATGGGGAGAAGTGAAGAATTTATTCAGATCAATGAAGCACATCCACTCTGATATTTACCTAGTAGTTATATACCCGAGTGTTCAGATTGATGGCTTCCAAGACAGTTTCCAAACCTTTCATGGAACAGCAACACAAAATACCTGATGTTCAAGTTCTAGAAAAAGCTGCTTTGCAGCCTCCTCCTTTACGGGTACCTAACACAAACAAATTGGAATCTGATACACCAAGAAAGTTGCCAAAGTCTGTGCTTCAGAGCACATCAGAGCATAAAACCGAAGAAGTGTTGGTGGACCAAATTTTGAATCACCAACCAAAGGAGTCTTATAACATTTCAACTACTAAAGTTACCATAAAGGTTGCCAAATCTCTAGATCATGGTGTCTTGGTCGCATCCTCCAATAATCCGAAGCAATCCGGCCGACAGGCTGATTCTGTGGATGGCACAGTGACTTTGGATGCCAGCAGATCTCAAGAAAAGAAAAACTTAGAGCAGTGCAGTGAGAAAAATAGCTCATCATCTGCCAAAATCAGTGATGGCACTTGCAGTTTGACAAAAACTAGTGGGAGTGCCAAAATAAGTGATCGGATTGATAGCGGCAAGAGTAGTATGTGCAGAGCTAGTACAAGCAGTGATGTTAGTGATGATAGCACTTGTAGCAGCATAAGCAGCAGCATTAGCAAGCCTCACAAAGCAAATGATTCAAGATGGGAAGCAATTCAAGCTATGAGGGCTAGAGATGGGGTTCTCGGTTTGAGCCATTTCCGGCTATTAAAAAAGCTGGGTTGCGGAGATATAGGCAGTGTGTATTTGTCAGAGTTGTGTGGGACTAAGTGTTATTTTGCAATGAAGGTCATGGATAAAGGATCTCTAGCTAGTCGTAAGAAGCTGCTCAGAGCCCAGACAGAAAGGGAGATATTGCAATGCCTGGATCACCCATTTCTTCCAACATTGTATACGCACTTTGAGACAGACAAATTTTCCTGCTTGGTGATGGAGTTTTGTCCTGGAGGTGATTTGCACATACTCAGACAGAGACAGCCTGGAAAATATTTCTCAGAACAAGCTACCAAGTAGGGACCTTGCGCTTAATTTCTGGTTATTCATTCTCTTTAGACACCTGTTACCTGAATTATTGAGCCTTTTTATTATAAAATTTCTACTTATCTAGTTCTTAATTGTTTAAACCACACATTTTTTCAGCCGTATAAAATGATCTTTGTATGCTTTGTTGCGACTTGGTTTTTCATTTTAATTTGTTTTGAGGTGAAAAACATGATAGCTGGTTGTCGTATGATTGGCAAAAGTTGAACACACTTGTCTACCTTGTGAAACACACCATTACGTACCTTTTCTCTGACTCACATTCTCACCAAAAAACTTCTAACTATGAGTCAGCACTATCTGAACCAATTTAAACACATCTGCTTGGATTTGTTGGATGTACACAGTAAATTTTACTATGCAGACCTTAAGCCTAATAAAGATGAGACATAACTTAAAGAAAAAGTTATGCAGGGTTGTGCCTAAGGTGTGGCTTGGTGAAGCCCACAAGGCAGACCATCGGTAACACTGCTAAAAACATTGAACATTTTAATTGTAATGCGGCCATCCACCTGAGAGACCACAAAGTAAACAAAATGGACAAACGGCACCATAATAAACTGACTGTGAATTGATGAACTGACATAGCAAATTTGTTTGGTACTAGGAAATAACCTATCTAGAAGGTTAGTTTAGTAGAGATGTTGAGACTCGAGTTGGATATCTACAAATACAAAACATAGAAAATAGACAGAACAGTATGAAAGAATATGGTTGGATTTTGTCAGTGATTTTTACATTGTCCTGTATCGCCCATGCTGGGAGCATGACTGGTACATAGACCATGAAGTTTGAGGCTGACATCGTAGTTGACCTAGAGCTAAACCGACCGTGAAATCTATATTTTCCCTTTGATGTTAATATTGCTGACACCCTTGCTTCCTCAGATATGCTTGATTTTTGTATTCTTATTTAGCTTTTGAACCATTCTACACTTTATATGCAAACTCAGATGCACATCTACTGCATCATACTTTTCCATGTAATCCAGTATACTGCAGGAACTTAAAATACTGAATGTGAGAATCCATTAAGGATGATATGCCTGTGATTTTGTCACCATCCTCTATTTTTCTATAAATGCAGATTTTATGTAGCAGAGGTTCTCCTTGCTCTGGAATACCTGCACATGCTGGGTATCGTCTACCGCGACCTCAAGCCTGAGAATGTGCTTGTTCGAGAAGATGGCCACATCATGCTCTCTGACTTTGACCTCTCACTCCGTTGTGCTGTTAGCCCCACCCTCATCAAATCCTCCCACCTCAACTCGGACTCCAAACGTAGTAATCCTCTCTACTGTGTTCAACCTGCTTGTATCGAACCATCCTGTGTCCAGCCTTCTTGTGTGGCCCTCTCCCCACGATTATTCTCCTTGAAGTCGAAGAAGGAGCAGAAACAGAAGGTTGAGACTGGAAAACAGGTCGGTGCACTTCCAGAGCTCATTGCGGAGCCTACCGATGCGCGGTCAATGTCATTCGTTGGTACCCATGAGTACCTGGCTCCTGAGATCATCAAGGGGGAAGGGCATGGTAGTGCTGTCGATTGGTGGACGTTTGGTATCTTCCTCTATGAACTTTTGTTTGGAAAGACACCCTTTAAGGGGTCAGGCAACCGGGCTACACTGTTTAACGTAGTTGGGCAACCACTGAGATTTCCCGAGTTTCCAGTTGTGAGCTTTGGTGCTCGAGATCTTATCAGGGGATTGCTTGTTAAAGAGCCACAACACCGGCTCGCTTACAAGCGTGGGGCTACGGAGATAAAGCAACACCCATTCTTCGAGGGTGTTAACTGGGCCTTGATAAGATGTGCAAGTCCACCCGAGATCCCAAAGCCATACGAGAATTTTCAGCCCCCGGGGGTTGTATCATCTTCAATCCAGAAGGACGCCACCGCCTCTGAGAAAAGTTCTGATAACTACCTGGAATTTGATTTTTTCTAGCGAGTTTTCAGAGACAGTGGAGTTTATCGTATTTGTCTATCGGGCCATGAGCACGAGTTCCTGAATGCCACAAGGATCTTAGCGATTTGCTGTACATCTTCTGGTTCTTAATGTGGATGTCGTTGTCCCAAGCCAACTGTTTTGGCTTTTAAATCTGTAACCAAATGAATGTTGAGGAGGTGTCATATTTTCTGTGATGGTAATGTCAAGGCCTTGGCCATCCATTTTTCACTGAACCCTAAATGGTTATTGAATATATCATTTGTGCGAGAAATCTGACCTTAGCGGACGTTGGTGCACATCTTGGCTGACTGGGGAGAGAAGGTTCAAATACTAGGACGAGTATCATCTAAAACCCATTTGGCCGAATTTGATACAAGATCAAGTAAGGACCAACTTGCACTCGAAATGTCTAGCACGGTTTTGTTCTTGCAATTTCCATGCATAATATTTGCATTGTCTCTGTTCTCTACGCACATGTTTTGTTTTTTTTGGTTGTCCTTTTTATCATCATCCATCATCTTCGTATAAATAATGAGTTGGTCTTCTTACCACACTTTTGCGTACGATAGATAGTATGGAATTGTGCCTGTTGCTTCAGTGGCAGAGCTTCTTCTGCCTCCTCTCATGTCATGTTTCTTGTTTCTCTTGCAAGAAAGAAACTAAGCGACAACTCTTGTTCATCTTAGGACTCGATCGTCGAGTCCGGCTTGTGATGGCTCGCAAATTAACAACACGGGACAAAATATTGTTTATGCATCTTCATGTTAAGAGAGAGAGAGAGAGAGAGAGAGAGAGAGAGAGAGAGAGAGAGAGAGAGAGCGGGCCACAAGCCTTTTCTTCCTTTCATGGGACGGTGGCAGTCGTATACAAGAGAGAGCGGGGCCACAGAATCCACGTCCAGCGCTGCCATGTGATGTGACAATAATATATGCCTATTCCTGCCGTGGTATCCCATCACATGACGTTAAAAGATCGGAAAGAAAGAAGAGAAAGAGAAAGAAAAGGTTGTCGTTCCGAGAAAATCTACATCTCTCTCTCGACGTCGATCCCTACCTTCCGCCTCGTCAAACTCGATCAGAGAACCACCTCTTGCTTGTCACACGAGTTAGAGAGTAGAGTAAGAAGCAGGAACAGCCTCCTCATTTCCAACGTAAAGCAAGCATCGATCCAGAGAGAGAGAGCCTCGAAAGCTGATGAGATGCTTTTTTTAGTCTGCGACTGACTGCGTTGCTCGCTCCGTCTCTATCCCTCTAAAAGCTGCATGCACGATCGAGATTCACAGCAACCCACCGCTGGCTCATCGACTTGCAACTGCAACGAAGATTCTTCTTCTTCTTCTTCATCACGCGCGCGAGCTCGCTTGTCGCCTTTTTTCAGAAGATAAAGAATCGTATCGCCCACTCGTCTCCATGGCTAGTAGCTATGAGATCAGCCTTTCGGCAGGTCTTATGCCCACTGTCTGATTTGAGTGCTCCGTGGATAATAATTGCATGCCATTCGCCAACGAGTGGCCTGCAATAAATGAAGCTTTAGATGATATATATATATATATCTGTATGTACGACTTGGTAAATCACATCGACTTTTCAGAATCCACCTGTTGTGTTCGTTCATGCACACAAGTATAGAGCATAACTGTGTTAAGGTAATGGCTTCGCTCGGGTGGATTCCGTTCATCATCGACGGGTCTCTTGTGCGACTCCAATTCCATGAATTGTTGACCCTCGTTTTCGTTCTTGACTTGTCTTTGTTTCGCTTTCTTTCTCATCATGTCCGATCACGTGCCAAAGACCCGTTCCTGTAGACTATTCTAATCCAACTCCAAGACGGTAGTACGTTGACCAGTCTAATCCGGTCGAGTTTGCTCGAGTCAAACATTTTTACCACCGGTCGTCCAATAAAGTCAAGTCAATAACCAACCATTAATATTCATTGAAGAAGAGAGAGATCTTAACATGGCTCCATCATCATCATCATCGTCATCACGCGATACTTCTTCCTAAATTCCTTTGTCACCGACGAAACGGGTCCCATACGCTGCTGCGGCCAACGACGAATGACAATACCTACTGCATCCCGATACCCTTCGACCTACGGCTGGGGCGACTGGGACGCCCGTGCGGGTCCCGCGAGAAGGAGCCCACCCGCGGGGCCTTGCGTTTCCTGTGCCGTATGAAACGGGTGTATAAAAGGGCGTGGCGAGTGGAACACGACCGAGGACGGCGATCCTCGCCCGGCGAACGCCTTTCTTGACTTGCCTCTCCTCCGCACCAAGGATTTAGGATCGCAGCCCGAACGCTCTCCCCTGCCTCTATTTCGAGTCCTCCCTTCCGATTCCTTGCCATCCTGCGCCGATAGAATGGCGATCGCCCCGGAGGACGCGATCGAGCGGCTTTCCATGCTCACGGACGAAGGTCTGCTTCTTTCGGCATTCCTCCCGCCGAATCCTTTTCCTCGCTCGTTTTCGGTGGGTCTTGATGGTTTTCTTCATGTTCTTGCAGCCGATGATCTGCTGAAGGCTACATTTCAGGTTCGGTCCTCCGTGAAGTGAACTTCCGTGATTTGGATGAATTATGCGTTGGTTCCTTGGGATTCGTGGATCCGGGTTTTGGTTTTGGTTATGCTTATCGAAGGTTCGTTTCTTGGATTCTTGGATTGGCGTGGTCGCCGGGGTCGGAATTCGACGCATCGGTTTTGGTCGATATGCTTCTTTGATATAGCTGACGATTTGGCTCATATGCGAAATGATTTACTTTTAAGCTTTTCATGTCATAATTTAAGAATCTGTTTGATTTGCGGCCGTGTGCTATCGGATGCAAATCTTGGTATCGATGTTACGAGTAGTGCCTCTTGGTAGGTTGGTTTATGCGACAAGTAATATGCACTTAAAATAGGACATCCTTCATTAGGTTGAAATTGCGCTGATTGATTACTCTCTTTGGCTGCTCAGATTGGCTCCTTCTCTCTTAAACTTGCAGCGAGCAGGTCCATCTAGTCTTCACAGTTTACGTTTCTTTATACAATGAGATTCCATATTTGTTTATTTTATTCTTGACCGCTGCGTCCAGTTAAAAAAATGTTATTTAGTCGAGCTTGTCACCACGCTTGCTGACCTTTTGAGAGACTGGCGAGGTAAGAGCATTCGTAGGACAGAGTTCCTTTTACTGTGTTGGGAATCTTACCGAGCAATAAGGCATCAGCTGCAGTGCTGGTTGTAAATTACCCCAATGGTGCTGGCTGAGTTTTCTTCTCTTTGACTTAATAATACATAAACACCCTTTTGCCTGTTTTGACAACCATAACAAGCAAGTGCCAGTAATCGGAGTGGTATTTATGATATCGACTGCTTGCAGCATGTACTGTGGTTGCATAAGCCAGCTTCAAATTGAGAATAAGCACTTGCCTACAGAGAGTTACTTTTGGTCAAAACTTTTTGTTGCGTGTCCCTTTATCTATGTCTATATGTATATATACAGATAGAAATACATGTTATAGTGGTTTCTTCTGTTTGAATGCAGGTATTATGTTTGCAAAGTATTTATTATCTGTGTTTCCGTGCTTGTTACCTCTTTTTTTTTTCTTTTTTTTTTCTGTATGGTTTTGTAAATGATCCATCTTTGTCTGAGATGTCCGATATATATATTTTACAAGTTAAAACCTTTTTTTCATTGGACTGGAAAAAAGAGCATCAAGGGTTTACTTTGTTGAAAGTACCTACTTATTTGATTTGTTTGTTTGCAGAATATGCACCAAGGGCATCTGACACATACTTTGATGCGCTTTCTCAAGGCTAGAGAGTGGAGCGTCCCCAAAGCACAGGAGATGGTATTGGCTGCTTTTATGTATTTTAATTTTTTTAGCAGTTGAGAAAGTACATCTTTCTTTTGCTAAAGACGCCCATCTTTGTTACAGCTGGTGAACTGTTTAAACTGGAGGGTACAGAATCAAATTGATGGCATTCTGTCTGTAAGTTTATGAACTTCTAATGATAGGACTTGTCAATTGAATGAATGATCTTTTTCCAACACACCAATTTTGAGATAACCAATTCTGTGATTATGATAATTTAGCTTGGAATTCTGTACAGGGGATGTATTTATCAATTTGATTATGAAAATTTACCAATTCTGTGATTATGAAAATTTACCAATTCTGTGCTGACCGGTGGTATCAGCCCTGGGCGGACTGGCATGTACCATTCAGCACACGTTATGCTGGTGCATACCGGTTTTTGAAAAAATCCAAAAAATGGCTGGAAAATATTAAAAGTTTATTTTAAAAGATTTTTCCTAATCTATTGGTATATAAATTGTATTTAGATAAGAATAGTGTATCTAAGCCATAAATGATGAATAGGATATTAGGAGGAAAAATATGTCGAGAAACAACTTTGTCGCTCCGGAAGAAGTTGCTTTTGTTTGATCTTGAATCGACCGATTAGAAACTTTAATCACTAGTAAGAGTGTGAGAAAGAGTGAGAATAGGAGAGTGAGTGAAAGAAGAGGGAGCCAAGGGGATTTAAAGCCCCAAAAGAGGCCCCAACAGTCGATTTAACCATTGGGATCAAACTAGACCCGATTTGGGTAAGTATCGGTCAAATTCTGATTGGGACCAATCCGTATTGACCGATACATGACAAGTATCAACCGTATCGGTTGATACATGATCAGTATCACTTGTCACGGGGCCATATTTCAACTAGTCAACAAAAATGGACTGATCCGCATACTAGTCAACTACTGGACCGGTATGAATCGCCCATTTCATATCATTTTGGGCAGTATGCCAAACCTTTATTTATTACTATATTTTGCTTTTTCAATATTTTTTGTCTATACAACTCTCTTCTGCTCATTGAATCAGAAAGAATAGCTAATTTTTTTAGGTTTGAGCTGAAAAATGCCACAATAAGTTTAATTGATTCATAAAGGTAAAATTTATTCTCAGTTTAGCAATCAGAAAAAGAACTACCACGAATGCTGCTAGCTACATTTTGACATATATATTCCAGACTCGTGTCATGAAAAAACATAGCATAGCAGATGTTTCATATCATGACCAATGCGAGGTCTTAAAAATACAAGGCTGATTGTTCTCTCAGAGACTTCAAAGTTCTAACTTTTTTCCTTTCCAGTATGACTGTTACTTTTTTTTCTAACTGGATCCTGTGTCAATGCAGAAACCTGTAACTCCAGCAGGCCTATACAGAGGAATTCGTGAATCACAATTAATAGGATTATCAGGGTACTCAAAGCAGGCAAGGGTTTTTGCTTATATCATCGTTAAGATTGGCTTATTATTCCTGATTTCTAGTATGTTGACCTAGTAAACATTCTTGATCACTGGGGGTCATGCTTTAGTATGAAAGAAGTTTTTAAATTTTTGTTCATTTGACGTACTGGTCCTATGCTGTGTCTGTCTTTTTAGTCTGTGAATTGTTGTTCTGAAGCTAAATGCTTGTTATGATGATACCAAATTAAGATCAAACAAATACTATCTTGTTATATACATGTAAGTTATGTTTCTTAATGTGTTTTCTCTATTTCCTTTTTTTGACAGGGCTTTCCTGTTTTTGCGATTGGTGCTGGTCTCAGCACATTTGATAAAGCATCTGTAAGTCTTAAAACAGTTCTTATCATTGTGTTTTTACTCAGGTATTTTTATTTTTCAACTTTGCATCGACACATAATTCATGATATTTGTGCAATATCAAATTTTATATACATATATATATATATATATATATGTATTGTTACTAATCAATTTTGAGTTGCCTTTGTTTGCGTCCATAAGAAATGAATTATGCTATGCCATAGAAGCTTTAAAATCAAGCTATGGGTCTTAAGATACATGATAGAAAGAGACACAGAAGAGCATTAAACTAAACCTGGATCAATTCTTAATTCACACACACAATGATTTATAACTTGGGTAGGTTCCATTACTTATATGAGTAGGTAGTTTCGTGATATGCAATTTCGAAAAGTACCGTCGGGTACGGACGGTATATACCGGTCCGACGATACATCAGTACGCGGACCGTCCGCTACCAGACCGACCGTGCTATAGTACTATAATAATACACTGTAGGAGTGCTACAGTGCTATAATATAAGAGGAAATCGTTCGGTAAGCCCGAGTATAATGCTCAGTACGTCGATATCATATCGTACCGAGTCAATCTCGAAACATCGGTACGGTACGGTATTACATACCTTGGGTAATTTTACATCACACGACACCTTACTTGTACTTATTATAAGTGAAAGTAATTCGAATAGAGAGTTGGTTATCAAGATAAGTGTGAATCCCATATTTTGCAGTTTTACATCTAACTGTGTGCTGGTTCCATAATCACCAAACCTGCCCTTGAAGTAGCATTGCATGGACATGGTAGAAATATACACATGCATATCTATTATGTAGTCTTTGTTTCTCGTGCAATAATATTGTTAGTGTGTCATTGATTCACATCATGGATTCGAACCAACCTGACCGGCTTTCTAAAGGTTATCATGTCTCAAGAACAGGGTTTCCAGGAAGTAATACACTTATAATTTTGTTGCTTCGCATGAATAAATAAGCAGATCGTTGACTTTGACTTTCGAGGAAGTGTTTGCTTAAAGTACTCAACTGCATTTTTGATAAAAAGAAGTCTCAAATTCATTGCAACATGAATTCTCCTTTTTCCAACATCTGATTACTCCTGTACTGTTTCCATAGGTTCGCGACTATGTGCAATCACACATTCAAATTAATGAATACCGAGATCGTGTAATCTTGGTGAGTATGGATATTGCATGGCCTTGATGCTTCACATGCATCCAGCTACCCTTTTACGAGCTCTTTTTTCCTGTAGCCTGCTGCGAGTAAGAAATACGGGCGACATGTTGGAACATGCTATAAAATTCTGGATATGACCGGTTTGAAGTTTTCATCCTTGAGCCAGATAAAGGTTATTTTCATAATGCATTACCTTTCTTACTTAGGTCTTTGAAACTCTCCCCAACATATGCATACGATAATTGAGTTGCTGGTAGATGGAGGACAGGTCAGGATAGGTCGTGCTTCCATTGATATGGAGCTTCAGTCAAAGTAGTGCCCTAAGAACGAACAGGCTGATCGCATGAGAGAGAGCACAAGCATGAACCCTTGACATCTCTAGTTTTACATTAAAGAGTCTTGCAGTGTTCAAAGAGTACTAGTTTAATAAAAGCCGACTTTGCTATGATGATGAGTTTGATATGGGAGACACAATTGATCTGCCGGGGTATTATTTGCTTGGGCTCTTCTAGCATGATACAGTAGTGCATTTGATTATTTATTTGGCTCTGACACCTTACTAGCTTTCCTCATTCCACTGCTCAGAACTACTACTTTTTATCATTTTGCTTCAATCACTTCCACCCAATCCATTTTAGCTATCTTTATTCGTATAATTCCGCAAATGAATTCGAAAATCATGCATACATAATATTGTTTCTTTCACAATGAGCAACATCTAATGGTTTTTTTTTGTTTTTTGTTTGGTTTCCTTTTGTTAATAGTGCAGCTATTAACCATCATAGCCACTGTCGATGACCTAAATTATCCAGAGAAGACAGAGACGTATTATGTAGTGAATGCTCCATATATCTTTTCAGCTTGTTGGAAGGTATACATACTCGGATGGATTTTTCATAATACTAATAGTATCTAGTCATGCTAATGATGCTGGCTTCTGTTCCATTCTGGCTATAGGTCGTGAAGCCACTCCTGCAAGAAAGAACGAGAAGGAAAGTTCAAGTGTTGCAGGGCTGTGGCAGAGACGAGTTATTGAAGGTGAAAAAAAGAAAGAAAGAAAAAAAAGAGAGAGAGAGAAAAATATTCGGTTATTGCTACCATTGTTTAGCATTCATTAATTGCATGGCAATGGCATGCTGACATCTTTTTCGTATTTAGATAATGGACTATGCCTCCCTCCCCCACTTCTGTCGAAGAGAAGGTTCTTCGTGTTCTGGAGGCGCCGCCGACTGCTACTCCTTGGACCATCCCTTCCACCAGCAGCTGTACAGGTACATGAAGCGGGAAGCAGAGCGTGAGGAGGTGGAGAATGGTGGGAAGCTTGGGAAGGAAGGGTCGTTCCCCGTGGAGGTGCCGATACCAGAGGCCATCATCGGGTGGGAGCTCCATAAGAAGTCGGGGGACGCCAGTGGACGTGCCATGGACACTCCATGATGATGATGATGATGATGATGCTTATTAGCCGGGAGCTGCAGGATTCGCGAAGGTCGAATCCAGGTAGGTAGATGATATAATACCATCGACGGTATGTGGTGGGCAGCAGCAAAGCAAAGCACCCATCATCCGATGATGTGTTTTGCGGCGGAGGGTGTTGGTCCCCCGTGTCTTCTTCACTCCTTGCTTGGTCTGTTGTGTCTTTGGAGGATGGGTTCGAGCTCAACAGGTTAAAACGCAGTCGTAGGAAAGATTCAGATTCGTAGTGATCATTTATTTACCTTCATATCCCATCTCACTTTGCTTCCCTGACGGGTGGGTGCTTTTACTCACTCCGCTCAACCCTTTTATTTGTTTTTTGATTCGTACGAAGCGGAAGCGGAAGCTTACTACGACACATCCCATCATACCGCGCACCTTCTGGAAAATCTTTTTTTAATCAAAAATCCCCTCACCTTCCGGTGTGTGTACAACCATCGGATTCACACAATTCCATGTTTTTCTTCTTGTCCCATTTTCCTATTAGCTGATGCACGATAACGTCACCTCGAGTAGACTTACGCTGGTGGATCCGCTGACGACAGGTAAGAATACCCCCATCAGACTAGCACGATTTTTTTGGCCTTTTTTTCTTGCTGAAGAATGAAAGGTAACATCACCGAGCGGTGATCAAACCAAGCCCCCGCCCCTCTAAACTCGCCCGAACGCTGCTGATCGTCCCTCGTATATTCGTACGACAAGAAGAATGGATGAGTCCGTTGTTGTTCTTGAATGGTGCCGTAGGGTTTCCCGGCCGCGGTTATCGGTGGCCCGATTCGGTCGTAAGTAGCAAGCAAGCCTTGTGTCCGTGGTGGATTCGGAGATGTTCTGCTGGATCGGCGGTGCGGTGCCTTTTAATGGTTGGAATGCTCGGTCGTGCGGAAAGGTAAGCGATCCGTGTGTCCGAAGCATTAAAGAAATATCGTATTCGTCAAGATGGTTGCGTGTGGTGGCAATACAAATAAATAATTAGAAAAATATAAAGAAGGAGGGGATGACTTTCATCGTCGACGACGACGACGACGACGACGACTTTCTCATTGCCATCCTACCGTTTTATTCCAATTAATTACACACCTCATTTAGAAAGGAATGCCAATTCTTCTTTCACATCATCCTACCGTTTATAATACATACATACACATATATGTGCAGTCGACGTCGGTTTATGTTAAATCAAACATAAACCCCTCATTATTATACAGTTAGCTCTGAAATAAATAGTAGCGGGCAAGCAGCATATCATCAATACTCAATTTGCAACAGATTCATTCCACCAGCTCTAAAAGAACCATGCCATAAGACATGGAAACAGCAGCACTCCAGAAAGGTTAGAAATAGAATTAGACAAATCAAACTTGAGTACACGTCCCCCCCTCCCTTTAGTACATGTTTATATTCTTATATATATATATATATATATAAAGACAATTCCCAGCTTCTCCATCTCATCTCCCCTAGTTTGCTTCCGGTCTTTTGCCCACTCATGCCATCTAACCTTCAACAAACTCTAATATAATCAGATGATCACAGGACCAGCGCTTCCTGGTTCTTGAAAATGACTTGAAACGAACACATCCAATACCATAACTTGTCGGTCACATGAACCCTCCTTACGCTTCCGGTGCTGCATACATACAACAAAACCATTTCTTCTGCAGACACACAACACAAAAAAGCACCTTAACGCTCAAATGGTTATACAAGCCATATATATAATATCTAGGCGCTGCAGGTTGACCATCAAAACTTCAACACATAACAACAACGTTCCGAATAAGGAATTGAGATAATAACGGCCTAACATGAGATGCTCATAAAGTACTTACAGCATTAGGCTTGGAAGCATAAGGTCCATGTTTAAAAGCTGTTCCTCCCTTCCCGGGAGAGTCCGTTTCACGTGAATTGCCACCTGTTTTCCTCTCATCTCTAGCTTTATTAAAGATCACAGTGAACCCCTCTGCAGAAGCAGGATCGTTGACATCCCACTCGCCAAACTTAGGCAAGGGCCGACCCTTGTCCTCCTGGAAAACCAAACACATTTATTACCAATTGGATATTACTGAAATATGGCAGGCTACAAATGTTATAACATCCGTCTTGTTTCATCAGTGCATATCAAGTTTCAAATATAAATGACGGCAAATGTGCATTTTTTTTTATAACTAATGAAAAGTGAATGATGTTGAAGTCCATTTACACAAACCAATGATGAAGATGCCATGGGGCAATGAAGCTTCTATCGTAGCAGGAGGCATTCTTCTAAAGAAAGAAAGCGTTTAACTGCTTCATGTCCCATTTCTTGGATGATGGAACCACCCATATCCAACCAAATTTGGGCAAATCAATTGCCTCATTGCTACAAAGTTACCGAGGAAAATCGAGAGGAGGCAGGGAATCCCCATCCCTTTTCCCTTCTCTCTCATTTTTTTCCCCAGCATGGATGATCTTGATGGATTTATCATGTGAAGAGTTTCCACAGCAAAACGACCAAGAACATGGGATTGGGACATGATGTTCGGTTCTGTTTGGATGATACCCATAAAGATTGTGTATCTCATTATTTACATGAGCCACTAATCACTTCAGCTACATTAACGAAAAGTCCTCTCTGCCCTCTCATAACCTGATATGTGAGATGCACAACAAAAGTAATGACAACCCTCACACGCGAAAACAAAATTGCGGGAAAGAATTAGACATTAATTTTATTATAAAATATAAATAAATATGTGAATAGACTCCATCAGTGTACAAATTTGGTATTTGCATCTAATGCCTCACACTCAAAAGCCAAGTCGAAGCATAAAAAAAGAAAAGAAAAAAAAATGGGGCTTGCTACTATTTTGTCTCTACTACAAGGTTAATTTTCCAAATTTGTTCTAACCGTAGGGAAATGTTACAAGTCAAAGGTCATGAAAACCATCCTTATTGTTTCAAACCAAGATTGCACTGGTCTTCCTCTGATCCACCCATAAAATTATTCTAAATTGGTACATCTGATATTGTCCTCGATAGAATCCGATGGAATGAAAAGATAAATGAAGCCTACTCCAAATAGTTGGGATATACAAACCAATTAAGAGTGGCTGATGGAATCAGCAATCATTGCACGAAGAACTACTACTCATCCTGAAAATGAACCTTAAGGTTTTTGCCAGCTTGGGCCAAATCTAATCCAGAATGACATCAACTGGATTGTGAAACCTTATAGCATGTGGCTGATCAATTTTCAAAAAGTTTTAAAAGCCCCAAAGCAACATCTTTGGCTACTTCTACGCTAAGATCATACTCGGTTATAAAAACATGTGAGCTTATATATTTGATCCGAAAATTTGTTCAATTCAATGGATGCTCATCGTGGCTTCATAAATTGCCTATATTTTTGGACTTAGTTACGCTGCAGTTAATTTTTTCATATAGGTAAATGCAGGAAATTCGATGCTCATCAGCATGGGTCAAAATATAATCTGGCATTTGACACATGCCTCTGAGGAATAATGCCGAAAACCATCGAGTATGACCCCCATCGACCTTATAAAACCACAACTACCCGAATGTGGATAAGCACCATATGGTGATCTATATGGGGGGGCTGAAAACAGGATAGCAAAGAGAGAGGCGATACTTCACCAACGACATTTAAAAAGTATCCAGAGGAAAGCATTTATTTCAGGATTATACGACAAGAACATAAAGAAAGCCCAAAAGTGGATAACGATTAAAGGAAAGAAAGAAAGACCTCATGATCTTGATTTACGGCCTAAAAGCACAAACTAAAAAAGAAAATCCATCACATTTCGGATCACATAAGGGAGAATCCCTCGCGAAATGCAAGCGAAAAACATTGAAAGAATCCCTAAACATCGACGTAACAAATATCTGCCATATCTACCGGATTAAGGCAAACTTCAAAATACGCACAGAAGGAAACCAAAATCATAGCTGCAAACAACGGAACGTTTAAATCGACACCCAGATAACGATCCAAATCGTCGATAGGCACTGAGCAAACAAGAGAATACGAGGAGAAAAGAGGAGCGATGCAAATCTCGTCCACCAATCTCAGCCATCAAACCTCGAAGCCCTAACGAGATTAATCCCATAATACCAACCAAATAATCACACATCTGCAAACAATCCATAGGGTCATCAAAACAAGCAAAGAGAAGGGGGGAAACGAATCAGCACTTACCGACATGGTCTTACGGTGACGAAAAAGGAATTGATGAGAAGGGAAGGGAAGGGAAGGGAAGGGTAGGGAGAGGGCGAGAGGTAAACGAAGCGGGAAAGGGGGGAGAATCGTGAACGACGAAATAGTTTCGGGGTCGGAGACGGTATTTATAGTGTGGGGGAGATGGGCTGAGCTACGTGGTTATGCGGGCCGTAACGGAAACGTGCGGTTCCGTTACGGGTGGGAGGAGGAAAGGGACTGATTTAGGAAAAGACGGGTGCGGACAAGTGAACGGAACGGTGACGAAGCGGGTAAAGCGGTAGCGGCTGCTTAACGGTGCAAACGGGTTGTTTTGTTTGTGGTGGGAGGATTGCCGATATATATATATATATATATAATTATAATTATTATTCAGCGGTTGACCCCAAGAAACAAAATGACTGTTAAGAAATCTCAAAGAAATGAAGTTTTCTCTATGGACTCAAAGGCAGGAATCGATTTCTATTTTGTTTTGCTTATTTCTCTCCCTTTGTTTCTTTTCGAGGAACATTATCGAATTTCACATATTCCATTTTCCCCAATCAGGCATTCGAATGAAATCTCGGTTCGGTTCCAACCAACGTATATTTTGCATCCCAGTAAGTATGCAGTGCAGTGATCAATGTAAAAAAGAAAATGAATTTATTCCGATGATGAGAAAATATGTTTCTCAGATCAAAGATGTTTCTGGGAGTGGATCACAACATTCGCCAACTAGAAAATAAATGGAGCGAGAGAAAGAAAAGAAAAGAAAAGAAAAGAAAAGAAAATTTCCATGAGGATAGAGGACCAAGGCTCCGCCGCCAGATGACACACACACCTGCTGCACATAAAGAGAATTAATTTAGGGGAGTCGAGTCGTCAAATAAATATGAATTAGGTTTCCTTGCTCTCTCGGCAAATGCTACATGAGAGAACAAGTCGTAAGTCAATTTGTAGATGCACATGCAACAGTGCAAGTCACTCATGCAGGCCGTAGAAGAATGGCATGAAAGCAGAATATTAGCTCAGAGATCAATATTTCCGTATGTTTTACCTATGAAAACTACTAAGTGGGCATGTTGTTACTGCTACTATCATCAAGGTTCAAAATACTAAAGTGAACCTATCTATCTATCTATCTATCTATCTATTGTATATGGTGGACCTATCTATCTATACCTACCTACTGATGTCACTTGAAAGAAAGAATACTAAAGTGAACACAGATCAATACCGAGCTATAGGGAACTTGGTTCTCGGTATCCATCTTTGATTCTACTGGTATATTCGATACATTGGCTCCTAACATAACAAATTTTTAATATTCTAGAGAAAAATATATCACGATATGTGGGAAACTTACTGGATCAAATGAAGCTACAGGAGCTCTAAAACGAGTGCAGAGGCTCCCCCGCCACCGTTGCAGACACCAGCAACTCCAATCTTGCCGTTTCTTTGTCTCAAAACCTATCAAAATTTATGAACGAAAGCTAATCACTGCTGATCAGAGAGTGTATACTTCTGACATGAAATTATTTATTAGTAAATTGTTAAATAAACCTAATCTTTGGCATTTAGATATAGTAATTGTTAAATCACTAACATCTAACAACAGTCTTGAGACGTATGAAAACAAGTACTGACATCAAAAACTGAGCATCCAACATCAGATCAAGAAGAAAAACAAAGAGTGCCAAGATTTGGTGCATACCCCTAGCAAGGTGACCAGTATGCGAGCTCCACTGCAACCTAGAGGGTGTCCCAAGGATACAGCCCCACCATGAACATTAACTTTATCCTATGGGTAAATAAGCAAACAGGGCAGTGTCATATAATAAAGTAACGTCAAAACATGATACATATAGACTCCTGCAAAGAAAAGAAATGGGTAAAGCTCCAACACTTGAGCTTTTAAAGATACAAATAAAATCCACAGGACTCACAGAAGGGAGCGAAAGAAGCTTTTGATTTGCGAGGGCGACGACCTGTCAAGGAGAACCAGGCGTTAGTCTGCTTGGATAGTGTGATTATTAGGATTAAATGCGATTGAGCAAAATTATGAGAAACTGCAACTGCAGATACATACAGAGAAAGCTTCATTTATTTCATAATAATCTACTTGAGAAGCCTCCAAGCCAGCATTTGAAATAGCTTTTGGAATTGCAAGTGCAGGTGCTGTTGTGAATAACTCGGGGGCCTGTCTAAGAAAACTCAACTCAGCCTCTATTGTTATAGGACACCTTCACAGAAAGGATGAAATATGATATCTTTGTATAAATTTATAAGTCTCCCAAGCCACACACAAATTATATATCATGCATAGCCATGACGAGATAGTCTTTCTAAATCTTAATAAGCTGTACATGAGCAGCATCAGCATAGCCTCTGATCTTTGCAATCACTTGCAATCCCAGTTCTAGAGCCTTCTTTCCACTTACTAGGACTAAAGCAGCAGCGCCATCACTGATAAAAATCAAATCAAATGGAAGACATCAAATGGTATAAAATACAAGATTAAAATTAAAATTTAGCTGGTTAATCTAGTATCACACTTCAAGTGAATCTTAATAAGAATCAGATCATACTCAGATTTCAGAGAACAAGGAACAAAATGAAATTCCCACATCATGTCAAAGATATTACAATTAGTAATAGCAATGACGTGAAAGTGAACTGTTCATATGAAAATGTGATGGACATGGCTATCAACGAGTTGACAATCGTAGGAGCAAGGTTCGGTTGAACTGGTGTGTTCTAACTGTTATTTACCGATCCAAATAGGATCGACCCCCAAACCAGGCAATTACGCATGGTCTGGTTCGAATTAGTTTTTTTTTTTTGTACAGGCTGGCAACAGCTGTTGATTGTCAACAGTCTGTTGTTGACAGCCAAAACAGCTGTCAACCACTGTTTCAACAGCCCTCTTCCTCTCCTCCTCTGTTGCTCATCCTTCTCCTCCTCTCCTCCTCCTCTTCTCTCTCTCTTTGGTCCGTGTCCATCGGAATGCTAGCATACCATGTGTTGGTATGTTGGTAGTTGGTACATACCAGATGCATACCGATGTGACCAGGGACTGGTAGGGGCTTTGGACAGAAACTTGAAACCTCAGATAGAAGGGTGAGGAATACATAATCACTTCTACTGAAGCTTTAGATTGAGATAACAACAATTTAAATTTTAAACATAAAAAACGACATGACATGGTCGATTTAAAAGCACTCACGATGTCCAGCAACAAAAGGTAAAACTAAGCCATACTCGTGGACCATATACAATGATTTTTAGCCATAAAAAAAGGTGAGGAATGTTGACCGGATATGATCTGTACCAGTGACCCTAGACTTCAATGTCTATGATACTTGAACTTTTGTACATTACCAAAAGACAAGCAAACATGAGACGCAACAAGGTCTCTTTTTTACTATCCTTTAAATTTCAGTTTTCAGGACCATGTCATGGACAGTATGCATATATCAGCTTCCTCAGCATCAATTCCAGTTATCAAGCAAGTATGCTCCATAAAATTGACCCTCCAGGAGTTCTATACATATGGATTACGAGATCAGAAGTAGAAGCTGGGACAAAGAGAACTACTACAAATAACAATTTCCACCGGAGGGCAGTCAGAAAGTGAGGGAACATAAATGACAACAGGAAGTGCAGAAAAATAATAACTACTCAAACTATCAAGAAGAGTTTGCATGAAAATAGTTTGATCATGAACTGCGTTGTGTGCTTCAATTTAAGAGTTTCCTATTAGCACAGACAAACAAATTTTCCAAAGTTAATTTATTATTCTACGAATTGCTTTTAGATCTCATTATACGGTGAAACAGAAGAGCAACTTCTATGAACAGTGCAAGAGATCATTAGAAAAAGAAATACTTAGTAGTACGTTTATGCTTCTTTTCAATTTAAACTTTTATCCCCAAGAATGCAACAGCAACGTCAAGAAAAGTCAAAATTACCTAATACTAGATGCATTTCCAGCTGTAACTGTACCACCATTGTCCTTAAAACTTGGCCTGAGCTTCCTCAGTTTTACAGGATCAAACTAGCAAACTCAAAGAAGAGAGAAATAAGTAGATAGAAAATGACAGCAGGGTTAACATCCAATAGTGAATCAAAGAATTTGGATTATGGAAAAGAGAACAATATGAAGAAAAATACGCAGCATACTATTACATGATAAAACAGAGTACTCAATGCTTCAAAAGAAATGGTAAATAAATACCCTACTTTCCATTTTAACAAAAAAATCAAGGTACTAAACAAGAAATTATAGAAAAATACAACAGGCTAATCGATTAAAGTAAGCGATCCTGCTTAGTGACTTTACCTTTTCCAGGCTTTCATCCTTATCAATGATCACTGATGGTTTTCCTCTGCCTGCCGATACTTCAACCTGAAAAGCATAATACAAATGGAACAACTTCTCGCCTGATATTCAGCAACAATTTACTAGAGATAGAGGGACTAACCGGAGCTATTTCCCACGCAAATGCACCACTAGTCTTTGCAGTTATACCACGCTCATTGCTTTGAATAGCATAATCATCCTATATGAACAAAAGAAGATACAAATGTGATAATTTTGTGATCTATGAAGATAAACCACAATACATAGACCTCATTGCCAATACCACAGAACTATCCAGGAAATCATTATATTACACATTACTACCTTTCTTTACCAGAGTAAAAATATATCAGAAAAGAATACATGGAAACATATAAAGAATGTTTACATGTTGAAAATAAATCAATAGACAATTCAAACTAACATCATATGTCAAACACCCACAGAGTTGCTCTGGACCAATTGTCACAGTCCAACCTGATAGACCTACTAACCCAACAACGTAAATGACAGGCCTTTAACCCCATGTCCAAGAAACCTAACCCACCATCCACCTTTGACATGGGACTAATTGGGGAATTAAAAGATCTGGAGCTGGAAAAAAATTGATGCTTTAATAGACCTGAGCATAATGAATTAGACATTAGTACGACAGAAATATCAAGCAGAAAAAGGAAGAAAATTTAGCAAGGATTGGACATAGGCAACTACTTACAACTGATCACATGCTGTCTGTTAGAGAAAGATGCATTAACATAAATATAACAGTATTTAGAATGAAACACAAGCATTGTGTGTTAGCATCAGCTATCAGTAACATCAAATATGTGCAAAGAGGTTTGCTGACATCAAAAGTAAATCTCAAAGAGACCAGTAAACCTTCTCTACTAACAAATACATGACTTGTAAACAGTTCCTTGAAGATCAAGGCACATGGATAATGTTACGCTTTTACCAAATACTTGATTTTGTTCACATGAAAAAACATAAATATTACGCAGAGAACAAAAATGCTAAACAACCAGGTACGGAATAGGCAAGTGACGAAGGATTACCTGCTCTTCCCTTGTTATCAAATGATGATCAGCACAAAGTTCAGCACACATTCCCATGGCATAGTTATTGTATACATCCCAAAGACCATCCTTAAGCATTCCATCGACTAGAGTATCATGTCCAAATCGAGAACCCTTTCTGCATAAAATTTGCAATGAAGAATGGTAAAATCATGTATTTTCACTTGAAAAATCAGTCTGTCAGAAGAAGGCCAACCAAATGGAGAACACAAATGTGCAAAATCGACAGAAGAAGGCATGATGAAACTTGTCGTGCTAGTTGAAGAAAGAAGGGAAAAAGAATGAAACAAAGAATTATGTTTTCTTCATAAGTACCGATATAGTCTTGCACATCAACCATTGAAATTTTATATATGTGGTTGTGCAATTAAAGTTATCAACTATGATGGCAGAGACTGCTTTCAGAATCAAAACTTTGAATAGAAGAATCTTACTAAAGTTCCCCATATCTCACTAATAACATACATAATCATTTTAATTACTGAACTTCTTTATAATTTACCATCTGGAATATGTGAAAAGACCTTGTTTTATCTTAATCAATCACCAAATCATTGATAATCCACAGAGAAAACAATAATCCATGAACTGAATATGTTACACGGGTAATTTTTTAGTTTCTTTTAGACTTACCTATCATAACACACCCAAAATTATCTACAAATTTTGAGCAGAAATTTAGCTGTGATTTTCCGATGAATACCGTAGAGAGATCATCAGGGAAGGACAAAAGTCATATAAACAACCAACCTTGCTTCTGCAACATATTTAGGGGCATTTGACATGCTTTCCATGCCACCTGCCACAACTACATCATTGATACCCAGCTGGATACTCTGTGCCGCATACATTGTGGCTGTGAATATAAAATAATCATTAAATGCATAGGACTTGCCGGCCAAAAAATTTAGGTAAATCTTAATGAAGATTGTACCCTTCATTCCAGATGCACAGACTTTGTTGATGGTAGTACAAACAACAGTATTTGGTATTCCAGCACCTAGTGCAGCTTGCCTAGCAGGAGCTTGCCCAAGATTTGCACTCAAAACATTGCCAAAAAAGACTTCTTGCACAAGTGCTGGATCAATGCCAGCCCTTTTAAGAGCACCTGAACAATATGGACAATATCTCAGAATATCGAACGGATTAGGAGGGTATAAAGATGAGAAGGTAGGAAAAAATTATATAGGTCTTACATCCAATCGCTACAGATCCGAGTTTGGTTGCCGACAAAGAAGACAAAGCACCAAGAAAGCTACCCATCGGTGTACGTGCAACACCAACAACACATACATCTGTCCACGATGAAAAAAAAAATTGTTGTGATAGATCTGGAAAATGAAGCATACATCCCTTGACACATAATAAGTATGTTAAACAACAGCAAAACTGTATCGGGTTGACCTTATTCTTTACAATTAAATTGTCCAGGCTTAACTAGCCGATCGTAGTCAGCGTTGTGCAATTCTGAGAAAATTAACTCATTTTAGCCTGGCAATACTGACACTGGTGCTGCCAGCAAGTATAAAAGCATTTTCCCGAGCTATCACGGTAGCTTCAGAACATTACATAAGCACAGATTGAGTCGGTTTCTATTTTAGTTCATGACCATTAACCCAAACACTAAGGTATCAAATGAAAACAGACTGCAACAGTTACAAATTACAGATATGATATCCAGAATCTTTGTTGAACTAGATCATTTAGACCAGCCATAACATTCCATAGGGAAAAGATTTCAGGTATCGAAAATCTTAGTGATTGGATGAATATAAATTTGTTAGCACACTAAATTACATACAGCTTTCAACCATCTTAATGGATCAGGAAAATGATTCAACTTGTTATGGCTGGTCGCTAAAGTCTGTGTCATTAAGATCCCGTAAAGTATATAAACAAAGGAAAGCAATTCTAAATAGAACTCATTGGCCAAAACTAATGTTGTATCATGGTTTATTCTGCAATATGTTTACCTCTTGGTTGGATCAGATCTGAAGCCATTGCTGCCTCCGTCAACAAATCCAAGTGAGATAATTAATACAAGCCACTATTCTGGTCTTGAAAGAAAACAACAAGAAGAAATATTATAAGCATCACTCCATCAGTCAGTCAAGCAACATAAACTCAGAACCGAAAAGAGAAGACGGGAAGATGCAGTTAATGCGTGGCTAACAGTGCAACCACCTCAATAAGTTTATGCATCAGATCAAAATGGTAGTTACGTGTGCATGGGAAACATATTTGGACCCGAAACCAAACTAGATTAAAGCAAATATTTGTTCTTTAAGAAAAAAACCAAAAGTAATGATACAAAGTTGTATCATTCTAGATCACAAAAGACAAAGAAGAAATCAATTAAATGGCATGATAGAAGCAATTTACATAGAGAAAGAGGGAAACAAGAAGGAAGCTGCAGAACCACAACAGATAAAAGCGACGCCAAGTTTATCGCCCAAAATAACAAAAAAAAAAAAAAAAAACAAGAAATCTGATTAAAATAATGCCAAAGAAATGAAAAAGCAGCTCAAATGTAACAATTTATCATAGAAACAACGTGCGTACAAGAGGATGAATCGAGAAGGGGGGGAAAGAAAGAAGGACGGGTGAAATGCAAAGAAGAGACCAGGAGACAGAGAGTACAATGCGGAAGCGGAACAGAGATCTGGGGAAGGGAAAGAAAAGAAGGAAGAAGCAAAGAGAGAAAGATGGGTTAGGGTTTTTGGGGAGAGGGGTGGAAGGAGGAGGAAGAGCTCACCTTGGTCGGCCCGAGAGGAGGAGGAGTAGACCACATCGAGGGTGGTCCACATATGTAGTGCCCAGCACGTGGGGGGTAGCGGGACGGGATCCATCGCCATCGTACATTTCGCACTCTGTACATACATACTTCAAAATTGCAACAACTCCTTGCTATTATTATTATTATTATTATTATTATTATTATTATTATTATTATTATTATTATTATTATTATTATTATTATTGTTAATAATAGTAGTACTACTATTATTTCAGTGCCTTGCATGGGTCGATGGTGGTTGGTAGGGAGGTGGTAGGTTGGTTGGTAGGTGGGGCTTGCACAAGACCAGAACGGTAACCCAAGCACGTGGGAAGAGGGAGGGAGTGTTGTTGGCATGAGTCACGAGCGAAGTCGGATCTGCTCTGACATGTTATCACCCGACTCGACTCCTCTCCAACAAGGTGAAGAACGCATGACGATGTAAAATAAAAATGATCTTTTCATGTAGTCAAAACGCTTTACGAAAATTTATGTAAATTTCTAAACAAATAATTTTTTCTAAGAATTCATCCGACCTATTTTTTCAATCATTATGTACGTATATAACAATGCAAATAATATATATATAAAAAAAAATATATCAACAATCTTGTTCTAATGAAAATTTCTGAAATCATGGATGTGAAAACCTATTTTTTGGCCAGGGAAAAATATATACGATTGATTACACGTCTAAGCATCTTAATTGAACTTCTTGTACATGGGAAACAATTAGAGGAATACATTTACTGGCTCATGATTCTTAGCAACTGATGCGCATTGGCATTCACATCACCATCTTGACGAAGTGGGATGAATTAAACTTGTTCGAAATCGGGACCGAAGCAGATGGATGGGATCATCATCACATCATCTTCTCGATTTTTTCGAGATTTTTCACTTTTCCCATGGATCTGAATGCTAGTGCCAGGAAAATACCTGCATGATCCATACATACATACGGTGGGAACTGAATCCGAGCGAAGTTCATGAAAACACAATAGGGTATAATTTTAATGCAGAGGAAAAAATAATCAATAATTTTAATGCTAAAATATAAGGCTCGATTGAACAATAATATAAAAGCCAACAAACAGGTCAGGTTCGATTTCATAGAACAACATATTGAATCGGCGGCCTCTTACCAGCACCGATGAACGATCCGTTTGTAATGGCTTGCTGTCCTTGGCTGCCCAATGTGACGCCGACATTCAGCAGGGTTCCGCTTAGAGCCAAGTACACGGTGGCCATCTGCAATACTGAGGCTCTTCTTGCGGATCTTTCAGACTGGAAAAAAGATATGAGCTTTGTGGTAAATAGGGAAAAGAAAAAAAGAATAGAGTAACGATAATGCAGGTTCATCTAAAACGTGCATCAGTTAACTACCGAAAGCAGCGGTCACTAGTAGTATAAACTGTAAATTTCTCCACAAAAACAAAAAACAAGACAAAAAAAAGGGTGTACAGATGCAGTGAGGAGATAATATCTCTATCAGTGAAGACAAAAGGAAAAAAGATGTTCTTTCTGCAGCTTGCTTCTTTTTCTCTTCCATTTTCATGGTTGCTTTATAGCAGGAAATTATCCTGCTGCTGTCCGAACTCAAGTTCACATCTACTGAAACCTAATTTTTTTCAGAACATTTAGCTTTTTACATATGAAGCTACTTTTATTGTCAGTCGTATTTTTCTACAGGCCTAAATGAGCACAGACATAAACTCTGATGGACTTATGGGGGGTGGCAAACATTCACTTATGGTCGTTGTGTTAGTGTGTTATGTGTACATAATTGCTCAAATTTAAATGTAGATTTTTTGACACAAAATGACCGACTGTGCATTTCATAATGATACCTCGAGCACCCTGACGCGAAGCTTTAAGTCTCCCGATTCAAGTTGGCCCACAATATTTTCTATTCTCTGGATCCTGTACGGCATTGAGATAGTAACATCTCTGGCCTGCAGTTTGCCAATGCGTCGTCTTCGTTAGGCAGAACAAACTACCGATCGGTTATATTCGACATGAAACATCTATAACAGAGGTTCAGGGAAATAAGAATGTCTAACAAAGACACCACTGAGGGAAACTATCAAGACAAGAAGAAGAAGAAGAAGAAGAAGAAGAAGAAGAAGTTGCAAAACGCCATACGTCATTAGCTTGTTTTCTTATCTCCTCAACAAGTTCTGTCCCACCAGGTTGCTTCTGTCGTATGTCCAGTAATTCCTGAGGGATTAACAACATGATACAGCATAGATATGAGAATTTGGTTGCCCATTGGATCCCGTCATATATGAAAGGAATCTTATTTAAGGAGAACATAAATGAATACATATAATTAATTTGAAATGTTAAGGTCACAGAGGATGTGCAGTAGAATCAGGAATGTTGCCACGGCAATGAGTATACATATATATATATATATATATAGAGGGTAAGGAGCTTACGAAATATTGAATATGCATGAAGATATTTTCTAAGAGGAAGATAAGGTAACAGGAAGGTGTGAAGAAAATCTCGTAAAGCAGCCTACAATGATGCTGCAAATACAGAAAGCTGAAACAAAGAAACTAATGCCAAAAGTTGAATTATGGCATGAAGAATGGCCTTTTTTTTACCTGAGCATATGGTGCAGCAATTTTTGCAAAGGAAAACTTTGGATCCAACATATATCCGATGCCTGCAGGTCAAAAGTAGAAGATAAAGAAGATGCATATTTGTCTTCTGTCGAAGCTAAGTATCTGTACTGCTTATGATAACTACATGCAGTAATCAATAGTAAGCCCTCTCTCGATATCCATATAACAAAATTGCAATTCTTACAAATGTTACAATAATAACAGAATCCACTACCTATGACAGAAATTTATCCTGGTTTACTCATGTAACTAAAAGCAGAAATCACATCCAACCTACATCATTAGTTTAAAGCTGAGTTACTTTGAACATGTTCAGGTATTCAGTAACATTTTATGGGATTAATATAGTTGAAGTATATATTGATCCACTTAAGTTCATTAAAAAAAGGACTCGATTTAAGATAAATAACGAATTAGTGCACAAGTACTACAACATCTCAGATGAATAATGAATCGATTTAAGATGACATAACAAAATTATCAATGAAACAGAGAGAATATAGAAGATGATGAAAGACATTTAGTATGCAACTCTGGATGTAAGAATGCACCTTCAAGGGTCATGAATGCCCTCAGGACAAATGTAAAGGTGGATGGAAAGCGGAACGGCTGATCAGTTGCTATGGCAAACAAGTCCTACAAAAAGCTATTAATTATTCACCTGTATGAAACATTAGCACTATATGTACAGGACTCCTCAACTAATGCAGCCTACCTCACCAATTACTGCAACAGTCTGCTGATGATCGGTTGTTTGGCTCAAAATACCATCCAATACAAAATTTATAGACCTCCTCACCTAAACAATCATCAGAATGTACAAGAATTTAAATTCACTCTGAGTAGTTATCATTAGATGAAGAGGGATTTAAGAATATTAGCAGGCTTTGCTAACCGATGACAAGTCCCCTGTTGGTTGAAGTGCTTCAAGTTCAATCAGACATCTGACAACCTGTGTAACACTCATTGTTGAATCCAAAATTGTTAATAAATCCAAGGATGCTAATTAATGCCAGAAACTACTGCATCTAAGGCACTCCTTTGATGTCAGAATTACAATTATAGCACATGTAGATATTACTGAATCCAAATCTACAACTTAAGCCAATATAGATTGTTCTGGGGAAGGTTCCTAGTAGTAAATATTTGCATACCAGATATTCAAACAGAGAATTACCATTTCATAAATTTATATCTAGATTAAATTGTTTTTAATTTAAAATTATTACAAAATTTGATTTTTCAGAGAAGTTCATCAAAAAGTTAGCAAGCGACAAAAAGTTAATAAATTTGCTAGCACGAATGAACTACAATACCCAATTAATAAACACACACAAAAAAAATGCTATTTTTACACTATACTAAAACATGGCTCATCTGTCATATACTACTGAATTAGCACATAATCTCATACCCAAGTTGTTTGCTTGAAATCAAATTTTAAGGTAACATGTTACATATTGAAGTATGTACCTAAACCACTCTTAATATGGCAATTTCTTGTAAAAGGCATGTATGATATCACAAGCTAGAAATGAGCATGCAAGATGCCATACATTATATACAAAAGATCATTCCACATAGGAGGAGGACCTCAAATAAACAAATGACAGATCATCTTCATGCATGGTAATATTATTATTGTCAATACCTTGTTTACATCCTTCTCATAGACTGCATAGAACAGTTGAAGCAATCTCTCCCTGGTGAAAGATTTGATTTCACCCATCATACCAAAATCATAGTAGATAAGTGACTCATCCATTGCAATAGCAATATTTCCTGGATGGGGATCCGCATGAAAGAAGCCAGTCTTCAATATCTGAGTTGGCAAAAGGTAAAAGCAAGTTAAGTGTAAATCAGTTTAACTGTGTATCAGACATGAAAATCCATCAGCATCATTATACCACCATCTAATGACCAAGTAAATTCTTAAGCAAGCATGGTAAGTAAAGCATTATGGGCATAATTGCTAGTTTTAAGTGAAATGGCCTCCCAGTTTGATACATTATGAACCAGCGTTTGCCACTGGTTGTACGAACCAGGATTCAAACACAAAATGTCTACACACACATTTTAGAAACAAAGTTATGGGACGAGTTCTCCTGGCATTTGAGTGATATGGACAAGTCCTCCTAGCATTTGAGTGATACAAGGCCAGAAGCACCATAGCTACCATGATTACCCCAAATAAAATAGGAAGTATTGCTAAATCTATCAAGCAATCAAGCATAAAAAAAGAAAACAAGCATTGAGAAAAGGGAATATGGGATTGTTGTCTCGTATACTGGCTTAAATCATTGATAAAAAAAATTGAAGGTAGCATCAAAGCTGAAGGTCCTGTGTTCGAATCTTATCTGAGACATACTTATAATAGAAAAATATCCCTAATTAATTTAAGTTACACATGTTCCATTGAGCTATCTGCCACCCACATTTGATAAGGAGTGTTAAGAATATAATCAATAGATTATGTCTCTTTTACTGGCTTAAGAGATACAATGGCATTTATCAAAAATTTTAAAATTCCAAAGTGCCATTGAGTAATTGATACAATTAAAAAGAATGAATCTCTTTACCTGCATCAAGTATGATTCTACTGCACGTGTTGCAATCCGAGAGCGACTATAGCCCTTTGCATCTATCTGATCCAAGTTGTTTATTTTTATTCCTACCCAAAAAAAGCAAGTTTCAGTGTCAAATTCAAGCTGTAAAATTAAAACTTAGCATGAATGAGTTTAGTGCTTCATCATCATCCCAGTGTCAATTACATCTGAAACATGATCAGCCATAAGTGACCGAACTTGCATGCTTCAAAGTGTATCATATTCAAAAAATTAAGTTTATGTTGCAAACGTACCTGGAACATACTCCAAGGTCAGCACTTTTCTTGAGGTGTAATCCCAATATATAAGCTAAAATCAGAAGACATATATGTTGTTAGATTCAGACTAGTATTCAGATGTGATCACCTACCTTTGAGAGACCAAAAGAAAGCTAAATACAAAGGTCCATCAGTGAATGAAACATACAGGTACACGGACCCACTTTAAGTTTCTAAAATCCCGTCGAAATCTATCAGCATTTTTTCCTTCATTGATATAGTCAATTTCTTGATACAATATCCTGAAACACAAGATTGCAAGAAATTCTAAATAAAAATTATCAGAAAATAGTTTCATAATAAACTTATTTGACTCCCAAGTGAAAGTGAGAAACAAGAATGTCATGTGCAATTGCCATGAATCTGAACAGATTACAAGCACATGCCAAATGAATCAGAGCTATATAAAAATACATGCTATCTTGGATTTTATTGTCTCAAATTTGCAAAGAGAGCTTAACAGAATTTAGCAGATTTCCTGGAATTACATAGCTGAGAATCCTTATTGTCGGTATGATTTCCTCATATTTGCAGTTACCAAAGAAGTTTATATTTGCCAAGTTTTTTCCTTTTATGGCAAAATGCAGCACATGCAGAATCTCGAATTGGCACAACTGAAAGAACTTCTAGTCAAGCAGTGGAGTGCATGACTTAATTGAACACAAGAATATGTAAATTTAAAAACCGGTTACTTTGGAACATGTCAATGAGCCATTATAAACTTCAAACAAGAATCTAATAGAAATAAATGAAATAGAACCAATTATTTGATTTCACAACATATATATAATTTTCTTTTTAAATGATGAAGTTGATGAAAAGTTGAAAACCCCAGACCACTCATATTTACATCATTGAATCTGTGTGTCCTAGATTGTTTCTATGGTCATTCACAGTCTTTGAACTTGGGCATGCTTCATCCTTTTATATCATAGTACCCAGCTCATCTACGCAGAAGATGCAGAAATTCTTTATAGGAAAGAATATGAAATGCTTTTCTCATTGTTAAAAGCAAGAGAAAGGATGAACAATGCTGTTAACTACTTACCTTGAGCATTCGTCATATATGTCTAACCAGTCCCTTGTAGGACCTCCAAATGTCTCACTTCTTTGAAAATATTCAGCTATCAGCCTCAGGTTTCCTGTAAACAGATCATAAGTCATCGGTAACTAAAATGAGTCAGAACAAAAATCCAAACTGAGCTAAGACCAACCAGCTTCTAAATTTTTAGAGATTGCCCTAGCTGTTCTCCTATTTTCTTTTATCCTTTTTTCTTTTTACTTTTTGTTCTTCTTGTGATTTCTTCCTCCATGTCTTTCCAATTCTCTTTAAATTAATTCCTGGTGGATTTTACCCTGCATCATTTCCTTTGCAAAAACAGTAAACAGTTTCTGTCATTGTGTTAGGGTGCTAATTTGTTCTTTAGACTTTCCATATAGAAAAGCAAACATCTAAGTATCACTATATTGTAGTATCTCAGATAAAGTCAATTTATTACAGTATCGAAACACAATATAGTGCAAATATGACTTACTAAAATCAATGTCAAAAAGCTTCTTTAGACCTGGCCTCTGGACTTTTACAACAACTCGTTCTCCACTATGAAGGACTGCTCGATGTACCTAAAAAGATAAAAATTAAAGTCAAATAGGATAATATCAAAATGTCCTAAAAAAATACACTAGCCATTCAAAAACAATCACTCTATAGTAAACATGATGTTAAATTCACAAAAATGTAAGATCTAGTCTCAGAGATCATTGTCGTTGGGGAGAGGCCTCATGCAAAACAATGACACGGTATGGAGGCACCATTAGAAAACAGGCTCATAAGCCATTTTTTAGCATATGATCTTGAGATATTTGTGTCTTTTAACAAGGATATCAAATCTGAGTAGGAAGATTGTGATACCTAGATAGTCAAATATGAGAACTGATGAAAAGTTGGATTACTATTTAGGTTTAGATGAGTCAATCACTAAACTCTTATGCTTAAGCATTTTGGGCCATGTGGTTATTAGGTTAGTAGGTATATCAAACAACAAGAGCCACCACTAAGTCATGGGCGCCACTAGAGAACATGATTTTGGATTGTGTTGCCTCTCAATGAGGTTGCTAAGCTTTTGAGTAGGGAAGATTGCGATAAATCAGAACTATATATATTGTTTCATGGAACTACTACTAATCTACTAGTGACTTTTTAGATTTTTGGGTTATGTTGTTCTAGGCATAATATATATACCAAGAAGTTATTGGGTCAGTAAATATATCAAACCACACCTTCACATTGAAAATAACATGGAAATATCAATTGCTACATAAGATCTAGGTATGCTACCACTAATAGTGGCTTTGGTTGATAGCATAAAGGATTTAAGGTTTGGAGACTGTAATACTCATGAATCTAAAGTAGCGTGTCACTTTGATCAGTTAGTAGCTACTTAGATTAGCTATTTAGCTAGTAAGTTGTCATGGTCCATTATCATATACTTGAAAAAATAACCATGTTGATGGGTGTCTATTATCTTATCTAAGGTTCGCAATATCGTACCGATGTTTCGACCTGGGCTCGGTACCGGTACGATACGGTATACCGAGCGGTATACTCAGGTGTGCCGAATACTGCTACAGTGCACTGATACAGTGCTACATTATTACATTTAATAGAGTGCTACAGTGCACCGATACAGTAATATATTGCTACAGTGATACATTGCTCCCTGGTACAGTTCGATACTGCAGACCATTATTCTTATCATCAATAAGAACAACTCAAAAAACTACATCTAGTGATAATAATGCCATGCTTTCATGATGGTTTATGTATAGCACCGGCAATATAACGAAAATAGAAGTTGCACGTGAAAGGAAAAAAGAAAAGGAAAAAACAAAATTTAAAATGCAGTTCTTGTTGTAAGCTGTGGCACCATCTATTCATATGCATGGTTTTGAATAATTACTATGCCTAGTTCAAAATTTTAACATGGGGGAAAACCAGTAGTATCAAACACCTGACCGAGACTTGCTGCAGCTATTGGCTGATCTTCGAATTCCTTGAATAATAACTCAACTGGAGAACCCAACTCACATTCTATGAAAACTTTTGCTTTGTCTGGTGAAAATGCAGGTACCCTGTCCTGCAAAAATAAAAAATAAAGCCACATGGTTAGAGGAAGACTCTCAAGCAAAGTTTTCTAGCACCAAAACAATGAAATTTTTGCTAACATTGTAAAGAATAACCTTCTAGCAGCAATTAATACGCTAAAAACTAAAAAGTGATCCACTAGGAAAAATAAAAGTATGTTAGGAAAATAACTGCAAGCAGATTATATGCTGAAACTATGTAAATTTGTAGGGGGGAAATTAGGTTTCACAACAATTAAATGAAATGAAAATAAATGTTTGCTCAACAATCATAATCGAAGGTAACTGAGATACGTGGAACTATGTAAATATGATTGCTCAAAACAACCGTTTCTACTGTGGTAATATTGACAATATAAAGCCAATAGCTTATTTTATTTGTCTATCAAGCACATCAAAGGAAAAGCTGATGGGACCATTTAGAAAGGCGTCATCAAGCATAAAAGAAGTGAAGTTTGGAAATTGATCGTATGCCAATTACCTGCAGCTTGGCGAGTTCATCTACAAACTCCCGAGGGATTATGTCAGATCTGGTTGAAAATTGCTGCCCTAATTTAATAAAAGTTGGTCCAAGTTGTAGTGCTTTTTCTCTCAACCATGAAGCAGTTTTCCTTCTTCTGATTTTCTGTAAAATGGAACCCTAGTTGAATGTGTGCGTTTATTTGTAAGAATGCAAGAACTTTAAACATCAACAATCATCAATGACCAAAGTATATTTAAAATGAGAAATTAGACCATGTTCTGAAACTAGCAGAGGATGAGTTCAAGCATTCAATGAATTTTAAGGAAAATAAAGGATTAAGCGTTCTTAAAGTAACAGATGTTGACCTATTGACCTGTTTTTGGTAGCATCGCTCAAAGTAATAAATGGAGGGATCAAATTCATTAAGGGCAAACAGGAACAACCACAGATCCAATGACCACAGCACCTTCGTTCGGTATATAGAAAATATGCACATATATGTAAGTGCGTTATCATTCAACGAGGTTCCAAGATGCTCACCTGCTTCTCCTCTGTAAACCCATCAATATATGCCCATTTTCCATTGTCGAAGAGAACCCGAATGCGTAAAGAAATCACAAAATTCCAAATGTCCATAGTCCTTTGCCAGTAATTGTAATTATCATTGGCCCAGCTGAAACCTTCATCTAAAGGCAAAACTTTGACCTCATCGGTGAAAGTGATCTCCTTGGGGGCTATATTCTTCTTAGTTCGAACGAGGTCCGATGTGCTATCCCTCTTGCTCGTACCGGCACCGATGACGACCATCTTAGAACCATTGATCGGCACTGGTTTCTGATGAGAAGGAATCCTTTTCCTCACCAAATCCTTGGTCGGAACCATTTTGTTGGCACCAGTGTCGGTGACGAGGCCATCAAATTCCGTCTGGCGTGCCTTTGCAAGGATACGCGGGAGTCTCTTCGTCGCCGGACAGTCAGCGAGGGCTGTTGCAAAATATGGGGACCTGCAATCGGAGACCGCCCCAGAGAAGGTGAAATCTTGTACGGCTCGCCTTTTGTCGAAGGTTTCCAAGTACTGGCGGCAGTAGCCATTCGAAGCCAGAAGAGCCATCATCCAAGAATAGAAGTGACAAAAGGCTCTGCAATCGAAGATAGATGTAGCAATTAAACACGCGAACCATTCTCCGATCGTTTAGCTCAAAACGAGAAATAAATAAGGAAAAGGGGAATCCTCAAGTAATTCAAAGACCAAACATATCAAAATCCTTGTGTTTCCGACCCAGGCAACACGCCTTGAGATGAAGCGCACAAAGAAACCCCACAAATCCTCTCACCTAAATCATGGGAAAGCCGTTCCTATGAGCGCACCCTCTGTTGGAAGTTGGAACCAGCGTCGAACCGATAAAAAGGGAGGGAAAAAAGAGAAATTCCGGTGCACGAAACCCATCGATCAGACATGTATAGTTAGTAAATTATGCTTGAAAGAAGAGATTGACAGGAGGATTAAGATCATGGAAAAATGTGCAGCAGAATAGCCGTGACTTAATCGGAACCGAAAACCAACGAACGGACGAGAGTAAAGAAATGGATCGGATCAGAGGAGCGAACGAGAGAGAGAGAGAGAGATAGATTGATTCATACTAGGTGACGATTTGGATGATGTTGCTTGCGTTCCCCGATCGATTCAGAGGGGGGAGTTGTGGGTGATTGAAGTGAGAGAGAGAGAGAGAGAGAGAAAGAGGGCGCGCGGTTTTTAAAGAAGGCAACTCCGAAACGCCACGCCTCTCTACTGATCCCGTTGTAGTACCGTTACCGCCGTCCACGCTTTCATCGCCACGGGGCCCACGGACGAGTCATTGATGCGGTCGGAGGACCGTGCATGGCAATGACGTGTAACTTTTGGGAGGCACGACGGGCGGACTTCCTCGCTCGAGCGGACATCGACCGGACACATCAAACCAAACCGTAGTAAATAGGAATATTTCCGCAGAGGCATCGCACGTAGAGCAGCAATGAAAGATACCCGTAACAAACGCACAGTCCACTGGTGCACGTTTCCAATGATGCCATTTCATGTGTCGATGCGGCACGTCACATCCACGATTTCTCCCCTTTTTTTCTGCTGCGCTCCGCTCTTCTCTTGTTGTTGCACGAAGCGGTAGCGTCTACGGATGCATCAGCGCATGAGTTGCTGCTTGCACGTCTTCGCTGCTGCTGTTGCTGCTGTTGCGATAGATAGCTGCTTGTTTTTTTCCTTTGCCTCCTCCTCCTCCTCCATCATTGTATTTTATTTTATCATATTAATGGGGCTGGCTCCAACCTGCTGTAGTTCTTGCACAGGTGATATGAGCATTGTTGACTTGTTGTTACCCATCAAAAGAGTTTGCATTCTCCATGTCATTTATCTCTCAGCATCACGGTGCGCCCGAGAGATTTCGTGTGCCAACAAATTATGATGTAGAAGCGAAACAGATACGATTTCCCAAGTCGACAATTATGACGTAGGGGGGGTTTCATGTTGTCAAAAACTCTAATTGTTGGCTGCCATGGAACTGACTCGTTGTTGTTCGGCAGCAGCCTGCAGGTGTTGAGATTCAAATCATAAGTAAGATCACCTGGAAGCGGATGATTCTGATCCTACCGAGGATCTCGAGCTTGCATGAGCAGCAGATGAGACCTTAATTCTCGTGTTTGGTTGGTACCGCAAAAACACTGGTTCACTTCTCTGACGTAACATAATAATAATACCAAGGACGAAAAATACCAAGTACAAAAAAAAAGAAAGATGCATAATATGTTATGTCATCGATGCATATCCGAAATCCAGGATGGTGTTATAGAGCAAGCTTGGTCAGGCAAAGTCCATCACGAGGGGAATTAAAAGAATAAAAAAAAGTATCAAATAAGGGACTCCCTAATGCTCCGGTTGGTTTGGTTAGTGCCGAGAGGATGATATGATTAGGAAGCTCAAGACCAAGGTATTATCACATGCGTGCAGAACGACATGACCGAATCATAGAACCATCACAAATGTAAGCCATTCTCGGCTTGTAATTTGAACAAATATTTAATAGGCATGACCAAGTAAGTGTTCATAGACGAACAATACTTTAAGCTGGATCAATTCTGCTTCACAGATTTAGACAGGTCATACCTGAGTTCAAGCCAGACTTGGATTCAGGTGTTGCACCCAGCACTGCACGTTCACGAGAAACAACTGCCCAACAATTACCATTAGGCCGATTACAAGCAGGAGGAGTTGCACAAGAAAATTGTCATCGAATGACAGTCCCCACTGGTCAGTAGCTACATACATATTGTGTCCTCTGCGTACCAGAGATTCCTCCCACATTTTGCATGTTTCAGTGAAGCTATTGAGACTCTCCAACACTGTCATGTAAATGTTCCCATAAAAATAAGTGCAGCGATTCCAGTGAAATACAAAATCTTGAGTTATTCGTGCCAGTTTGAAATTTTCAACTCCAACTCATTCATCCAACTGTACCCCTCCATGACGCCTGTAGGCTTAGGTGTTTCCTTAGGTCTTCGAGTTGTTCGATATCTTGGTCGGGTGTTTTTTTTTTTCGCTCATTCCAACCTCGTGAGACAAACAAACATGAGGGTTGTTGTCAGCATCACCATGGCAACTCATGATTTTGTAGACGCTGAACAGGAGCATAAAAATGCTTCTTTTCATAGTTTTGCATATTTGATAAAAGATGGTTTGGGTGGCATGCAATAGCTTCTACCGATTTGCCTGTGTTGTCGTCTTCAGCCAAGATCACCTCAAACCAACAACTATTGTCTTCAAAAATACTCGCATGCAGTCCACAGAATCCCAATGCTGGGGGAGGAATCACCCATTTTGTCAAAACCATGCACGTCCACAGATACACCTCAAAAGCCCACCCCTCCTATGTGCATCAGATGTGCCTCCATGCAATGACTCCTTTTCTGCCACTTCTGTGCACTGAATCTACATGCTCCTGCACCAACACAGATTTGAGTCACTTAGCCAAGGCCATCCATCTTCTAGCATGGTTCCTTCCACCAACAGGTCACCAAAGCAGGAACGTGCTGGTGGCACCAGACCTCTATTTAATCAGTCAATGAGAATGGATGCAGACACAGCAATTTCCCTATCGACAAGGTAAAGTTAGCATAACAAAGAGTTAGTTTAAAAAAATGATTATTCATTGAACCACCCAAAGCCAAGGTATTCTACTACAGACACCTCCTAAAAGTATAACTGCATACAAAGGAAACTTCTGATCGAAATACTTGTTGTAGATGATCAAGTAAACACTACGAAGGATGCCTGGGTTCTCAACTATTCTGAACCAAAAGAAAAGGAAAGAATTTCTTGATTCATGGTAGGATCCATGCATGAGGCAATTTAGTCGCCTCCGTATTGTTTATAACATCGATCTACCTCCAAAAGATTATTCTACTTGAGGTAGTTTCCAGCGGGAGTAAAACCAGAAGCTACAAGATTAAAAAACAGTTGAATATTTCCACAAAATAGGTAAAATTCGAGCATGAAGTGTAACTGACATGAAGCAACTCATCAAGGTCGAGACAGTTATTGCATATTTATTAGTCCAGGTATTACAGATGAGGATAAAAGATTGGCTTCAAAACCAGTAAAAAGCAACTGGTCACCTGTAGAAGCAGACAGACAAGATACATGGCGACAGAAAAAACAAATAATTGATAGATAAAGGAAGGGAATAGAATAAGAGAGGATAATATATGTTCTTCAATAATTTCTAAGTCCCCTTTGACATTTTTTTGGTTACAATTAGTTTTGTAAAGCCAACTACACAGATGGAAGTTATTTGTACTTCAGTGAAGCTTAAAAAAAACATATCATCCTAAATTTGTAGTAAACTTGGTGCAAAACCCCCAAATAGTTGGAACATTGCGGCTTCTTGTTGTTGCTGTTGTAAAATTAGTTCAATATCATTTAGTGGACCAAACTCACCTGAGGTAATGGTAGTCTGGTAGAAACTAAATACACATTCAGGCTTATATCCGCTTCTGAATCACCGATCACCATAGCCAAAATTTCTAATTAGAAGTTAGCAACACTAGCTGTTCATTCCTTGTTTGCACCAAGTCATATAATTAACATCTCTGGTTAGAAGAACATGATATGGAAAGAAAAAAGAAAAAGCATAATATATCAATATCAAATTGTGCCATCCAACTATATATTCAGCCCCTACTTTACTCGAAAGATCAATTTTCCTGTCACCAAGAAACCATGTCTGTTTATTTTGGTCAGCAGAATATTTGGTATTAGGATGCAACTGGATGGGAGATATACTGAGAGCAGATCTAGTTTTGAACTTTCAGATTGGATTTTTGTCGCATTCATGAACAGGTGTTATAAAGAATCAGATACAAGACACCTCGGTCCTTTTTTTCAGTTTGGGAAATATAAATGGTGAATTAAGAGGCACCGCAGTTTCCAAACCTAGTAGCTTCTCTCCCATGTTTATTGTAAGATGACTATGGGTTTTTTTTTTTTAAGTGGTATGAACGAATAGAAAACAAGAGAACAACAAAATATTTAGTGGCATGAGAGAATTCTACCGTCGAATAAAGAACATCCATCCAAGTATTCTCAACTGAGGGCATCATCCAAGTGACAAAGAACAAGGACATTTTACAAACAACACTATCTGAGACAGCTCCAACAACTAAACAAATCCTTACCTATTAAGACCCAAACGGAGAGAAGAATTCCAGAAAAATCAGATCCAGAAACTACTACTCAATAAAAGAATAACTGTTGTCGAAGAACCAGTATAGGGTGACAGGCATCAGAGCTACGCCCATAAATGAAATTATTATAAGCAGCCTCAAATGACTTTTTTTTTCTCTTAATTTTATTCTGATACAGTCTCAACTGATAGAACCAACTGACACCGTTTGAGGTGCACTTCAGGAGTTCTAAGCAAAGTCTAAGTCCCAATCAATATCAGAAGGGTACTTTGATCATTTTATAAAAAGGCAACTCATGGCTGCTGCAGTCAAGCGGTATAACATGTGATGTTTTTTACAAGAAGACAATAGAAATTGAAGCCACAGGCTCTTCTAACTAAACAAGTTTTTTAGATTTATCTCATCTCTTCCTCCTATCGTTATACTTTCCTATTTTCTGTTTCATTAATCTGAAAGCTTCAGGTTTACAGTTGTTTCCTGTATAATAGCATACTACCCACTTGTTCAGAAACAAAATTGAATTGAAAAGGCCCGACTCATTCAGATGGCAGCCCTGTCTATTCCTCACATCTCCTATGTCAATCAGGAATATATCTGTATCCTACATTCTGTGTGACAAACAAAACAATGACAATTTATTACAAACCAAACATACAATGCAAACAACTCTGCACATGTGAATTTGGATACTCTGAAGGAAAAAAGCATCAGTTGCATGAATACAACAGAAAGGGAAGCTTTAAAATACTATGAATGTTCCATACAATTTATAGTTGAAACTTAATAAATACACTCATTAGGGGGACTTACAGTTGTTGTAAAGAATATTTAGATCGCTTCATATGGTTTGCAATGCCTCATCCTTCAAGATATAAGCACAACTGAAGTGTTAGCCCATCACAATATCTGGAATTAGCTGATGTTTGTGAGAGTACTTGAGTTCCAGCAGAACACAAACCAGTAGAAAGAAAATGTTCGTTCTGCTACTGAAGCAGCAATAAAACTGCAGCGGATAAAATCCGGAGAAAATTCTGATAGCACTAATTTTGTGAGAAATTGTATGTGACTCACAAGGCAGAAAAGATTAGAAAGTGCTGTACAGAGTCATCAAGGTAGTTTAGGCAAAACATGAACAAGAAAAGAGTTGAATGCTACGAGAAACTGCGCAGCCTCAACAAGTTTCTCATGCAAAGATAACTTTGTTTCCTTTACATCTCTAAGCAAATTCCGGTAGCTCAGTTCATCCATCTAATTGTTATGAAATTTAATGGGCAAAAAGGCAGTTGCTCTTGGCAAGAGAAGTTTAATTATTCGAAAGAACCATTCAACTATCAGATTACGGTCTAATTCAAATGTCTTTTCTTTGGTACCACCAGCGGCAATCTGTTCCTGTTCGAGTCATAATTTCAGTAGATGGAAGTATCAAACCTTGGCTCGTAAAAGCAAACCTGACTGTTGCATAATTGGATCGCACAGCCTGCAATCCAAGACCATGCTTTCTTATCTACATCATACAGAAGACCTTTCCCTTGATTCCATGATGTAAAGCATATTAGGTTATCCTGCCCGAAACAATCAAATCTTTCAGCTGATAATCTCAAAAGGGCCCTAAAATACTTTGGTGGCATCCTACTGATTTCAACCCATACTGTCTTAGCATGATCCAGCTCCCAAATTCGCATGCTCTGCAGGGTGCTGTACAGCCCGATCCTTCCAACTAGAAACAAGCGTTTTTGTGCACCAGCAACTAGATATCCATCCAACAAAGACCGCGGAAATTTAGCTGGAATATGTTCCCATTGACCTGTATCCACTCGATACATCATAAGACCAAGTGGTGAAAGTGTCTCTAGATAAAGTCTCGAGTCACATAAAGCCATCTTTGATGAACACAAATTAACAGCTGGCATTACCTGATGGACGGACCAGCCATCAAGTTTTGAATCATATACTTCCGTTGGCAAAGTTCTATTCCCATATATGTCACTTGTAGCAATCACCTTGAATGAGCAGTCCACCTTATCGGTGACCAAGATCAACTGTCTTTGCTGATTACAGTGCATGCCAGGCAATACCCTCCAAGCCTGAGTCAAGGGATTGCAGACAAGCATTCTAAAGCTAAGCCCATCATATCCAGAGAAACACACAAGACCGCCCGAAGAACCGACCAACCAGAAAGCCCAGTCGGGTAAAAATACGAAAGGAATCTTGTACCATGTCTTCAGCGGTAAGCTGAACACAGAACATTGATGAGCCTGAGAGTGTTTCCAGAAAGTGAGAAGGCAGGGCCCGTGGGACGGAACTTGGGAGTGGGACGTGAGAAAACTGCGGTCCTGAAGAATCGAATTCCACCTTCTGCAAACTGACCTCAGCCTGAAAATCAAGAATGGAGGCACCCTCGCAAGAACCTCCATCAGCAGATCCTCGGGTAATAGAGCCCAAATGCTATCTTCCATTTGGATATCAGCATGTATGACTTTGGTGAATGTTGCAATAGTCTCTTCGTCGAAGCCCCGAGGCTTGGTCTTGATCGCCTTCTGCCTGGATGGGCTTGTGTTTCGCGACCCAGTTCGTGTCGAGAGAATTAAATGCTTCGGAGGGTCATCATCACCAAAGATGCAATTTCGTGCCGATTGAAACCCTAGCTCTCCCATTTCATCCATCTGCTTTATACCCCCAAAGTGAAGAAGCCCTAAAGCGGAACTAATCGAAGACAAACTTGTGAATCAGCCGTAACCCTCACAACGAAGAAGAGGAAGAACAGTCCGTCTAATTCTAACAAGACGGCGACAAACGAAACTTGCAATCTATCCGGTGACCTAAGAACGAAGAAAGGGCATTTCGGATTACCGAAGAATGCAGCATTCAAAAAAGATGGTCAAAGGCCGAAAACAATTTCTTTTGGCATGATCGTATGAAGATGTAACACCACAGCGGGAATAAAAAACCCTAAACGATATGAAATCAAATAGCGAGTACAGCAAGAGAGGTGATAAATCCCACCAAAGACAGACGAACAACGTAACCAAACCCTCGATGATGCCCAATCCAGAATCCAGAGATCATGATGCTCGGTTTCGGGGTTCACAACGAGCAAAATTGCCGCTTGGGCGATCCCCATCGGCAGAAAGAAAACACCCAGAAACACATCCCAGGGACCAATCTCATAGAATTCCACCGGATCAAGTGGAATATTTCACCAAAAACGTCGCAAAAATCGAATCTTTGAGGGTTTGCAGAGATGATACCTCTCGAATAAAAACTTGCGAAGAGAGGGCGAGGACAGCGGGGGGGCTCTCTGACGAGCTTTTGGTGGTATTATTTGAGCTGTCGAGGCGAACCCGAGGTGTGGTCTGGTGTTCCCCTAGAACTCGATAACAGTACAGGTCGTGGCATGATCTTATCGAATCCTTGAAAGCCACGCGAGAAGAGGACCTTTTTTCCTGAAAATAGCCTGCGGAACAAGATAAGGAGCGGCGGATCGAGCTCGCCGCGGTGAGCGCAAGGCGACGCCCACCGAATCCAGTGGACCAGGCATAATGATGCTTTTTAGGAGCAGGAGAAAAGTGGGAATGCGATCATGGTGGGATGTTCTTTGTGTTTGGCCCAAGTTTTTGTTTCTCATTATTATTATTATTATTATTATTATTATTATTATTATTATTATTATTATTATTATTATTTTATATTATTTTAATGGGATCTCATCTCAGTCAGTATGATTGTATCTTATCTGCCAAATGACCTGAGATGGCTCCCGCATAGTATACATACATACATACAGGGATCAATCGAGAGAGTAAATATGTATTTATAGTTAGTTTCGAGCGAAGCAATGTGAATGTTTAGGAAAAGAAAGGATATGACGATAAATATGATGTTCTTCTGTTAGATGTATGTATGTATATATATGTATGTATGTATGTTAGATCCATTTATTTAATATGGAGTTAGAAACCGATCGATTATTTACCAAATTATTTTGTGGGATTAGATAATGAATCAATATAGATGAAATTACATCATCTTTTTCATTAATTCCAGTCGAGAATCTATTTTTTTTAAATATGATGTTACCAATATCCTTTGTTTTCACCTTCGAGAAATATTCATTTCAATTATAACACGACATGTGATAACAACATGTAAGCCAGAGTAGAAAAATATTCTACTTATATATCAAAAAAATAATAATATTTTATCTGTACCCTAAAATATTTCTCTAGTTAACATATTATATTATAAAAAGGAGAATTATGTATTTTTCAAAAAATTAATTGGATATAATTGGAAAAGATAGATAAAAAAATATCCATCATCCCAAAGCCCGGAGAAGCAGGCGAGGGTTTAAAGGCGCGCGTCGAAGAAGAAGGCTGTTCCCACCACCTCCGCCAACTCCTTCGTAGTTACATTGGAACCTCTCTCATCTTCCTCCTATCCTCACCCCATACGCACGCTCTGATGTGCAGTAACGCCCCCTTCGTGCTCCGCACCGTCAAATCATCTCCCTTCGTTCCGTGCCCCAATCCCCCCCTCTCGGTCCCTCCTCCAATCCGTCTCCCGATCACCGACACATGCTGCGAGGCGTCGTGAGCGAGGCCGCGTGCTCCTACCGTACAATCAGTTTCTCCGGCCGGTGCACACGGTGGATCCCCTCCGTTTCCAACTTCCTCGGTTCCTCTCGAGACTCGATTGTGTGCGACAAGGATCGGGTGTCGGACCTTGGGAGGCCGATCGGTAATAGGTTCTTGGAAGTTGACTACCGCCAAAACCAGGAATCGTTGCCGTTTTTTCTGTGCGCCACGTCGTCAATTGCTGGTGTTCCGACGGATTTCAGGAGTTTTGCTGGCGTACATGTGGCGGCTTCTTCGACTGATGTAGACGAGGAGACTCCCTCCGCAGGAGACGTACAACGCTTCTTGAATGGGTGGGGCAAGGATGAGGTGAACGAAGATGGTAAAGCACGCGGTAGTTTCAGCGGGTCCCCGCCGGAGAGACGGTTTCAGCACCGTCCCAAGTTGGTGGCTGGAATGTGTGCAAGAAAGTACTACGTGCTTCGTCAGAGACAAATTAAGATAGAGACTGACGCTTGGGAGCAGGCGGCTAAGGAGTACAAGGAACTCTTGACGAATATGTGTGAGCGGAAGTTGGCCCCAAACTTACCGTATGTGAAGTCCTTGTTCTTGGGATGGTTCGAGTCATTGAGGGACCGAATTGCCATGGAGCAGGAGCAGTGCAGGGTTTCAAGATATAAGTCATCACTTGTTCCTTACTTCAATCAGCTTCCTGCAGATATGATGGCGGTGATCACTATGCACAAGACGATGAGTCTTCTGATGACTGGCAGTGAAAATGGAAGTGTTCTTGTTGTTTAGGCTGCATGCAAAATTGGTGATGCCATCGAGCGTGAGGTAGGAAGGATGTTGCTTTGTTATTCAACCACCTGTTACGATAATTTTTTGCATTAACTGGCTAGAATTTTTTGGGCTTTTTAATAAACTTCTTGAACGTTCCTTCCCATATGTAAAATATGTTACCATTCTCTTTTAACTTTATGTTACAAAACATACCTGCAATCTTTTGTGGCTGGACGACCTAGACAACCATTTGACCAGCAAGCGATCAAGCTTAACATCCTCCTAACTTGTCATGTCATTTGATTTGCATATTCTGCTTCGATGTTCGTGCTTGTACCATACATAATTTCTTCTCATTTATCATGGAAGGATCATAGAACCAACAATAAAACAAAATATTTAACAAAATTATTGAAACATTGTTTTAAGGGAACATAACCTGCTGATTTTACTACCAAGATAAATCAAGGAAATTTGGTGGTGTGGGAAAATGTCACTACTACTTAATTAGCCTTTAAACATTAGTAATCCTAAAAAAAAAAAACATTATATGACTGTCATGATCCACCCTGATGGGATAACTAACCTAAACCACTGGTTCAAAATTCTTCAACCTAGGTTAATAGTAGTCGATCCATCAGGCCTTATAAACCGGTTCAACTTTCAATTCTGATGTGAGATTAAACTAGGTTATTACAATCTCTCCCACTTGAGGGCTTGATGTTTTTGTCAAGATCCAACGTAGCGTAGAATCAATCATGCATGTGAGCCCTAGCTTAATGGTGTCTTTATGCTGTGGCGTATCCTCCGACCCCATCCACGGCCCATTCTAGCGTCTCTTCATGCTCAATACTAGATTGGTTTTGATATTAATTATCACGAGCAACCATGACGAGACTATTACGCAAACTTTCTTTGTTGGACTAAACCGGGTGTTGCAAACTCATTATTACACAAGATTATGGAATGGGAAAAAGGATATTCATGTCCAAAAAATTGAGCTGGAAGACAAAATTGGACATACTTGGAGAATCAATTACTCATGCTTATACATGTTACAGAGTGCCCATCGAAAGCATATATTGTTAAGTTATTAAGATATAACATGCGTTTAGGCAGATTTTTCTTTGAAGAAGAAGAGCTAAGATGGATATCTAATAACCTTGGATCAGACTATTATGTTTGAAATTACCTTTAGCAAACATTACTACTGTCCCTATGGAATCCTGGATGAATTTTAGAACTAACAATTGAACATTTTCATAATGGACTTGGTTCCATGGGTAGTGTGTGAGACAAGTATAGTGAATTTACATTAAGGAAACTCTTTAGTATTTTCAGGTTGTTTTTTCTCCATAGAGTAAACAAATATGAACTTCATTCAAATTTCTCACAAGCTACCGTTAGTTAATGTAAGTGTATTTGGTTTCTTCCCATGATATTAGAATGTAAATTCTAATTGTTTATCATTTATGTTTGCCATACAATGTGGTATTTGTACCTTACTGGGATTTGCAAATTTAAACTACTGAGGAATTAGATACTGGTCAGGATGGTATTTACCAATTGGTATTCATGCTATAACTTAAGGTTGATACTTATTGGTCTTACTGGTATTTACCAGTTTGACCGATTACTGGTGTCATAACCTATAGCTCGGTGCTGGTTCATTACCATTAATTCTTAATATATTATTATTTTATCCAATGATGTTGATGGTATAGGATAATCTACCAATCAGTGTACAGTATCATACTTTCTGGTCCGATATGTTTTTGGTAATACTATTAGAACAATGTATGAATTCTTAATTTAAATATTATGACTACAATTCAAACGTAGTAGTATAGGTCATGTACCATATGGTTTATTGATACCATATTGGTTCCATAGGTTACCAAAACTAATGTTGGACCATTATATGGATAATTGATTTAAATCTTCTGACTACAATTTAAAAACTCATGACTGCAACTAAAACCTCATCTGAATTGTCTGGGATTTTCGCCTGAACATTTATGTGCGTAATGGTTGCCAAACTTTGTGCAGTTTGGCACAAAGTTTTATTTTGTCTTCACATTTGGAGATTATCCGTTATTGACGGGTTTCTAGATTCATTTTTGTAACTGTAGTGTGGGATTGAATCAGGGAAGGATTCACAGGTTTATGGAGAAAACTAGGAAAAACAGAGACAAGGATAAGAAAAGTGAAGAAGCTGGTTATACAGTTACCAGAGAGCAAGAATCTTTAAGGAAAAAGGTCTTAAAGTTGATGAAAAAGCAAAAGCCTCACCAAGTACGAAAACTGGTCAGGGGTGAAGATGATTCCAAACCCTGGGGCCAAGGTTTGTGTTCTCGTTACATTTTCTGATGACATTCTTATTTACCTTTCATTGTCATTCAGAAAGTCTTTTTTTAAGGTTGGAAGCTGCTTGATCGAACTCTTACTAGATACAGCTTATATACAATCTCCTGTTAGTCAGTCTCCTGATGGTCCTCCTGATTTTCGGCCTGTGTTCAGGCACTCTTTGAGAACTATCATCACAAAAGAACAACAGTGAGAGATTTCATTCTCTGAATCATGTTTAAATTGTTTCCTTCCTTGCATATACTGATTACTGAATGTAATGTACTACTACAGGAAACTTATTCGGCGCGTTGGGGTTATTGAGTGTGATCCTCTAGTTCGTCAAGGTCTAGATAGAACCTGAGTTCTGTTTTTCATTGTTGATATCTTCATTCTGTTTATGTGTGGGATCCGCTAGTCTGTCAAGGTTTTATTAGGACTTAGGACCATAAGTACACTGAATTTCTTTGTTTATATTGTCTGTCTTCTTTTACGTGTTTTATTCTGTATGAGACACTTCAAACCAGGTCTCAACTTGTTGCTGTTTGGCAGGCAAGACACATGGTTATTCCTGACATGCCAATGTTGATACCTCCAGTAAATTGGAAAAGGTATGTTGTCCCCAATATGCAATTTGTATTCATGAGTTGCTCTATCAGATGATGCATGGTCTTTGGCCCTTTTCAAGTGTCATTGCTACATGATTATTTTATTTATGTAGTCAATGCATCCTTTGTCCATGCTTTTTCTTGTTAATTATTTTTTATTTACTATGAAAGTACATCATAATTTTGATCCATGCTTTCGACCTTTTTGTTAATTATTTAGTCGCTGCATAGTCTTTAGTAAAATGTCAACCTGTTGTAGCATCAACTGGTGCCTTTTAATGGACAGATTTTAGCTCTTTGCCTTTATACCTTTATAAGATACTTCTTGGTTGCATGAGCTAATGCAATAGTAGATGCACATTTATACACGAACTAACTAGCTTCAGGTTTATAGTAGTATTTATTTCTGCATACAGAGGGTTGAGATGAGATCTATGGAGTTTGGCATCTGATTACACTGTTCTAAGGGATCTGATGTTTATCACTCATTCATTTGATTTTTTATTTATAGAATGGTTCTCATTAGGTATTAGTCATCTTTTATATGTAGTTAATCCAGATTAGTTTGATGTTCTATTTGTCCGAAAGATTCTTTAATCTGTCCAATGATCCTTTCTTAACATAGTTCTGTTTTATTTAGTGTCATCACTATGTCCTTGACAGCTATGACAGAGGAGCATATTTGTTTCTTCCGTCTTATATAATGCGGACACATGGATCAAGACAACAACGAGAGGCTGTTAGAAGGGCACCAAGAGAGCTGATGCAAGCCATTTTTGAGGTTTTCTGTATCTATTTTTGCATTACCAGGAAATATTGAGCATGAATTCTGTTGAGTTTAATTCCAATAAAGCAATTTTATTATTTGTAATGAGATATACATTCTAACTTCTAGTTTTTTGTGGTTGTATGATTTCACTGTTCTTAGCTGGCTCATATTTGTTTGGTAATTTTCTTTGGTCATACTTACATCAACAAAGTATCTGCTAATCAGGCACTGGATACACTAGGCAATACCAAATGGAGGGTTAATAAAAGGGTGTTAAGCATTGTAGACAGAATATGGTCGAGTGGAGGACGTCTTCCTGATTTGGTTGATCATGAAGATGTGAGTTGAACTTTTATTTGTTGTCTGATTCTTGATATCTTAAATACTTTTAATTGATGGTTTATAAGAGATCATTTATAAATTTGTCATCAGTTGGGCCTACATTGTGGCATGATACTTCATTCATCTCTCTCATTAATCTAAATTTCTGCTTTTCAGATTCCTCTGCCTGAGAAGCCTGAAACAGATGATGAAGCTGAACTAATGAAATGGAAGTGGAAACTGAAATCTGTAAAGAAGGAAAATAGTGAAAAACATTCTCAGCATTGTGATGTGGAACTTAAACTTTCTGTATGGTGTTTCATCACCATGTTATCATCTTATTAGTATTATTGGATTTGATTTCTTTGTGCAAAATCTAATGCTTCCAGTTATCACCTGAGATCAGGTAGCTAGAAAAATGAAAGAAGAGGAGGGATTCTACTACCCACACAATGTTGACTTTAGAGGCCGTGCATATCCCATGCATCCCTACCTAAATCATCTTGGTTCAGATTTATGCCGAGGAGTGTTGGAGTTTGCAGAGGGACGGCCACTGGGAAAATCTGGTTTACACTGGTTAAAGATACATCTGGCAAATTTATATGTTGGTGGTGTGGACAAGTTATCACATGATGCTCGAATAGCATTTACTGAGAATCACTTGGAGGATATATTTGACTCTGCAGATAGGCCTCTTGAAGGAAGGCGTTGGTGGTTAGGTTCTGAAGATCCCTTTCAATGCTTAGCAGTTTGTATTAATCTTGCTGAGGCATTAAGGAGCTCCTCAGCAGAGACTACAATTTCACATGTTCCAGTGCATCAGGTGATTTAAGATTTTTTATAGTACTTTCTTGTTTATTTCTTCTTCATCATCCAACTGTACTAAATCAGTTGGAAGCCTTCTGATCACTTTTGACACTTTACTTGTATGACTCTTTTTTTAAGTATGATGCGGCATGGGAAGTTGGATAATTTGGCATAGAAAACTTAGAGCCCCGTTTCATGCCGATTGGCCATAGAGGTCACCAGTCGGACCAGTAGGAGTACATACTGGTTGTATCATGTGTCCATACATTGATACGTGCTAGTGTTATGATAGAAGGGGCAAAAAATGACGTGACATTCAAGAAAACCATATTTTTGGTGATAATTAAGTGAAATATCCGTCAAGAACAAGTTCCCTTGTTTTTTAATTATAACAAATAAGCATATCTTGTGAAGTAAATATCGTAGACTGTATATTTTCCTCCTTGAAATATGAGGTATAAGATGTTAGAATGCAATGATTTGATAATACTTCATTGCTTTGATGTTGTGATCACCAGCAATGATTGAACCATCAACTCTCAAGTTATGGTGCTTACAGGTTTTACATTTTTTACCATGTTAAGGCTTGGTGTGCATTGGCATAAAGATCCATCATGCTGGTGGATTTAGTTGTAGGTGACTAAGATGTAGCAGGAAATAATGCATCAATATCATTATGTAACTTGTGAATGCCTATCTTAAATAAAGTCATTGACATTGCTAGCTAATACAACAAAAAGGGCATTGTACCACAAGTATCATGATTCGATTTGATAAGACTGTTGACTCAATAACTTGGAAGAATTAAAACTATGTGACTCAAAAAACACTTTTAAGTGCAATTAAGTCCTATAAATCAACACAAATGTCCGCTGATGTTTGATATGGGACGAATTGGGTATCCCAAATTAAAGGTTTGATGTCCTCAACAAGTCTTAAAACCTAAAGCATACTTAGAATCATATCCGATTTGGCTATGTGAGGTTCATGGCCCAGCCAATGGTTGTTCTATACTGGCCCCCTTCCATGGATAACTCTTTCTTAGGTGGGCTTACTTACCAAACACACATAGATTAGACTTGTTTTGTTTCATGTGGTTTAAGCTCAAGTTAATGATGGTAGAAATAGAATCATATTGTAGTAGTCTCGTTTTGTTTCATGGCTTACTTACCATCACAATCATTCTTTCAATTCTGATGCTGGATGAATCATGACACCATAACAGTCTAATTTAGGAACCCATGTTTCCTAGGTGGGCTAACCACACATGCATAAATTAAGCTCGTTTTGTTTCATGTAGTATAAAAATTTTCTCAAGTCAATGGTGGTAGAACTATCTAGCTCTGTATACTATCATGACATCATAGAGTCTGATTTAGGAGCCAATGATACACAAAACTTAACATGTGAAAAAGTCCAAAATAAACTCCATGTTCTTGGTATTTCTTACATGTTCAACCTACAAATTTGTTGAAACTGTGCTGAAGCTATTAAGATACTTGGAGAGTAATAGTAATGCACAAGAAGGCCTGGGTGAGAATCTGGTTAAATTTGATACCACTTCGTATCTAGTTTCACAATATCCTTAGTGATGCTCCAACTTGGACCAGTGAAGATCCATATCATATAGGTGATTCATTCTCCCGTATTTTGTTGTTGATGTTTGGATAATTTGCATGAACATGAGTTTGTTTGAAGCAGATAGTGACACCAATCTGTTCGAAGGTTTGTCAGTAAAGTGATATTATTAGAGTGCCAGGCATAAGAAGTTGGGTCTTGACACCAATTGAAAGAGAAATTAAAATTTCCTCCATGTTACACAAAACTTAAATTTGAATATTATGTGGTAGTGCCGTAGTGGTACTTCTGTAAACTAATAGTGTCACTAAATACGATGATGAAGGAAATAGTTAGAAACTGTATTCTGCGGTCGATCATTTGAGAATGTCTTGGGTTTACATTGCTGATATCATTAACCCTTTGCCAATAACATTGATGTGGTCTTAATTTTATGTGATACAGAAAGATGCAAGAAATACAAATAAAATCTTTCTGAACTGGCACAATATTCTTATTGTGTATTGTTTGAAATTAATTCTTAATTTTGATGATTTATCAATAACAATTTTTGTTCTTGTTGTAAATTTGATATTATGACTAGTAGCCATTTAACTTCTAATTTGCAGGATGGGTCATGCAATGGTCTACAACACTATGCAGCTCTAGGAAGAGACAAGGTGCTAATTTTCCTTATTGTTTGCTTTTTGAATTCCAATCTTACCCTCACGGGAGATTGTCGCCATATTGTGTATTACTAAAATAATTTAGTGATTCAAGGAGAGGGTCCTAAGTGGCCAGATTATGTTTTGTTATTACAAATAATTAAGTGAATCAATAGGAGAGGGGAACCTGAGTGTGTGATAATTTTCTTCTAATTTCATGACTACATGCATGGGTTGCCTTTGAACCTCTTTACATAGACATACAATTATATCTCTGGTTCGAAGTATTTGCTTACCAATTGAACTTGAGAGTTGAGACATCCCTTGAGGAGGTTCCATTAACTACCTATAATCACCTCTGTATTTCTTTGACTGTTCAATAGGACACAAGAATATGTAAATGAACTATTTGTTTAGTTTTTAATGCTTGCTTCAGTTACAGGATTTGTGTCTCTCAATTTTCTTAACATATTCCAGCTTCTTGTTTTGCTCTTGATTTGTGTCATCTAGGAGTATGCATAACTGCAAAACTGGGTTTGTTATGGTTCAGATGTTATGAAATTATTGATTTTCTTTGGTGTGAGATTAGGGAAGTAATAATTTCAGTTAAAATTTAAAATCTGGTCAAACCAAAATGACTGAATGTTGTATGATTATATTGTATACAACTATACATTCTCATGATTGTTTAATATTTTGAGTAAGCAGATCCACAATGTAATACCCCATTATATAAAAGTTGCATTTTCCTCCACTTCCTGGGAATATATCATCAGAATAAAAAAGAACCAATCCATGTGCAAATGTAGCAGGATTCGCTTAATATAAATGCAAAACTTGATAGCTGATATAGGGTCATTGACACATGACTAATGCCAAGGTACAATATGGTGCTTTCGTACACCAACCAAAGCTTTAAATTTGATGACATCTTTGATGTTGATAACATGCCAATACAGTACAATTCAGATACAGAAATGCCGGTAATGTAACTATCATGAAGGATTTTGTACCAATCTACATATCTAGCACTGTTTTGCATGTTCCTTGTTTGACATCTATATTTGAATCTAAAGCACAGCACAAATATGTCATGATTGCATCAATTTGGGTCTTCCATCTTGTGCTCTTTATGGATTCTTTTACTTTGATCCCTCTGTTCTTCCTTTACAGATCTTTCTTAATGTGCTTATGTATTCTCAACTATCATCTCAAATGAATTTTAATATTATCCTTTCTGAACTGGACTAACATTTTGTTAGCGTTCATGAATCGATAGCCATGTATAAAGTTAATATTATCTACAAAGATCTCTTTTATTAAGTTTTTTTGTGCATGGGCTTTAGCCCTTTTTTAATTTTAAATTATTCTTTTTATCTTTTAAACTGTTGCATTGTCAGTTGGGGGCCATCTCTGTGAATCTAATTGCCGGAGAAAAGCCTGCAGATGTATACTCGGAAATAGCGGCTAGGTACGTCATTGTCTATTGCAGTAACCTATATCAACTGTTGGCCCTAGGAGTGTCACTTCCACTAGTCATAATGTACAAGCTATTTGTTGTCTTATCATTTGACAAATAACTTTGCAATTTATCATTTTATGTTTAAAAATGGTAAGTGTTGGTCTCACACTAAGATTGCTTCTTTGTGTCACAACATCCGTGGTTGCAGGGGCAAGGCACCATATATTGTTCTTTCTCAGGGATCCATCTTAGTGGGAGCTTTAGGCATTGGGTTGCTCTTTTTTTTATCTATGTCCAAAATAAATGTAGAGAAGTCTTTGTTTCATGTACTCTTTTTGGTTTAATCGTATTCTCTCTTATGACTGGTGATGTTTGATCGTCAAGCTTCCACCTAAACCCTTTGTAGTGCTCTGACCATATGCATACTACAAGCATTTTAAAGGAACGGAATCCAATTTCAATCTATTGTTTGCTTTGGACCTGATATTTTTTGGATGTGCTAGTTATCTTTCTTTCACTCTAATCATTGTCCAGGCAAAATTATCTTGGTTACGAATTTTTAATGCAGAGTTCTTGGTATCATGCGAAGAGATGCAGACAAGGACCCTACTGTCAATCGAGATGCTTTACGTGCTAGGCTATTAGTTGATCAGGTTAACATATTACTTGCTCTTCTTCTCGCTTTTGGATCAGTTGAACTTGACTATTGTTGGGTGAATAGAATTGTCATGCCCTCCAATAAGATGACCTTAGGTGAAGTTTAAGTTTGGCATTTGGTGGTTTTTTGTTTCAACATACACTGATGCATGAAGCCAAATGGTCTTGTAGCTAGATCAAAATTATTGATCTCGTTGCAAAATTACATCATTTGCAGAAAATTTCATTAGTTTTTTACATAATAAAAGTTAATTTTGAAGAGGAAAGATGTTTCTCTGGTAATTGATATTTAGATCATACATTTAAAATTGAATCTGCATCAACTTGTTTTATTGATGAATGCTGAAACTACGAAAATTGTTAAATATCTTCTCTATATTAACAATGCAAAATACATTGGGTGCTCATTGAGAATTTTTTGGTCTCAATGTGAAAAAAGGTGGACAGGAAGTTGGTTAAGCAGACTGTCATGACATCAGTTTATGGTGTCACATACGTTGGGGCCCGTGAGCAAATCAATAGAAGATTAAAGGAACGGGGTTTGATTGCTGATGACACAGAACTATTTGGTGCATCATGTTATGCTGCCAAAGTAAGGCAGATTACATTTAAAATTTTCATTTGTGTCTGTCTTCTAGGTGTACTTGTTTAGACTTGAGAGAAATATGTCTGACTGAACGATTTAAACTGTTTGAACAGACCATGTTGACTGCATTAGGGGAGATGTTTCAGGCTGCACGGAGTATTATGAACTGGCTTGGTGACTGTGCTAAGGTGTGTTTCGTTCAGTTTGATGTGTATTCTATAAGATACAGGCTCCATAAGGTAATCCTGAAATGATTTCTAAAGGGGTTTCTTTTAATGCTTTATTTTGGTATATAGCATGATTTTCATCAAAGCATACCTAGTCTGTGAAAGGAGTAGAGGTCGTCAGAGACAGATAAAGAAAATTTAAAAGGCATAATGCAGTGCAGCAATGATGGTATGCCATCCAGTTGTACATCTTCGGTAGAAAGTTTCAACTTTGGTTACATATTTGATTAGATTATGGTGCAAGAATATAAATACTACGCTGTAATAAAGCTGTATTGTATAATATTTGTCAAGTGTGCTATATGTTCTCCTTCCAGGTTACATAGAGGAAGTTGAGTGGTAAAATAAGCAGTCGGAGGAGTGGGGATAATTTGTAAAAGAAGTGGACAATTGGACCTTAGTATTACTCATGTTATATGAAAATCAGCCGCAGTCTCCATACCATGCTTGGTTAGTCAGACATTTTGTTCATTTTCCACCCAAATCAACTTGCCTGTGATGATATGGTTAAAGAAGTAAGTCTGCATTTTCAACAGGTGATTGCTTCAGAAAATCATCCTGTAAGGTGGACTACCCCTATTGGACTTCCAGTGGTTCAACCTTACCGAAAATTGGAAAATCATCTGGCAAGCTTTTGGCAAAGCCAGTATGTTTTACTTACTCTTCCGTTAGGAATCTCTTTCCCTGTGTTTGTCCCTTTCTCCCTTTCTTGACCAAAAAATATATTTGCTCATCACTCTTGCAGGTGAGAACTTCCCTTCGAGTATTGACCTTAAAACGGGAAACTGAAAAGGTATCTTGATACTTTCTGTTTGAACCAATTTGTTTTTTAACACGTTGAGTCTAAAACCTTAGGATGAATCATCATGATATTATATGGGGAGCTAATGTTTTTGGTGTCTAAACCTGTCTATTTAGTTTTTCAGGTCTCTGTCAGGAGACAGAGAACAGCTTTGCCCCCAAACTTTGTGCATTCTCTTGACGGTTCCCACATGATGATGACTGCAGTTGCCTGTAAAAGAGCCGGATTGAACTTTGCAGGTGCTGGTTCAATTTTGGGTACTGGTTCCATTTATGTTAAGCCACTCGGATGCATTTGCGTCTTATCATTCCATCTATATTGCAGGCGTCCATGATTCATACTGGACCCGTGCTTGTGATGTGGATCAGATGAACCGAATTCTTCGTGAGAAGTTTGTAGAACTCTACGAGAGACCTATATTGGAAGAGGTAATGTTTGTTACCCTATGCTAACTAAACCATATTGGATTAGTCTAGTCCAAAATAAATGATCTGGAATATATGTATGTATAAACATAAGACTTGTATAGCCAAGTGCTGCCAACTCTTTGGTTTTCAGTATAGTTTATTGCCTGTTTAGAAAGTGCATAGCGATTATATTCATACCGTTACTAATACCTGCCGATACATTTTACAGTTACTGGAGAGCTGTCAGCAGTCCTTCCCCACCCTAAATTTCCCACCATTGCCAGAACGAGGAGATTTCAACCTTCAAGACGTCCTGGAATCACCATATTCCTTCAACTGACATGGCACTATTTTCGTTGCCATTCAACCTCCAATTTGCTGCCTTATTTTCTTGTGGGCGGCTTGGTGTACGTAAGTCTACATCCTCGGTCTCTTGGGCAATGTCGAAGCTAACGCTTGCGCTGTGGGTGCAGCAGCATTAACGATCAGCAAAAGCTTCAGTGTGGATGCAACAGGAGTCGCTTCCATGTAAGTAAACATAATATGCGTGTGATCCTGTCTTAGATTTACCAAGAGACAGCTCTCCTGTGCGGTTTCTGGGAATAGGGGATGATTGGTCATGAGCTTTTGCTGCTCAACATGGTCGTATAATGCTAGTGTGTTATTGTTTGGGCTGAGACTGGCCAGGTGATGTCGGGGATCGACAGAAACAGGAGAGTGTTGTCAGTTTCAAGATAGGTGTGATGTGATGGAGGAGACCGAGCTAAGTGTGGATGATGAACAAGTTCAAGTTCATGCCGGGGAAGCCAGTGTGGCCATGTCGGGGATCTCCTAGGGAAAGATACTCTTAATCCAATTCTGTAACATGAGGCCCCCAAAGGAAGGCAAACTTGCTCGTCTTCCTTGCATAATTTGTGAGGACCCTTTGGAAGCAAGTATTACAAAGAACAACTAGTGAACATTTATTTTTGTATATATATATATATATAGCAGCGATCAATTCTTGGAGAATTGTGTTGTAAGATGTCGAGTCTGTATGTCAATTCGTCAATGCTAGATTGGTATAGATTTGGTAAATTTAAGCAAATGAGTCGATAGATGGTTTTTTAAAAGAAAAATGAAATCATATGTATTACGTTTAGTAATTTTTTATCGAACAAAGAGGTACTGAAGAGAGAGAGGTTGGCATCTGAGAACACGTTGTTAGTACAATAATGATCTCCCCCCTGTTAGTACAAGAACAAAGGGTCGTAACACATCAAAACCCAGCAAGGACGAGCTGCCCCCTCCTGTTTGGTGTACACACGGCAGGCATCTTCAAACAGTTCACTCATAAGTATCGATTGCCTACATTCATTCAATTCATACAACAGGGGATGCTGTCACCGGCGGCTTGCATCCATCCTTCTTCGACACATCTTCAAAGTCACACAAGCACACAGTAACAATTGCTTTTACCAGCATTAGGAGGAAGCTTGAAACCAAACATGAGCGAGTGTCGGATGTCAGCTCAAAAATTGGGCAATAAGGCATTCGTCGCATGCAGTCCTGCCTACATGGTGAAATCATCACAAGGCTTCCCACCATCATCTTGAGCATTGATGGGCGGACAAGTACCGCGCGTCAGCTTCATGGCAGCGCTGAGTTCTTCCTCCCAGGAACCCTGCATCTGTAGATAACAACAACCAAAACCATTGAAGCTTGGCATTACGGAAGACAGGTATAACCGATGCTCGGCATTATTAGCAGATAATGTGCTGCAAAACAGGCAGGCACTTATGATGGGGTGGTGAATACGAATGCCTGCCTGCCTGCATGCATCCCAAGGGATCGAGGGATTACCATGCTACAGATCCCACCCGGAACCACATACTGTTGAGATGATGGGTGTAGCTGTGGATGTATCATCATCATCTCCTGCGGCAATCCAGCTGCTGACAAAGTGTCATCGCAGGAATGCATCTGTCGGTGATAGGCAGAAGCAAGCACCGATTACTGCTAATCGTTTCGCCGATGATGACGATGCCTATGCCTGCCTGCAGAGAAAGAGTAATGTCACGTACCTCTTTTGCAACAAGCCCTTCCATGGCGTAGTTGTGTTCAGCATTGACAGCCGCAAGCTTCATCGAGAGGAACTGCACGGGAGAGACGGATGAATGAATACGAAGCATCCATCCGAGGAATCACAGGTAGCAGCAGCGTCGTAGCATAATACCTCAACTTGCTGTTGAAGTGACTGAACATAGTTTATGATCTCATCCAGCATCACTGCTTTCCCTGTGACCTGAGTTCATAAAAAGATCAATCAGCTTTCGATCAAAGTTTTGGGGGGGGGGGGGGGATGCGTTTGTGCCGCCACCAAATATCCTCCGAGACTGACTCACTTTGCTGCAGCCGGGAACGAGGTTTTGCAGATACTTCATCCTTTCGCTTATCCTTTCTCTTCGCAACTGCAATAGCATGATTCGACCAAATTTCTCAAGTACGGGAAGAACATGGTGAATCTTTCTTTCTTTCTTTCTTTCTTTCTTTCTTTCTTTCTTTCTTTCTTTCTTTCTACACAAATCCATCTTACTCTTTCTGCGATGCTGTGGCTGTTGGTTGCTTGTCCACGCCGAGCTCTGACGTGAACGTAATCCTCCTTGGGCATCTCCGAGCCATCGTCGACGTGTTTCGGCTCTTGTTTTTGTTTGGCTTCGGTGCCCTCTGCTGCGTTCCTCGACGATGATCGTGGCCATCTTCGTGCTCGCTCACCCCTTTCCTTGTCCTGGAGCAGGTGGTGTTCGTGAATGATTACGAGCGTCGGGACAGCGGAACCAAACAAGGAGCGGCTCACCGGATCGATGGTTTTTCTCTTCTTTGCGCCGAGATCACTCGGACACGACTCCCCTGGTGCACCTGCTGAAGCGGTGCGTGTTTCTTGGCTACCTCCGGTGAGATGGGCGCTTGCTTTGTTCCTCTGGTTCTTGATTGGACTCCCACTCGTCGATTCATGGTCCAGAGGGAGCGGGAGCGATGCATCTTTGGCTTCGGATACGGTCAGCGTGATCTTCTGAAGCTGAGATCCTATGACATCCCTGGAGATATCAGCGCAAGGAGCCACCACCGGTTGAGACGAAGCGAAGGAGTTGATGATGCCGCTGAAGTGGCCACCGGCGTGCGAAAACATGGCAGCCCGTTCGACGAAGGCGGAATCAGAGGGGAAGAACAGCCCCCTGGCGGACATGACCACTGGTTTTCCAATCGGAATGCGGTTGACGAAGCTCGTGGTGAGGTTCTCATCGGAAGCCATAGGAACGAAGGAATCGAACATGGGAATCGAAGGACAGGGAAATATTTGGATGCTGGGAAGGGTGGTTCAGGCGATCAGCAGTCGTCCTCACGGGATGGAGTCGACCCTTTCTCACTCATCTCCATCTCTTTTATCCTAATCATCCAGCGGATGAGAGTCGGAAAGCAAACAAAGTAGGGCGAGATTGGATCTCCTCGTTCAAAATCTAGTCTTGATGGCGTTCGAGAGATGCGGCCTCAGCTGCAAACACTGGCAGGGAGGTGACACGGATGGCATGGATGCATGAGATGGGAGAGAGAGAGAGACAGAGACAGAGACAGAGACAGTGAGTGTGTAATGGGTCAAAAGAGAATGACAAGCTAAACAGGAACGAAGGAGCTTCTCTTATGTAGCAGAACCAGAGGGACAAGCGAGAAGAGGACAAGGTGGTATGTGTGGATAGTGGTTCCAAGACACTTGACATAACATCACGCAAGAAGAGGAGGCAGATATGAGTGGGAACCAAATCCAGAGCACTGCTAAGCTCAGCTCAGCTCACCAAACGCAGAGTTGAGAAGAGAATCCTGAAAAGGCACAAAACCAGGTTAGAAGGCAGTGATGCAGATTCCCATAGCCCATCACCAGTCTACAATAGGAACAGAGGAAGAAGATTTCACGGAAGCGAACGCCGGAGTTACTGTTACCATCAGACCAAAGATCCAAAGACAAGAATCCAAAGAGTTCCTACGACCACAAAGATCTCTGGAATAGTGCAGAGGGCAAGAAAGCGAGTTGCAAGGAAGAGAAGAAAAGACAAGACCGATACTATCGAGTCTCGTTCTCTTAGCTAATCAGAGGAGGCGGCATCGGTTTCAGAGAGAACTGGAGAGACATCGAGAGGTCACACCTTTTCCCATGGCGGTCTCCCTCAGGCCTCAGGCTCTGGTGACCAAGTCCACGGCCAGGCGGAGCAGTGAGGGGTGGGGAAGCGAAACGATGCGATGCCCTCTGGAGATTCCTCCTACGTCCGACGATCACGAAGAAGCCTTTTTCTCCCAACGAAGCAACTGTTGCAAGTGTGAACTTTCTACAGTTGAGTCGGCCTCTCGCCTCCTCGTGTCTTCTTCTGCTCAGTGAGCTCTCCTTATGCGTGCAGAGCAAACACTGCTGCCAACTTTGGGACGCATACAGACACGAAGCGCTTTGTCAAGGGTACCACCAAGAGACGGAAAAGAGATTTGGAGATCCATATAAGAAAGAGAGAGGGAGAGAGAGAGAGAGAGAGAGGGTGTGTGTGTGGGTGAGCGCAAGAGCTAAAGCTTGGCTGCATTTATAGCTCAGGGTAGAGAGAGAGAGAGAGAATCGATGCAATGATGCCAAGAAGCAGGCAGCCCTTTCTTCTTCCTCCCATTATGCAACGCAATGATGCCACCATTATGTCTGCAACTCATTCCAAATCCTAACATCACATGCTCTTCGTTCGTTTCATGCACGCCATTTTCCATCCCCTCGTTAGGTCACGGATCTTCTACGACACTTGACATACTTGGTTAATTTTCGTGGATCAGTAAGATCACAGGCGTGTTTAGGGCACGACCGCATGTGTGTTCTTCGACGTTTGGAGCCCTCACCGTCGCTCGTACGAAGTTACATCGTTCGTACCGCTCGAAACATAGTACAACGTTGACTTGACACTGTGGCAACACCATAGTCCCTCCCTGTTTGAGAATAATTTCCTGACTTCTCTCTCTTGTTCGGCAGATGCATCCGAGTCTCCTCCACACCCAAAACAATCCCAAGTCGTGACGATGATGAACTAAGTTCCGGATTTGCAAGAAATCTGTGGTCAGCATCAGTGTAATTGAGAACGAGGGGGAGGGAGGCATCATTCGGTGTTTAGAAGCAGATCTCTGTTATCGGGGGGCGATGATGGATGGCGGTGAAATCATGGGCATCTCAATCAGCTGTGGCTGTGGCTGTGGCTGTGGCTGTGGCTGTGGCGGTGGAATTCCCTCTCCCCTCTCCCCTCTCCCCTCTCCCCTCTCCCTGGAGACACGCAACTTACGACGAGGCTACATGTACCAAAGATTCCTCTGCCGGTGGTCGTAGCTCTCATCAGCAGGCATGCTGGCGACAGATGTCAGACAAAAGTCAGCAGAGGATTCGAAGCTTTCCCATCATCCGCACTGGAAGAAGAATAATATTTGGGGTCACTCGCACCCCTCCTCAATGTTCCTACCTGCCGAGTAGCATTGAGGATGTTTTCCTCCTTTGCGCTACTCGTCGTAAATGCTTGTCGGTGAAGAAGAACTCTGTTTTGCTTTGGGGGTTCAAAGATGATGCGCTGCTTGCTTTCGTTGCCGTTCCCCAACACCTCCTCATGGATTCATCTGCATACGCATCATCTACAAGAAAATGATCGAGAGGCATCATCATCATCTATCCGTGCGGTGCCACACCACCATGTGCTGCTTCGACTGCGGGAATAGAGTTAGCAATCAAATGTATCATACGACCTGTCGATTCCTACGGTTGGTTGGTTGGTTGGTTGGTTGGTTTATTCGGTCCCACAAGTCTGTGTCTGTGGTAATACAAGAGAGAAGAAAGAATCACATGGGAAATGGCATCAGACCGATGCTGGTTAGGGAGGGAAGAAGCACTTGGAAAGAAGACAATAGTGAAATGGGGTGGGTAATCTTTGGACATCAACAGCCGACACAGAACAAACAAAAATTGATGGATCACAAATCGATCGAGTCGGCTGATCAGAGCTCGACAACATTTGCATAGACTGCTGTTGGATCATGCTTTGAATATCAATCCCAACATGATAAAACCCGAAAGTGCCATCATTAGACAGACATTAACAGCCATGTCCAGACACAAATTTCTGCAACCACAGTATGTCCAGCAAAGAAAATTGTACTCTTACCATTCGACAAAAAAAATAATACCCTATTGGCAAAAGCAAGAAAGTAGAGAGAACGGTCACAAGCACACGGCAGAGCAGCAATTTCGGTGAAAAATATAGCAGCAACATCTCCTTGATGACCACAAACAGCCTTCCCATCTCCTTCCTTTCGACGCAATATCTAAGCTTTTACCCGTACCACAAACGAACCTGTTGTCGGTCAAAAACCAAAAAGTTATTCGTTACGCATTCCATTACTGAGAAAACCAGAATCCCTATCATCGGCATGTTTAGCCGTGTGATGCATTTATTTCTCTATTCTGCATGCAAAAACTTGGACTGAGTTAACTGGTCTACCAGAACTATGGAAGTCCCGGGTTGTTGATTTGGTGCTTAACCCGCCAGAAATTTTTTCCCCAAAGAAACATCTCTTGTGATGACATGGGGTTAGCTTATCACCTGGAATATAACCTACGTGAAATGCTTTATCTTACGGAAAAAAAAAAGAGACTTACATGCAGGAAGGTTGGATATATCGGCGGAAACGGCACAGGGAATTCCCAAATTCGATAGGGCTCCCCTTATGATTCCACATGGGAAATATAGATGCATGCTTGTGGCCTCAGCAGCTTTGTTTTCGGGTGTCACAACTGAAGAGTCCTGAGATGCTTCACTGATATCCAATGATGGATCAATTGATACACGCGTAAGCCAACGGAATCTATTATCTTGCAGCACAAAGGTTCCCTGCACAATGTCAATATGATGTTATTAAATTACCAAAGAGACGTTTCCCAGATTCTTAATCTTCCTTAATATATTACTCTGTGGTTGGTCTTCAGGTTATCAATCTGCTTCTTGAACAGCTCCGACCAGAAATCCTTGCATATAAATTTGATGGCCTCTAGATGATCGCTGAATCGAGGGCGCTCCACAGTGTACCTGCACAAAGACAATGAGTGCACAGTAGAACATGAAACCCCTCGGGCTGAAATGTACCACATGAAAAATCAGAACATCAATGTCAGAATTAGAATAGCGAAAACCTTTATTTCATGATACTATCTCAATACAATACAAAATCCCATGCTAACTAGAAACAATGATGGCTTGCAAAAATCATTGCTTTGATGTACAGTGAGTTACTGTTGTCATATGGTATTGAATTGAAGGTATATTCCATGCTTATGATGTTCGGACAACCTTGGATAAGCAAATTGTTTATCAATTTACAAGGACCTTGTGTCGTACTGGACTGACCAACACATATATTGCCAGCATGTTACCAGCATAGAGTATGTTGCCCATAATCAAATCATGGCCGCATAAATATGCAGTAGAGTCAATTCTAGCACAGTTAACAAATTACCATGCTTGTATGGAGTATATTCACCGTGTATATGATTCAAGTAACAATTAATCAAAAGTCATGCAAGTACCTTGGTCATGTGTGTTCAGGCCAAACATGAGACTGCAATTCATACTCAATTAGCTGATTAAACCAAGGTTATAAAGCTAGGTTTTAGCACTTGGATGTTAGCTCAATCAACACAAGTACAAAGAAGTTCTAACTTCTAACTTAATTATCAGAAATATAGTCTTAATCAATCATGGTTCACATTATTTAGGAATTCATATGATCTTCTGGCACTGCTGCTTAAATTGGCAGCAAAGGCCCTGCCACCATGAGTTTATTCGGATGAGAAACCACTAGTTTACTGTGTAACTTACTTGCACTACTATGGATGACTTGAAGTTAAAGAGTGTCTTAATGTAGCATGAACCCTATTATGAAACAGCGATCTCATGTACGATTTCTGCAACTTGGCTGGGATCCCATCTATTGTCTCTTATTTCTTACCATCTTCACCTTTAGCAATAAGCTGTTCCCAATAGATTTTAAATCAGTTCAATAGAAGTTTATTTCTTCATATTAAATAATTTTTTACTTGATAAGACTTGTCAAAAATAAGTTCTAGTCTGACAGATTGGGACCTCACTCAGTGATCTCCAGACAATGATAATATCTTACTGAAAACACGCATGGGATGTTCATAGCCGAGTGATGTACATTATTGGGATGTTCACATGTAGTGGTTCGTTGGCGATGAATGCGGAAACACACTTCAAAATTTTCAAGAATTCAACCCATTAAGTTCACACACAAATTTCCAACATAAAAAAAATTCTCGCTAGGCACATGATTAAGATGGATTTATCTCCAAGATAACAATCAAACCTGTAAACTAACAAGGGCATCCAGCTGCAGCTTAAACTGAAAGAAAATAAATTCTAGAAAATGGTTATCTAGCAAAAGAACATTTCTATTATATCAAAAGACGAGCTACTAAGGATAGCCTTGGACTCTACTCTTTGCTATGACCATCAGAAATATAAAGATGAAAGTTCACAAAATTATAATGCAGGGATGCTGAGAATGTGCACTGGCAACAATCGCAATCGATGGCCAGGTTTGGAACAAATAGAATAATCATCAACCGTAACTCAATCTAATACGGAAGATATTAAATTATCCGTTCCCCACAAAGTGGGATCTCCGTCCCATTTCCCTATTTCTGGTTTCTATAGTTTCGTTCTAAACTGACAAAAAAGACTAACACGAATAATCCTCAATTGGGATCTACAGTCAAAAGGAAGCAATAAGGGCCAATAAGAACCATCATAGTAAATTTCTAAATATTCCCAACAAATCCAAATCAGGCCCAGTTGCAAATGCAGCGGAATCTAGAATCCATGCTACAGATCCTCGGGTGGTTAACCATCAAGGCTACAGCTTCCAGTCAAATTCCAAATGCCAATTTTATCCCATACTTGCTTGAATTGCAACTATCTCAACAATCTTCCTGAAAAGAACGTTCTCGAACCCTAGTTTGCGGTGAAGTTTTACCCGATCAATACAAGACTAACAGGGCCAGGAAGCCCGCGCATGAAAAGATCTGAAGAGAGAGAATGGGATGCAGGCAGAAGAGAAAGGGGGGAAAGGCGGAGGGCAACCTCTCGATGAGCTGGTGGCCGACCTGGTACCCGATCGCCTCGATCCGGCGGGCGGCGAGCTCCGGCTTGGTGGCGTAGAACCGCTTGCAGTAAGCCGACACCATCTCGATGATCACGCCGTCGATGCAGCTCTCTGCCACCTCCCTTCCCATCCTCTCTCTTTCTCCCCTTCTTCGCCTTTTATCCCCTCTCTCTAATTTCTCCTCTGTGATGAGGAATCAATCGCCGGCGAGAACCATTTTCAACTGTGCCCTTTGCCCCATACTTAGCGGGAGCTTCCAATGAGACAATGACACGTGTAGACGTTCGCACTTAATCCTTCTCTTTATATATATATATATATATATATATACACACGCGCGCGCGCGAATATTTTATTATGTTTCTTTTTCGATGAACGTTAATTGAACCAACACTATAAGCGATATCATAATATATCTTTTGGGTTATCATTGTTCATAGGCTACTATAATATTATATTTTTAAACTTGTAACTAGTTTGATCCAAGTTAGGAGTTCGTTTAGATTATGTATAGTGTTTTTCTTGTGATGATCAAAACACTAGAAATATATATTTGTGATAGAACAAAACACTATAACAGATGAAAGTTGTTCATATTTGCTTGCTACCTATAGTTAAAACCGACGAGAGTATATCACAAAGAAAAGAAAAAGAAAAAGAGAAATAATAACATTACTCGAAGGAGGAGGGAGAAGAATGCCAGCACTCACTCACCTTTTAGACTGGTTAAAATCTTATCTTGTTCGATGATGATAGGAAACAGAACAATCGGATCGGAGAATCTGGTTCTATTGAATGCTGGTTTGAGGGATCCCTGTAGAGCAACTGGAGCTGTTTGGCACATCATGGGACGGATGCACAGAGCAGTTGGTATATTACTCACACAAACTAATGCAACAACTTGCAACATTGTCTTCTCGAACACAGAAATCTATGCTTTGTTAAAACTGCAATAGGAAAAAAGAAATAAAGAACTTTAGCTTTGAAGAATAACCTGAAAACATCTGATTTGTTTGCTAAATAAGATATTAGAATCACAAGCAAAGGTGCTCCGATGCTCATCAAAATCACCTATTTTGCATGTACCGCCTTCCAGGTACTTTGTATGGCGGCACCTTGTGCTCACAAACCACCAGGAAATGAGAGATTACTCATTTAGATACTTCCAAACCCAGAGGAAGAAAGAACAACATGGAAAAGAAACTAATAGAACATCAACACACACAAGCATAATTGCACAAGACAATCTCATAAAAATGTTGCTCATGGGCACATGCTGGTCATCCAATGTGCAAACATGTAAAGCAGGAACATGGGCACAAGACAATCTTATAACGCACTTGCTGAACGACTCAAATTTAATAATTTATATTGAAGATAGAAGGCCGAATATGGGCTGTCCATCAATATGTAAATCGTTATCTCATTAAAGCAACTAATGACAAATTACAAAGTCTGACCCATCAACCAATTTCTCGTGTCTTAAGATGAGTATTTTGATATGAGCTTGTCGACATGAACGATTATATCATCAATCTTCGGCCGCACTGCTGGTTGAGGCTGTAACATCCATACTATAAACTGATGAAGACTCTCGGGGTAAGGAGGATCCGGCCCAGATGGCCATTTTATCTGTGCATTCATAACAGCTAACTGTAGGCTCCCTCCTGATTCACCAATTGCATATTCAAATGGCGATGCTCCATACCTGTCAAAAACCAATAGAAGATATCAACGATTTTAAATAACAGTAAGAAGAAATGATTTTCTCTCGATCAGTGGAATTTTGTGCATAGAATTTCATTTCCCTTAAAGAACATGCATACATGGTTTGGCAAAGGTTTGAATATTTGCACCATGAGACTTACTAGGCAAAGCCACACAGAACATACATAGATCTTCTGATAGGGAAACACTCGGCAACAGTTTACTTGGGAGTCCTTCACAGGAACTAGTAAATCAACTCTACCATCGTATGCTTCTCAAAAACAATCAGGCTTCAACAAACTACAACTCACAAGACTTCTCTCGTATTCAATTCCCTATATATGGGAAAATAAGTAAAAAAGAAACTAGGACCAAAGAAAAAGCCACTTGACTATACATAAGACCTAATACGATACAAATTCTAGCCATCAACAATTCTAGAATCGATATTAACTTAGACCTCAGAATCAAGGTTTGTAAGAAATTACAACTAGGACTTGACATTAACTTTGATCCGTGTCTGATACATACCCAGCAATCATATTCCGAAATACAGTACTATTTTCATGATATGAATTTGATAATCTTCTTTGGTACAAATATCAGTACTGAGGCAATTTTCATAGGCAAAAATCAGAAGTTAGAACAAATACCATGTGAATCACAAAAAAAGGTATGGGATGTTACCTAACACAAATTAAAGAGAAGCATTGCACGGTGATCAACAAGACAAGTACACAATGTCCAAACATAGCAAGGAAAGGTATAACATTCTCACATTATTGCATATAAAGTACATCCGAGAGACCATATATCAGTCCTCTCATCAATATCAGCATGACTCGGACAGTCCCACAATTCAGGAGCTCGAAAAGGTGCAGAGCAGTGCTCGCTAGCCCAATCCTATGCAATAATTCATCGAATGAGTTAATAACATGTCTAAGACTTCATCAGTTCATGGAACAGCAGTTTTTTTTACGTTAAAGAAATTAATTTAGTAGAAGTTGGAAGTCAGAAGGTCGTAAAACTGCAATCCAGTGCATGAGGCTCCTGTTAATGCAAGGTCTAGGGAGTGATGGTTTCTTCTTTCCATTTTGGACACTTCATTGTTTAGTTTTGATTTACATACAAAAAACATGAATATTTTTAATAAACCAATATTATTCTATAGTAAAAAGATTGACTAATACCTGTAGCTGTAATGCCTCTGACCTTGAACGGATTTCTTTTCTTGCAGGGCGAGCGCTTCCAAAATCCATTAAAATAGCACCAGGTGGTTGTCCCTTCCTATGTGTAATGAGTACATTTCCAGGTTTCACATCATTATGAGCATACGGAGGATCAAAGCTGTGCATGTGCTTAAGACCAGCACAAAGCTGTATATAAACAAAAAGTAGCATGTCATTCTAGAACACATACATGTTCAGAAAGTTAAATCACTAAAAATGTCCTTGAATGGAAGAACAGAAAATGATGCAGGCATGTTCAGATGACAGCTACCTTAAATAAGTACTTCAAATGAACCTATACCAGTACATTCACTACAACAGAAAGTCATAATTTTTATAAAGATAAATCAGTAACAATTCTCTTATCATGAATCTCTTGTATATTTTTACTTAATAGGAATGACCTCTTTACTATTTCTAGCATCTGATTGAGCTGAATCTCAACTCAGAACAGGTTGTCACAAATTTGTCAAGTAGATGCTACAAAGCTTCATCAAGAATGATACTCCAGTCAAAGGAATTTGTTGCATCATGCTCCACTTGACATGATTATAATAATCAAATGTCAAGTGAATGTTAAAATGAATAACAACAGAAAATCAGATGGTAATGCAGATAACTGAAGGCTGAGTTCCAGCAGTGACACTAGATTGTACTTCGGAACTAGGAAGAAAGAAACAACTATCAACTATTGCAAGCAAATTTATCAGCTTCAACAACTACTAAATGCTTTCGGACTATATATAAAGAGGATAACAAGTGCAGGAGAAAAAAACTGAAGTCATATCTAGGTAGAGCTAATCGGTGGGTGCATGAAAATAACTGAAAAAACATTATGAGCACGACAGAAAAATCTGAATCAGAGCAGCAAAGAAAGACAAGACATTTTCAGACACAGTACCCATTGCTTTCAAGCTGATGATTACAATGAAACATGTCCATCATGATCAATCCTTTGTCTTTGACAATAAATTGGCATGACTGATAAGAACATCCTTTATCAAGCAGATTAAAGAATTTTCATTACTCTATTGTCGTCTCATAATGTATATTCCATGGCATTCCATAAAAGATCATAATATTGAACACCATAAAACTTATGTTACCTTCATAGTTTTATTGTTTTCATCTTTATAGCATCAAAAAATTGCAGAGCATTATAAAATTGCTGACAGAACTCCTAAGCATGACAAGGCGACAGCCCCTGTTTGTATATTGTCTCCACTTGGAAATGGAAGTGGCATACCATCTGAACTCATTATGAGCTAAATCATTATAGATATAATACAGAAGGAGCAAACTAATAAACCTAGCACCTTAGAGTTTACTAAGAAAATGTCTGACAAAAAGAAATTAAATAATGAAATTGCAAATCAGTTCTTATAAATTATTAACCTCCACATGGTACGTAAATTCAGAACCACAGAATCTAATACAAGAAGAAATAATGTACCTGTCTGAAAATCTGAAGAACAGTAGTTGTTGTAAAAAATTCCTTCTTTGATTGCATGACTTTGGCTATGTCAAGTAAAGTTCCATCTAGATGAACTGGGAACAATAAGTAAGCTTCATGTTTCCGTGATCCGTCTTGCGTGCCCTATGCACAAATATAAGATAAGTCAATCGGCTCATTTGATGGAAGATTCCAGCATAAATGTAAACAAATACATGTAATCGTCTTTGAGACAAGTTGTCCTTCTTAGTGTTTCACTACCAAAATTCAAGTAATTGTCTCGTATCACTATCGTATGACAATAAAATATACATCTAGTGCTAGGGACTTGTTCACACTTGAAGAGTTTGGCAAGCGTGTGAAGTTTCATTCTAAACCATATTTCACATAATCGCAGTTCTGGTAATGCAATACGTAGTACATGGTGTATCAGTATGATGCTAGAGATTGATTAGATGATCTATAAACCAAAAAGTTTATTTCAATGTAGAAATACGTTCATCCACAGAACAAAATCAATATAATTCGTCCGTGGTATTAAGATAATTTGCAGATCTAGCTAGAGTAACAACACCAGATGCTTCAAACGAGGCAGTTCGACCTAAATACAACTGAAGTACCTTGACAGGAATGACTACATGATCGAGGAGGGGAAGCAAATTAGGATGATTGAACAGGGAGGAGACACGGATCTCCTGCTTAACCAACTCCAACTGCTCCTCTGTTTGTATGATGACTTTCTTCATCGCATATGTTCCATGATCTGAAGAGAAGTAAGAATCAAAATAGAATCAGCCCATACTATGTTCGCCATCAAGACCTTTCGGCGCTAGGAATTGGAGCGGTAGTAAAGCAATTCAAAGAAGCTTGGAAAAGGTTGTTTCCAAAGCATTTGATCAGCCATCGTGCGCCTTACATAAAATTCCGGACGACAAACGAAACAGCAACGCAATTCATCGATACAGATCCAAGGAACGATCGTGACAGGCGAATCTAATGGAACTCAAGATCAATTGGGCGGAATCCAAATCAACATTGGAAAATTTGACAAAAACAAGAGCAGTCCGATCGGATCTAGAGCGGGAGACCTGAGATGTGGGAGGGATCGATGGACTTGTTGCGGGAGAGGCCAGCGGCGCCATCGGCGACGACCTCCTTAACGAGGAAGACGTAGGCGAAGCCGCCCTCGCCGAGCTGCCTGACGATCCGGAAGCGGTTCTCGTTGATCCAAACGTCTCCGCCCCCGTTGACGGCGTCATAGAAGGCGTTCAGACCCGAGAAGGAGCATCCCATGTTGTGTCGCTCACCTCCTCCTTCCCCTCTCCCTCCCACTTTCTTTCTTTCTTTCTTTCTTTTCCTATGGTTTATGAATCTTCGTGTCGGTCGCCTTCCGATTATTGCTCCTCAAGGAGAGGGCATCGTTTCTCCCTCCCTCCCTCCCTCTCTCTCTCTCTCACTCTCTCTCAAACATGCAATCCTATCAAAAAAGAGAATTAACTGTTTTACTCTGTGGAATCAGATTTGTCCTAAAATGTTTCTTAAAAATCATTAGAAATAATGTATATGTCATGAAATTTGGATATATATATATATATATATATATGTCTGAATATTATTAAGATCCTTATGTCATAGCAACTAATATTCATATAAAATATCCAGATTAAACACTTAAAGACTTTTTCTACTTGTGATTGACAAATTTTTTTCTGAAAAATAATAAATAAACAATATTATATATATATATATGTATAATAAATAATAATCTCTGTGTTATTAATCTAATGAGGCCTCCTCGGTTGGGCCTCAAATGGTGGAATATGATACAACAGAATGCACATACGTACAACCTTTGGCGTAAACTACCCCACCATAATGTCTCGACTATTCGATATCCAACTTGATGTCTGTCATATGAAACGGCTCATGTGATTCTCGAGGTGTTGACTTATCAGCTGATCATCGTCAAACGAAGCCTGCCAAATTCGCAAGTCAAACTTTCAGCGCTAACATTGAAACATCGGACGGACTAAGGAGTAGCGAAATCTTCCGATTCTGGCTTTGTTGGCGATCGAGATTGATGCGACTGCTTAGCTGCTGCAGTTTGGACCAAGACACCATCTATCTATGCTACTCGACTTGTGGTATTTAGCTACACAGATACGTGGCTAAGAAACATTTGACCACCCTCCCTTTCAGGAGATCTACTGAGATTGAATTCCGATGCTTCTTCTGTTGCTCGATTCTCTTCTTTTGATGCTGTAGCCAAATCGGTGTGTACAAATTCCGCAGCAGCTTATTTGGGGATTTGTTTCTGTTTTGTTTTACCTTTCTCTAGAACAGAATCAACATTGAGTTATTTGCTTTCCTTTCAAAAAAGCAAAATGCATTGAGATCTCAGTATCTGTCTCTTAAGTTCCAGCACGAATGAGCATATCGAACCTATATTATCACTGATCGCAACCCTGCTTTGTGCCGTCGACGACGATGCTGTACACCTATCTTGGTGGGCGTCAAACAAACATCAGCTCATTTGGCGAGCTTCAGATCTCGGAAGAGAATTAATTGTAGACTCCATGTTCGAGCTGTGCATGATCACATCTACGTTTAGCAGTTTCCATTTCATGATTGAATTATATCACTTATTGCTTCATCATGAACCTACATTCTCTTTCATACACACGTTTAGAACTCAGCCAAGAACCAATACACCCATCACAAATTAATCACCCCTCTCTCTCTCTCTCTCTCTCTCTCTCTCTCTCTCTCTCTCTCTATCTATATATATATATATATATATATATATATATATATATATATATATATATATATATACTGTACAAATTCCTCATATACCAAGCTAAAGATATTTGATCTTCTTCGTAATTCGGTCACCTTGGTCCCGAGAGTTCCATCGCTTCCACCACCAATGAGTCATCAGTGAGATCAGAGTATCGTTCCGAGGAGAACTCGGGCACCCTAAACTTATGAACCTCTGTCCTCTGAGACGCTTCCCATCTCTCCGCAAGGCCATCACCTTCAAGCATGCGAGCCACCTCAGACATTTTGGGCCTGTGTCCCGGGACATACTGAGTGCACAAGAGCGCAACTTGGACCATCTCTTCCAGCTCTATCCTGTCGTAGTTCTTCAGGTCCTTGTCGACAAGCACATCGAGTTTCTTTTCTTGGTGCATCTTCCTCACCTGATTGAATAACCAACAAGAAACATCCTAGTAAATGACAAGAACCATGTACGAAGAAAGCATGTCATATGACCTCCGTGTTGTGCATACCCAGTCAAGCATGGCACCCTTCTGTTTTGCCGCTTTTCCATATTCCAGAGCTCTCAAACCAGTAATCAGTTCGAGAAGAAGAATTCCGAATCCAAAAACATCAGTTTTCTCAGAAGACTGCCCCGTTGAGAGATACTCGGGAGCTATATGTCCCACGGTTCCCCTCACAGCAGTAGTCACATGTGTATCCCTGTGATCTAGAAGTTTTGCTAGCCCAAAGTCTCCTACAACAGCCTCACAGTAGTCATCCAGCAATATGTTAGCGGCCTTTACATCTCTGTGAATGATCTTGGGATCACACTGTTCATGTAGGTACAGTAATCCCCTTGCAGCTCCCAAGGCTATCCTTTTCCTGGTACTCCAATCTAATGCTGGTATTTCTGCACACAATGTGGAAAATAAAAAAGATTCAGTCTTTTGTCATGTGGTCAGCATGCTAAAGCCTCTATGCTACTAGAAAAGATCAATGATATCATTGTCAAACTCTGAAGAGCCTTCTGAATCATTTTATCTGATTGTATCCAGAAATAGTATGATAGCTGTGTGACCTCATATTTTGTTTAGAACCTCTATATTCATACAATTTTTGCTGCAGAATACAAATGCCTACCAAGCTCATATAACCATAGTAAATTTGAAGTAACATAATTTAGTTAAATGATTGAATAGCTGTCTATATTCCTATTTATCCATACTAAAACCACCAAAAAGGGTGTGATATTATCTACATCTATAACATCTAATCTTGCTTCGTGGTTAATTAGCTTGTACACAAGCAACAGAAAATTTTACATCACATCTCAAATTCCTAAAATAATTTATTCCCCAAAAAACTGGCTTTGTGTGCTGCACACAAATTACCATGGCATAATGCATATAGTTTTCATCTTCAAGAAGAAAACCTAAATTATCACCTCTGAGTCGAGAAGCAACACTTCCATTTGACATGTATGGGTAAACCAGAAGCCTTTCTGTCGCAGTCATGCAGAATCCACACAGCCTAAGAAGGTGTCTGTGCAGAGCTAAGCTTATCATTTCAACTTCAGTTTTGAACTGGATCTCTCCACCCGCTACATTCCCATCCTTCAGTCTTTTAACAGCTACCAAGGTTCCATCTTGTAGCTGACCCTTGTAGACATTTCCAAAGCCACCTTTGCCAAGCAGGTTTTTACTGCTAAAGTTGTTTGTAGCAACCTGAAGCTCCCTGAACTGGAATCTTCTCAGGTTACCGAGGCAGACTTCTTCCTTATGTTGGTCTGAAAAATGATATGGTGGTTACAACAAGTAAATGATCAAAGATAACACAAACTCACCGATGATGCAGGTATTGGTTTATAAGCCAGAGAACATGATGTTGTCTTTAAATTTCACTGCATAGTTACTTACCATTGACATCAAAGAAAATTTGTTGGTTGTGCCTTCGACTGCACCATATAAACAGCCCAACCACAAGACCAAGGAGACATATGCTTCCGAGGCTGGATGCAAGGGCGAGAGCTAGTTTGTGTCTTTTGGGCCTTGGAGGCATTGGAGCACCTTAAGAGAACAAAAAATAATAGTCAGGATTCAGGAAAGGAGGTTTGCAAAATAAAATGAACCATGACATGAACCTAAAGGCTTGTTAGTTTCTTTGTCAATTCTATTTGCTCAGCAAACGAACAGGCATACAGAATTTGGTCATCTGAAACTCATTATTTCACAGTTGAAGAATACCCCATATGCTCTTTTCATGCAACAGGATGCTCTTCTTTTGCAATTTCCTTTTATTTTCAATGCAATCACAAGCTGCGGCGAACTAAACAATGTCAGTGAGTTAGCTACAGTTTGAATTTCCAGGCTGGTTTTCTGCCAAAAAAAAAGGTCCGGGCCATGAGTCTAAAAGCAAAATTAGTTCTTGAATTAGAAGGATGGAGGACAAATGGTATTCAAAAAATCACTAGTTAATGAATTAGTCTGTCTTTTGTTGAGCAAAATAAATCCATCTTGTAAACATTCCTCGTCACGGTGAACGCTATACATCCTAGAATGCAGGAGAGTAAATCCTAAAAATATGATTTCAAGAATTACTGAAAGATAAAATACTCTTTCATTTCAGCAAGTTAAGGGAAATTGGGAAGGACAAGTACTCTTTCATTACAGCCATAAATAATTACCGAAGGAATAATTTTGTTTAGTATTTCAACAAACAAGTATAAAACGATGGTGGCACCATAAGTCAGAAGCAGTTGAACCGTGACTGTCTTTTCTATCAGTTATGCAGATTCAGAAACAAATGAATTGGAGGTTGATCCAGCAGATAAAAAATTTCATGAATCATAGCAGATGATTCAGAAGGAAAAAATGTTAGTTTTCCAAAGCCTGCTTTTGATTTCTTGTAAGTTGAGATTGGTTCTCCTGTCAAGTTCCTGTAGCAATATAGATGGCTTCCGTGTAGGCTTATTGTAAAGATCAAGCTACTAGAGATGACCAAGAAAGCTGGTGTTCAAGGGAGAACATTTAGTGATCTGGAGCAGGAAAAATGGATGAATGCCGTCTGGACTCTGGTATTTAGAGTCATCGAACAAACACTCGGAGCTATCGAGCTTCTTTGGCCAAGACCACTGTAGGAGAATGATGAAGCAAACCCCTTTTACTCATGAACAGCATAAATGAATATGTTGCAAAAAGTCATATGCCTATGGTCATGACAATTTCTGTTTATGCTTCAACATAGTAACACAAATTGGTCGCTGATAAAAAATAACTAGAATTAGATTGAGAAGCTGTAGAACTTTTAGATGGAAATTTTCGTCGCAACTCGTACCCTGAGTATCATTTATATTGAAGGTACTTGGCATAGGCATCATCCCATAGCATTGGTGCTCCAAGTCAGTTGGACATATCAAAGGATTTCCAACAATGCTGCAGGGAATGCAAAAAAGAATGTGTTAATATTAGATTATGCATCGTGGAACAAAGAAAAAGGAGAACTTTCGGAGCATAGCATAGCATAGCATACTCATGATACCAGTAACTTATAAGCTGCACAAACATGTAGATCAATCTTAAGCCTAACAAGGGCACAAAAAAAAAATGATCATCTGCCTCTTTATGTACAAATAGTAAAAGATATGAAAAATATAGAATTCGGTGACAATTTGTCACTTCAAAAATTAATGTCCAAGTTTTCGAAGTTGCACCAATTCAATTGAGTTGAATCATGGTCCATAAGGAAGATTGAAGTTATCATAAAGAAATGATCCTCTGCCTCTTTATATACATAAAAATATTGATTAATTAAAAGGGTATGAGAAATCTAGAATTTACAGACAATTCTTCGCTTCAGAAACAAATGAACAAGGCTTTGAAATGGCATCCAAACAAATTGAGTCGAAGGAAGATTGGATTTTTTCCATCGGCCACAGCTAACAAGTCTTTAAATCGACTGCTTCTAGAGTTCGTGGCAAATGGCAGTACGAATCAGAGAAAAAGTAATCGAGATTGAACTTTCAGAGGATACGATGAATTACTAGGTCAAAATTTAAATGCATAAAAAAGCAGTGCAGCAGAGATGGAAGAGACTTACTTGAATGCTTTCGGTGGAGACTTTGGGATAGGGCCACTCAAATTATTGTACGATAGGTCCCTGAAACATAAATGCCACGAGATGCCTTCTTTGGTTATAAGCATCCATCGAAGAAATCATCTCCTCAAAGCATGCAACAGACTTACATGAAAATGAGCGGAGTGATGCCGATCAACGGCAGAGGAAATGACCCGGAAAGACTGTTGTTGTTGAGCCTCCTTCACAGTAACCGAATGCGAAACAAGAAGAGTTGGTAACCCAGTGATTCGAAAGCATAGGATTTCTACTAGGCTACCTTTCTACCTCGTAAAGATTCAACTTTGTTTACGGTTCTGCACACTTACAGGTACTGGAGGCCTTTCAAGTTGCTCAACGAAGCAGGGATCCGACCGGAGAATTTGTTGTTAGAGAGATCGAGGGTGTGAAGCTTGGACAGCTTCCCAATTTCTGGAGGTACTGGTCCTGATATGTTGTTGTTCTGCAGCAGCCTGCACAAAGACAGCAAGCTTAGGAGAAAGAGGGATCCAAGTTTGGTGGACGAATCCCAGCCATCATAAGCAACTTACACGATTTCAAGATTTGTCAGGTTTCCTATGCTTGGAGAAAGTGTACCGGATAGATCCTGGCCTGGAGTTCCTCTGTTAAAATAGCCCTCGAGCGTTATACCCTTGTCAAAGATGGGAAGAAAGAAGAGATGGTAGGAAAGCATCTGATGTCGACAAGCTCGTTGTGAAACTTACAGCCCAACGACCAGGTTCTCAGATGAGCATGTGATCATAGTCCAGCTGCATGGATCCACAGAGTCCTTGTCCCAGTTCTCAAGAACACTATGAGGATCCACAAGAGAAGCTTTGATGCCCATTAGAGCTTGCACTAAAACAGAGCACAACACATCAAATGGGAAAAAGGGAACGATCGATTCAGTCCGGTGAAAACAAAACGGAGGCAACAACATGTCATTTACGCAGTACCTTCGTAGTTGACACCTTTAGGGGAGAGCACCGCGGTCGCTGCAGCCCAGGACCAGAAGAACATGATCCAAAAGACCAAATCTTTACCCATTTTTCCTTGCATTGAACTCACAGGCTATGAAGAACAGGTAGGAGGAGTCTTTTAACAAGACGATGGGTTAGAAGGCTTGCACAGAGTGAGAGAGAGAGAATAGCTGAATGGAGTGTCAGGACGTCACATCATCGATGGGTTTCTTCATTGCTTCCCTTCTGATTGATAGCTGGCCCTTTTCCACTCAGAAGAAAGAGGCAGCTTTGTTGCATGCGTTCCTTATGTCAGGCGCCATGACAACGTATCAACAATCAAGCCTTGATGCCTCCATACAAGAAAGCGGGTGGGAGACTGCAACTTGGTCTTGTTGGAATGGGTAGAGGATGGACAGGTGCAGAGAAAAAAAAGACAGTTTTGAGGAGTGCAAGTGGAACGGAGTATGATGCTTCAAAAAGGTGAGTGGTTCACTTGTTGGATTTTATGACAGATTAGAGAAGGCTGTTATTGTCGAATCAAGTAAGATGTGAATCGACCGATTTTAGATAACATTAAAGCAGGACGAAAAAGGACAGGAGGAGTGTAATGACCTGCTTCATCACTTTTTTTATCGGAGAATGAAAAAGGCATGCATCCGAAGGGTGGGGTGCGGTGCGCGACAGAAATGCTTTTCACCGCATAGCTATCTATCTATCTATCTCGATATCATAGCAATGCGATCAAAGGCATCTCTCGTGCGACAATCTTCCGTCGAGCACGAGACACCTCAACAGCCGAAGAGACGGGATCTCGAGGAGCCAAAAAAAGAGCCATCCATCCATCCATCCGATCTCGATGGAACACAGGGGATGATGATGATGCGTGGGGACAAGGAAAAGAGTGACGGGAGATGGTGTTGCTTGTTGCGCCATGGGAATCCAACGTCCGCAAGGGTCGGCCACTCTCGTCGGTCACCACTGTTGCAGAGTGGGGCCAGGAGGTGGCGCGGCCTCGATGTTCGTGGCGGCCAACAGGTGTTTGTTGGATTGCCTTGGCCTTTAAAGCGCGGAAGTGTGCGGAGGAGTACGACGCATAGGGTGGGTCGCATCGCTGGGAAGGATACTCCATGCCCACCCAGGTGGTCCACCTCACCACAAAATTACCACCAGTCACGGCATCGATTTGATTCAGAGCGGTAAAAATAAAGCAGTGGGTATTCAAAAGCAAAAGCTGCCACATCCCTTTCTTTTTTTAGGCCTTCCGACGTGTACGGCCGTGGTTTTTCCCATAAAAAGATATTCCACTTTTTATTATTATTTTTATTTTTACAAATAATATATTTAATATATATATATATATATTCATATCAAATAATTTCTAATATATATATTCCACTTTTTGTATCATTTACGGTGTTGATTTATAGTGTTTTTATTATGATGATATACCAAAGCACTACTACAAGCAGCAAAAATAATATAGCCAGTTTTTTTAGGAATAATTTAAATATTTTTTGAATTAAGAGACATTATTATTTAGAAAACACCAAAAGGAAACGTGTTTTGAAAAAAAAAATTGGCACGTAATCTTTAATATTAGTGCTCGACTTGATTCACACACGATCCGGTTAAGCCACGATAAACCCTCGAGTACTCATCAGAAGCTCGCAGATCTCTTGCAGCACTGAAGCACATGTGAAACAGAAGCATGTTATCGGCAGCACCAACATGCGGACAAAACATCACCATCGACGACGAGATCTTTGTTGGATACGAAATAAACACTCTAATATAAATGATGACTCATCTATCGACTTGACGACTTTTGTTTCCTGTTAATTAAGCCGGCACCTGACTTGGGACCGACCCAATCTGCTTGCAGCCTTCATAGCCATCTCCGGTGGACTCGGGCAACGTAAGATCCCACCACTGCCTGGGAATCAAAGAATCGATCACCGGGAAAGTCAACTCTCGGATTCTCCCGGAAGCAAAAAAAGATAATTCGTTTCTTCTAAAGGAGATTCACATTCTTGTGGTATAAAGTTGATGACAAAGTTTTATACTAGAAAAGCTATCTTTTGAGACTATAAAGAGATTGACGAGGTGGCAAGGTTTTGCTGTCTTACGAGTGTTTGCTTTCCTTCACCATCTTCGCAAAAGAAGGATAGGCCACGTACCTCTTTCTCAAAGTAATGACACTGCCACTATGAACGAACGAGAGGCAACTGTTGGCCCTTCGACTTGTGGAGAATCATCATCCTTCTCTACTTTTAATCAAGAACGGTCGCCTCGATCTCTTTTTGCTAATGGAGCACTCGCAAAGATTGCTTTGACCGACAGTGCGCGTTACCACCAAAAACATCTGACACCTAATGATGATCTGCTTGAATCGAAAAAGCACCGATGCTGATCATGTTCCTGCAGGTGATCCGATAGGTTAGTGCATGAAACCTAAGGATCCTTAGCGAGAGAGAGAGAGAGAGAGAGAGAGGCAGTCGATGAAAGATGGGGCCAAAACTTTTTATATGTTGGGGGATGGAAAAACGTACCCCTTGAAATCGCTCCCATAAGTGAGTGTGATTATTATTAGACATGATTCCTCCGTTCCTAATGCATTATCGGAGTATGTCACTCTGGCCATTTTGTTCTCTCGGCCAAGATCAACCTCTCGACAACAGTTGAAACAAGTATACTACAAATATTAGGGCCTGCAATCGTTGTGTTCGAGAGGACTTCCAGTGTCTTTTATATCTCCGATGCAACCTATTAAAAGTATATTTTCGAATTTAGCTTGGTGGTAGTCTCATCGCTTCCTAAAACCAAGTTGCGGTTTCCAAGGTCGTTGTCTGCGTTCTGTTCTTGCGGCTCACAGGTCCTGTCTCCCAACTTTGGATTGCGCGCAAATAAGGAACCCTAAAACTGATCCAACTCCTCTTACCAAGTGGGCTGAAAGCTGATGAGCTAAAGTTGGCAATTCTCTGTTACGGCAAACATAAACTCTCTTTCAAATCTCTATTTTGATCTCATCCGCCGTATACATATATACGTAGATGCTCGATCGTCTCTCTCTTCATGGCGTACTTCCCGTTGTTAGCTCTTCTCGCACTATCCTCCTTGCTTCGATCGACCACACCTGCACCTGCCGGACTTCAACTCGGTCTCACCCACGTGGACGCCGGCAGCCCTTTCACGTTCACGGAGCGCGTCCGGCGTGCCGCGCAAAGAAGCAGGCACCGGAGGGAGGTCCTCGAAGCCAGGCTGGCCAACTCCTCCGGCGACATCCAAGTCCCGATCACGTCGTCGAAGTTCGAGTACAAGCTGGAATTCGCCATCGGCACACCGGAGCTCAACGTTACCGCCATACTCGACACCGGCAGCGAACTGGTATGGACGCAGTGCCGACCCTGCGACCCATGCGTGCAGCAGAGCACCCCCGTTTATGACCCCTCCGATTCATCCTCCTTCTCCCGGCTTCCTTGCACCAGTCCCTTGTACGATTACCAAGTCTTCAAGCGCTTCGATCCACCAACGTGCCACTATGCCTACGGCTATGGCTCGGGGGCCACTCAGGGCGTTCTGGCCATGGAGACGTTCACATTTGGCACGAAATCTGTGTCCAACATTACCTTCGGCTGCAGCAGGCAAAGCAAAGGCAACTTCGCAGGAACGTCCGGCATCGTTGGGTTTGGCCGAGGAAATCTATCGCTGATATCGCAACTCGGTTTCCGCAAATTCTCTTACTGCCTCACTTCATTCAACAGTTCAAGCAGCAGCCATCTTCGGCTTGGGTCTCTTGCGACCCTGAATGTTACCGCAAGTAAAGTTCAATCCACGCCTTTCCTGGATGACACCAATCTATACCGCGTCTCTTTACGAGGGATATCGCTGGGCGAGGCCCTCTTGCCAATTCCGAACGCCACCTTTGAGTACAGAAGAGACGAGCTTAGTGGTACGGTGATAGACTCCGGCACAGGCCAGACGCAGCTGCCCAAGCCCGTGTACGAGATCGTCAAGCAAAACATCACGTCTCTCGTTGGCCTACCCGTGGTTAACCTGTCGTCGACCATCGGGCTTGACCTCTGCTTCTCAGTCTCGTCATGGCCCCCGCCGCCGGTGCCGGACATGACGTTCCACTTTGACAATGCCGATATGACGATACCGCCGGCGAACTACATGTACCCCGACCAAAACGCCGGCGCGTTCTGCTTAGTGATGCAGAGGTCCGAAAGCAACTTGATGATCGTCGGCAACTACCAGCAGCAGAACATGCATGTAGTCTACGATGTTGCAGGAAGAACGCTATCCTTCATGCCAGCCCGATGTGAAGACTTGTAAATCATGGCTTTTCAAGTATGCCTCATCGTGAAAGAAATTTGAAATAGTGAAGATTTCGTTCTTGTCAATGTAACACATGTTATGAGGATGACATCATTAGCAAGCGCTCAAATTCATCGTCCGAGTTCTGTATATTTTTCTTGTCTGTTTCCGAAGCGCTGCTACGATTCCCCAAGAGATTTCGGACGAGTCTCTTGATGTGTCAATAACGAAAAGGTGGTGAGCGAAGCAGCAGGAGTCGTTGTCGGGGACGGAGAGGCGGTGGTCGACGGAGAAGGATCTCATGGTGGAGGCGCGCCGTTGTCTGCCTCCTCAGTTAGCTGCTTTGAGACCGTGCAAGGAGAAACATAATTCTATTATTGGATCACAGAACATTGCCTTTCCAGGGTTAATTTTCTAGCTGACTTGAAGGCTTCACGCCATCTTTTTCTCTCTAAAAGAACAACAAAAACACCATATAAATTATGACAGCCGCTAAGAGAGGAGTGGCATTTGTATCGGTCGATGGATTCCGAGACGTACGACCCCCTCGGTGAAACTACAAGGCTCCTCCTCCCAAGCGGCAAATACTCCCGACTCGGATGCTACAACTTCAGCTGGCGCCGATGGTCTCACGGACCTCATCGAAGCAGGCTTGGGTTGTCGGAGCAACACCGTGCGACTCTCTATACTGGGCTATGATCAAAGGATATTATATATATATATATATATATATATATATATATATATATATATATATAAGAAAAGCTGAATTTTAATGACCGGTGCTTTGGATTGATTCAAGCAAGAGAAGTCATGCTGGAAAAACTTGAGTCCACGGTTCAGCTGAGTAAATAGTTGAGGGCTCATTTGTGAGCCACAGAAAAGTGAAAGCAAAATTCCTTTCTGGCAGAGATAGCTTCAGATCCCATTCACAGTTGAAGATCTCTGCTGCACCGCGGGCGTAATATTTGTGAACCTTGTTGTGATCATGAGACTCTTACGGGAAGTAACCTCAGGGAAGAAGTGTTGGTGAAATAACTTGGAAGTAACAAATCTCTGATCATTCTAGCCCTATAAGCAGCAGAATAGCACTGCTCCCACTTAGAACACAGTGAGGAATGGACTATCATCGTGTGTTACAGATGATGCATGAACTCACAATCAAGGAGATGATAAACTCGAATACGCTTCATTGCAGGAGTCGTCCTTTCTACTTATTTTTTCATCGTCAAACTCGGTGGTCATCGTTGCCCAAATCTTTCACTAGGCATCATATCTTCCCACTAAATGCTAATCAGAGGCACTCACGATGTCCATCTGCTTTGATATGGATGCCACTAAAAGTGGGTCTTCGAAGGTGATAAGGACGAGATAGGGCTAGATATCTTCAGAGGAAAGTCAAGCCTCGATGGATATTGTATAAGTTGGGAACTACAGAAGAGAAGAGTTGCCTTTCAAAGTGACATAATAAACAAACTGGGGATTCTTTCTTGCAAACTCTATCTTAGATTCTGTCAAAAGCAAAAGCCAGTTCGATGAGAGTGGTTTATGATTGATGTCTCGGTCCTTTGGTGTATTCCATGGAATACTGTGCATCGGGTGATTCTTCGGATGGTTTAACCATGGTTTAAGTAACTAGACTTTAAGGGAATCCTGATACGTTAGAAGACCTTCATCGTGCATCGACGGAGCTCGGAAGACTTTTCACCTACCCAATATTAATTCCATGCAAAACAGGGTAGAAGTAGCATAAAACTAGGGACTACGGAATATATGTAGGAGCTGCACGATGGTATCGCTTCCAATGATAGCCAGCACAAAGTAGTCCCTCGATGACTAAAGGAAAAGAGCAAGAAGCATCCTTTCTCAGCAGGAATGGCTCTCCGCCGTCCAAATCGCTGCTCCACGGTGTTCCAGCCATGGAGATAGATGAACCCTCGGTTAGGCCTGCAAAAGAAGGTGAATCTTTTTTGTCCATCGTCTAGTCTACCTTTTGTTTTGATGCCTCTCTTAGGAAGCCGGAGCTGATCCCAGGGTTCATTCCATTATATATGGGATGTACAAAAGAAAGGGAAAGGGAAAGGAAAAGGAAAAGGAAAAGGAAAAGTTGCTCGGGTACATCGTGCAGCAACTACATTAAAAGTCGTGCGGCAACGGAACCGGAACCGGAACCGGAACTGGCACTGGTGCATGTAGTTTTTGGCCGCAAAACAAAAGGAATAATGCATCTGTGCAGATAGCAAGTCTATGATCGTGATGCAAGGAGGAGCAGTGTGGGAGGCGGACACCAGGTCCAGGTGCGTTGCAGAGAGGAAAGAGAGGTGAAGTGGAGGACCCCATGTGTTCCAGAAGTCCTAAGTTTTCTGCACTCCGACTGATGAAGACTTGCAGGCTTCGGCAACCATCAACGTGGACGTATGTGAGCATCACCTTTTCATCTGTGGCAGTCATCAGACAGAGGCTCGGATGTTGCCATCGGAAGCTTTCATCAGAGATGAAAAAGGCATGCATCTTTCGCATCGAAGGAAGAGTAGCACAAGTGATCCTCCTTCCATACCTCGCACATCAGCTAGTATTCATTCTTCATGTCAAAATCCTTGAACCGGGCAGGCCAGAATGGGTTCCATACCAACAACGGTGGAGATATCGCTGAACGGTAGGTACGACTTCTCATAAAAGATCAATGCAGACAGATAGAGGTCCGAGAATTGGAGAGGTCAAAATCTTCATCGCATCCGGAGACCGATATGACTGACTACTCTTAAAGCTCGATTTGCCACCTCTCGGGCAGGAGGAGTTCTCCGACGCTAATGCAGTGTAAAACACGTTTTACAGAAGCGGATTACAGCCGACGGCCATTGTTGTCTTTTATGTCTGTGGATGATCTGGTAACAAAAAAAATCGATGAGCGGAGGTCTCGCAAGAGTAGACTTCCCGCATGGCTGCAGAAAAATATGTACGGTCCTATGCGACCAAGGAGAAAGGCAAGCAAGGAAAGATGAAGAACATGCTTGGGATGGATTCCTTCAGAATAGGAATCACAAGATGATATGAATCGGACGCAATTCATAAGAGCCATTCAATAGATAGACTGAATGATATGAACTGGCATATGGGACTGTGACCGATGCGCCTCAGCCCTCGTTCTAAGTTTCTGCATGTCCGTAATGTATATTGTGAATTTTTAGGATCAGTACATTCTACTCCGAATCATTCATGGTTGATTTGACCCACTTTCCTTTCCTATTCTCCCACTCTCACTTGTGGATTGATTGGTTGCTGTCGTAGAAAGCAGTCCCTCTATGTGAAGAGTAATTGAACTGGTAGTGGCCCTGTGCGTTCGAATGCTTCGAGGAGTGTGTGTTGGTCTTGCATGTAGCATCATCATACACGAAGGTCAATTTTTTGTCATGTAAATATAGTTGTGCAAGTTTCTTAAGATCGATAGTCGGGAACTTGTGTTGGATCACAATCTTTTTTGGATCGAAACTATGATTAGCTTTCTTCCTTTGGGGTCGCTTTTTGGGTTGACAGAGAAGAGAGATTTGGGTTGACAGAGAAATCGGAAAAGAAGGAAGGCATACAATCTTCCTTGCAACCCCTACGCCAAGTCGTTTTATTTCTGAACCACAATGTGAGGCAGTGAATTGGAAAATGTCGCTAGAAAACATCATTGGATAAGACAAAGAATACGTTGAAACACGAAGCAACAAAGTTGATGATAGCTGAGAAAATGGAAACACGATAACATGAAAAATGGCCACCATTACTTCCCATCCATTTAAACTCTTCCTGCAAAGATGGAGAAGAGTAGTTGTTGTCACCGCAACAAGTGCGGCCGATTTGGTCAGTAGCTCACGGTGAGGTTTTGCTGCTTCCTACTTCACCACAGGGATTCTAAATAAGGATGAACTTTACTCGCATTACTTCCTTTATACAGACTTGGACAGCACAAGGATACATCAGCAGCAGCTTCCTCTCACGATTCATCCGCTAACCATTATTTTGTCCGGTACGATCACCGATCACAAACTAGGAGGCACACGACCAGCTGGTCATCTACGAAGGGACGAAAGAAAGCGCCTAATAACAAATGGAAATAAGCTAGTATTTAAGCTGAGCCAAGGATCGACGAGGTGGACCAGGCGAGGCTCCAGGGCGCAAGTCACACGGCGACGGTTTGCCTGTCGAGGTCCACGAAGTGGGTCTCATGGCTTTGAAGATCCATGAAGCGGCTCTCGTGGAACTTGGCGATGAAGGCGGAGGCCTTCCTGTCGACGTCGGGCTCCCCCACCCACTTCCCTCGGTCCTCGTCGCTGGGTCGGATCTTCCTGGACACGTACCTCGGCTCCCAGTCGGCCTCCTCGTCCTTGTACTTGGCCTTGAAGAAGAGACAGGAAGAGGACTTGGAAGACGACTGGCTTCCTCCCATCTCTCTTCCACACGCTGCTCTTCAGGGGGCGCTCTGCGAGGAGTTCTAGGGAGCTTCTGCTCCTTTTATAGCCAAGGGAGGCCCTGAGCTAGTGGTGGTGGTGGTGGCGGGGTGGGGGGAAGGTAGCTTTGATAGATTCCAGGGGCAGTCGTAGACGTTTGAACGGTGCGAATTAGCTGCGTTGTGTGTGCTTCACAGTTGGTAAGAGATACCATCCATGCACACCGGTTGGACTCGTTCCAAGTTTTATCTTCTCCTACTGCTCCGTCTCTGTGCTTTTCTAACACAATTCGACAGGGAAAACATTATGCAAGCAGCCTTATAGCCTCACGTTCACCTGTCATTCACATTGCAGATCGGAACAATCAGTCACCTACGGAATCACCAGAGCATATAAGCCATGGCATGGAACCATGATCCTCATCCAGGAAACTAATATTTTAAGAGAGTTCATATTCCAGACCTCGAGAGATCGATTACTGTTGATCGATTGGCCTTGCACCATCTGAATCGTCTTATCCAGCATGCAAATCCGAAAGATGCTTCCTGCAAAGATAAGATGGTATTACATTTTACTTTAATTTTTCGACATGGAACACCGATGATTGCAGGCAGAGAGAGAGAGAGAGCCGAGGACACGATGAAGATGAAGGCGACCGAGGGAGTACTTTCTTCATGCGCTCAAAAGCAGTCGACTTTGTTTGGCCTGCCAAACTAGCAGATGCAATCACGGAAAGATAGGCAAACTTTAGAGATGTCATGGATTATTATTATTATTATTTTAGTCGCTACTTTAGTGTTGCTGGCTGTAATCACGTTGCTTAGTAGTATATCATTAGGGGTAGAATCTTGATCAGGCAAAAGGGATTTGGCTTGGTAGGTGAAGCCTATTTCTGTGGGCTGTGAGATTGTGCTGCCAGTAGTACCAATTGCTTGATCCGAACCAGTTTCCACCTGCCATTGGGAAAGAGTGCTCAAAGAGGGGGGAAGGGGAAGGGGACACCCAGTCAAGGTGGTAGAGAGGGATCTCGGAATAAAGAAAGATGCATGTGATATGATTAGCGCTCTTTCTTGGTGGACTAATCATCTGCTAAATCTCTTTTTCTTCTTCCTCTTCTGGTGCGACAAAAGGACCACGACAGCGTTGTCACCGCAAACCCTAAATGCCGAGCCTTCAAAATATACTTGTAAAGGCACTTTGAACGAAGAAGAAAAAGAAGCCCTCTTCCATGCGTCGCAAATAGAAGAAGACACAACGGAAGCATCATCATTCCATTTGCAGACATCAACAACACGTTTTTACAACAACAATAATAATAATAATAATAATAATAATAATAATTAATAATAATAATAATAATAATAATTAATAATAAATTAATAATAATAATAATAATTTCGTAACTTTACGTCTTAAAAAGTACTCGTATATCTCATATCACTAAATAAGACAAATTCCTCTTTTATCATGTAATTTAATTGAATATCTTATAACTAATGAACAAAAGAAAAATAATACAGACAGACTACTGAGTGTTGAAGTGAATTTTACTCTCTTTTTACGAAACAGAGCTCAGCATGACGTCAAAAAACATTAGTGGAGAATGATTATTAATATATATATAAATAAATATGGATATCAGTAAAAATGATTAAATGGCATCGAGAAATTAAATTTATTAGCTAATTTCAAAAAAGGAAATATTGATCGATTTCGGCACGTTCGCAATCCTTCCGGTTTAAACCGGTTCGTTTGGGCCATCGGTTCGGCGTCCCCGGCTTAACATGGCCATCGGTCCATCAGAGACTGGTCCGGGTTGGTTGTCTCGGCGCATCAGAAGAGATCGGTAGACGACAGACCAAGGGATTCCGACGCCCGCCGCCCGCCGAATCCATGGCCCGACCACGGTCGCCCACGAATGATCTCCCCCCATCCCTCGGCGGCTACAAGGTCTCGAAGCCTCTTTTTGCATCGGCATTGTTGGTCCTCGATTCCATCTTGGTGGCTCTCATCATCGCCTACGTCCCTTGTAAGATGCCCGAGATCACTTCTTGCCCTCTCTTCACGGGTTTTCCCTTCTTTCTTCTTGATTAACTGATGATGCCGAGGTCTGATGTATCTTCTTGATTCTGCCTTCTCTGTTTAGATACCAAGATCGATTGGGACGCGTACATGTCCCAGGTGATGACTCTTTGTGACCTAGCCGGGCCTCGTTGGTCTCTTCTTGGAACGGACAGGAGGCTTTCCATCTTATCGGGCTCATCTTTCGTTGTTTGTTCTTGCAATTGGAGGCAGGTAGATGGGTTTCTCGGAGGAGAAAGGGATTACACCAAGCTGAAAGGGGACACGGGGCCGTTGGTGTATCCGGCTGGGTTTCTTTATGTCTACTCCGCCATCAAGTTTCTAACCGGCGGGGAGGTCTTTCCTGCTCAGGTGCGATCTCGATGGACCTCGCAAGATTCTTTCTCTACTTTCTTTTCTTTTTATTTTCCTTTCGTGTTCTTTCACCAAGATGTGTCAAGATTAACTATATTCAAAATTCTTTGGAGCGTCTTCTTTTTATGCTTGATCTTTAGTTGTGCGATTGAGGGATTTCTCATATCTCTCCTATCAAATATTTATACCATTGCTGAATCTTATATGTGCGAGTATTCGGCCCATGGTATGCGAGATACTTTGTACAATTTAAGACTGAGAATTGTCCCATTGTAGAGTCTCATACTTAATGGAGAGATACAGGTGACACCGTACAAGTTGCAGACGTATACTGGAAATAACATGGAATGCTGCTTATCACATATGAATCAAATGAATGATGCGCAAGAATGATGTTAGCCATCCCGAGTGCGAATTTTCGTTTCTTTTCATTATACACTCCGTTAGTCATTGTATTGGGGGCTTTGGTGTTATTCTTGGGAAAGTGTGTAGCCTGTAGCCATTGTACTGTATCTCTCATTTAAATTATTAAAATATGCATGCTTTTAAGTATACAAGTGTGTTTGTGAGATATGTGCAGTCCTAAGATGTCATATATATCATGCATGTGTTCATAAATCATCCATCTATAATTTATCTTGTGTGCCCATGATTTTTCCCTTCACTTATCTGCAAGATTTTAATGAACTTCAACAATATCTTTTGAGATATGAAGTATTCTTGTGTGTAGGCATGATAGTGGCCAAAGACAGCCAAAATATATGCCTAAGAAAAGAAATGTCCAGAATATTATTATTCTTAGTGTTTCAAAGAGTTAATTATGTTTGCTTGTTCAACATACTGTTGGGATGGAAATAAATTAAAATTCACTATGTGATTGCTTTGGTTCCTATCTCACAAAACATGAAACTTTACACGTGTTAATTCACTTGGTTCTTATTATCTGTCCTTTTGCAGATCTTGTTTGGCATTCTTTACATAATTAATCTGGGGCTCGTTTTCTTCATTTATATAAAGACCGATCTGGTATGGAAATCTGTCAGAGTTCACCGTTAATTAAATTTTATACTTCTTTGTACTATTGTGTTTCTATTAACATTACACACAATAAAAATTTATTGTTTTCTATGATTAGTGTTTATATATATATATATATATATATGTATATATATTTATATATATATGAGGTCGGAGAACTTCATGAGGGTTTATTGTGTTCCATGATCGGTACTAGCTATCTCTCTTTACTTGTGGAAGTGAACGGAACACATTTTGCATCTGATTCTTTTTGGTAATATGTTGCCCATAATCCAAATGGGTACATCTTTGCTGGCTTTGGTAATTCAGATGCTGATATTGAAAGTTATGCATCATACTAAACGGATAATAATGTTACATGATTTTGGCAATTTGAGTACCAATGAGAATATCTTTTTTTGGAAGTCCCCTCATATCATAAAATGGACACCATCTATAACCACTAGGTTGGACTTTAAGCACCGGAGGAAGGGGTCTAACTTGTTATCTAACAGTTGAATTTCTCCCTTTCAAAGCAGATTTAAATATGCTCGTATCTATCTTCATGACACTATTGCTTGTCATCTTGTTGTGGCAGCTTCCATGGTGGGCTCTTTCTTTCCTTTGTTTGTCGAAGAGAGTTCACTCGATCTTTATTCTTCGTCTCTTTAATGACTGTTTTGCAATGACCTTGCTTCATGCTTCTCTAGCTTTGCTATTTAGTCAAAAATGGCATCTGGCTTTGATCATTTTCAGGTACTAGTTCTTTTCTCAATCACTTGAGTATCATAGGCAACAACTAACTTAGTTGTTTCTTTATTTGATAGCTGATGAATATGGCTGGATTTTAATTTTCATTTGTCTTTTCACCATAGTGGAGCTGTGTCAATTAAGATGAATGTGCTTCTATATGCGCCACCTTTATTTCTGCTTATGTTAAAGGTATAACGTCTGATATTAAAGTTTCATTTATTAGACATCTTGATTATAAATTTATCGCTTAATTTACAGCTAACTGTTGTTACTATGAATATTGTGCTGTAGGCTCTTGATGTTAAGGGTGTCTTCTCTGTCTTGTTTGGTGCTGCGTTAGTGCAGGTATCTATCCATGCATTGCTGTTTCCATTTCCTAATACTATATACGTCAAAATCCATTTTTCATTTTATTCCTTCACATGCGTTTGAACTTTGTTTGGCCCATGCAATCTCTATCTTAGTTTTAAGATTTACAGGGGTTATTTAGTTACTTTTGATTGGTTTTTTGTCTGCAATTTGTGATATATTTTAATCGGGAATGATACGATAGACCAAAGTTATTTGGTTGATTATGGTTAATGACTATTTCATCTAATTGGTCAAAGCAGCAAGTGATGGGCTTAAGTGGATGACGGGAGATGTGTGGGTGCTTGAGAGAAAAGTGATGCTTAGGATGGGTGGTTTGGTTGAGTGGTAATGATTGAATGAGGTGGTGAGCATATGTGCGACTTCAACCAAGCAACTGGGATGAGAAGAATCATATGAATCCTGTCTACTTCTCTTTTTTTGTAAACTGATGTGACTTGCAAACTTATTTTTTATGTACTAACACATATTATTTTTTTCATTTTTTATTTTAGCATGCATCTAATAGGGCAGGCCTTGGTGCCACAATAAAGTTTCTCCTTCGCATAGCGGCTTTTTGAATCACAGAAATAAGTTCTCTACTTATAAAGATAAGGTTGTAAGTTGTAACCCAGGTCTACATCGACAGCAGCTTCTGGCACCATGCCGCTTTTCTTTTTTAACACACTTTTAAACCCATTTTTAATTTTGTTTTCTTGCCAATTATTCTTTGCTTTCTCTTGAATGTGTGGTGTGGAAATTGTTCTAATTCAACAATAATTATGCTTCGCTGATCTTTATTTTTGGGTGCTTCGTATAATCTGCTGAATGTAGCCAATGGAGGTTTGTTTCTGGTTGAACAGGCTAATCACAGTCTATGATGTGCCATACTACCTGCTAAATAACTTACTACAGTTCAAGGTTTCATGTGCCCCCTTTTACTCGCAATAGTTTTGGCTAGATTTCAAGATTTGTTAGGGGGCAGCCTAAGACTTCACATAATCTGTTCATTTAGGCTTCTCAAGTTAGTTAGGCTCCCTCTCCATACTATTGTCAGAAAAAGCTTGATGTTTTGTTTTGAAGAATTTGTTGACGTTATAGCTGGTTGCATTAGAAACTATTCTTGTTATTGTCTATATCTATTTGTTGTCATTTGATTGGATGATTCACTTTTTGGCAGATTATTTTGGGCTTACCGTTCTTGCTGACATATCCTGTTGAGTACATTTCAAGAGCCTTTAATCTTGGGCGTGTCTTCATCCATTTCTGGTGCATACACAGTCTTTAGAATTTTAATTTGTTACAGTGATCAAAATATTCTAGTCTAGATTGCTGCTGTTCTTGGAAAGTTGAACTTTATTATGAAATGCTAATCTGTTGATTCATGTCATGGCTGAAAGATGCTTCTTATTTTTGTTAGTGACTAATAATTAGTTCAATAATGTGCATCATCTATATCTAAACAATGAACAAAGCAATAAATTTAATAGGTGTTTGGATGTATTTTGGAGCTAATTTTTTCTGCACTGCAGTATTGACATTTTTAGAACAGTGAAATTTTCTGTAGGTTTCTGTAGCTCTTATATTTATGATGTTCCCAAGAACAATAGATCTGCTCTATGCATTTGACCACATGGATGCAAACATAATATGAAACATCATAAATGTTTTGTTCTTTCATGTGAACTGCAGGAGTTAGCTATATAAATTATATTCTTCTCTAAACTAGTGATTGTTAAGCATTGAATGTAGATTTTTGTAAAGTTATAGAATTTGTCAAATATGCCAATAAGAATTCTGGAAAACTTTTGATTGCATCCTCGTGCATATGTGCAACATGCTACATTTGCCGATGTATTTAACTTTGTTATGTAGGCAGAATGGCAACTGATATAATTATTCTATTTATGATGATGTTTCTCCTGTAAATCTGATATTTTGTTTTCCTCTTCCAGAGTAACATTTTCACATTTCCTCTATTTTCTTTAACTTTGTATGATTGCTTGAAAAAGTTTGGTGATAGAATGGGCTGAAGAATAAAAACTTGAAGACTGATAGTTATTTGCAAAGTTTTCTTTTGGTTTTATAAACACAGAATCAAAGACCAGTGCAAGAAACTGATTCTGTGATCACAATGGTAGACACATATACAAGTTCAGTCACTAGTGTCATCATCCTGAACTAGTTAAGCAACTTGATTTCTTTATATTCAATGATGAGGATTTTTTATTGGACATATTTGTGAGAGAATGTCAATTCATGTTTGAGTGAAACCTGCATTATACAGACCAATTTAAGGGGAACCAACGGCCATGTTAGCAAGCCCCTCGTTATATCAATGATGCTTACATGATTCTGTCCACTGATCATTAATTTGGCATATCTCGTTAAATTTTCAAATGAGTTGAAAATAAAGTTGATTGGTCATTGATTGTTTTAATGTGAATCAGATTGTCTCCCTGTATGCCCATAGGAACCTAAGTACTGCTGTTACCGTTTCTTTGGAGATGATCTTTTAAACAGATTCTGAGGGACATGCAGTGGGAGTAGAAATTGCAGGCTTAGCATAGATGCCAAGATACTTGTTTTATACTAACTAGCTAGTGCCTCTCTGATATTGTGACTGGATCTTGTTAATATTCCTGTTCTTGCTTCTTAATTTCTAAAGGTCTGTATTTTTTTCAACTTGTTAGCAACCTTCTTTGTTCAAAACATGTACTATAGATGAGTAAACTAAATCCAAGCTGCACTTTGCCACCTGTTTTTGTCCTCCCTGTCTTACAGGGAAGTGAGACAATCGGACATTAAACTTGCGCCCTACCAGTGGGCATTGCTGCCTTTCTAATTGCTGTATTTCTCGGCGAGATGAGGGAGGCAGAAACATGTATAAATGGTATTTGGCAGTAGCAATGTTACCTTACCATTCCCTATAACTGTCATTTGCAGGTTCTATAAATTAAAATAGACATTATTTGTCAAAACCCCTCTTGGTTACAAAGATATTAAGGTATGCATGTCTCCAGACTGATTCTTTTAGTTCAAGTCCGTAATTCTATTTGCAAACTGTAATGGGTGTTATAGTGACTTGCATCATTAATTTAAGCAAAGAAACATAGGTTCATTTACATGCTTGTATCGTAATGTATAGCTGTAACCTATATACAACAAATCATGAGTCTCATCTATTTCGGGTACACTACATGGATGATTTCCTACCACTGAGCTAACACTAAACCTATATCTACAAAAGTATTTGTCCAATTGTCAATCAGCATAAACATACGTGTCTAGGCACAGAATCAAATAGGAATGTTTTTGTGAATGTATTATTTAGGCATTGGTTAGCCAGATATATATTGTAATCCTTGTCATGATTAAGTCAACCGTTACATCATTGCATTAATCTTGTTTCAGGTCTGTTAATTTCAAGTTTGTTCCAGAAGAGATATTTGTATCAAAAGAATTTGCATGTGCCTTGCTGGTTCTTCATCTAACATTGCTTATAGTATTTGCAAACTTCAGATGGTCCAAGTGAGTAACCAAAATTTTGTTATTATCATTTCTTTTGTTCTCTCTGCTTTTATATCTTTGGTTAGTGTTAAGGAATGATAATATGCAGTCCTTTTAGAATAAGTCCGATAAACATCTTAGTCTGAACTGTTTTACGTGTGATGAAAGACTATTAGTGCGCTTTGCTCTAACTGATATATGTTAAAAATGACTAGCAAAGGAATAAGTTTGATTGTTGAATCATTTTTTGTTTACTCTTTCATTCATAATTTGCATCAGATTTAGACTATATGGTATTTCTTTTTGTTAACCATGCAAATAATACTTGGTTGTTTATTACTGAGTATACCAGTTAATACAAAGTTGTCACTGGGGCTTATTTTGAAGATACCACAGTGACCTGTATACCTCTCTGACTTTGATTGTGGGATGCATGTTGGCCCATGAGATCATCTAACGCCATCAAATAACACTGCACTTGTACCTGCAAAAGCACATTGAAGATTTGCTTATAAATGCAATTCCACTTTAGACTTCACTTGAATTTCATCATTTGCAATCTGGAATAATAACGGGTTTTAATGAATGTTGTGTTGGGCGCCGACAGGAATGGACTTTTTCATCTCTTGAAGTCAAAAGTCAGTGATGCTTTTTCAATATTCTCTATTCAGCAATTTCAGTCCTGTGAATCAAGAATCAAAACTCTCAATAAAGAATGTATGTTTGGAATTTCTGAAGATCCTTCTCTTATCACATTTTGTTTTGTTTACATTATTTTTCCTTGGTCTGAACATATATGTGAACTGATATACATCCAGATATTGCAACTGTTATGTTTGTCGGGAACTTCATCGGCATTGTATGTGCTCGATCTCTTCATTACCAGTTCTATTCTTGGTAAGCTAATCTAATAAAGATTTGTATTTGCTTTTATTGATGAAAATAGCATACTAAAAGAACAACCTATCTGTAACCCAGTTAAAATATTTTCCACAAGTGTTGTTTTTTCTTCTGATGTTACTTGAAAAAATCCAAAAATTCACATTGCAAGAAATGTACTGCAAATATTGTTCAAGCAGCATATATCTTTCTTGTTAATCAGTAATTTTTAGCGTCACATAGTAGCATAGCTTTTAATGATTTTGTGAGACATCAAAGATGTAAATTTACATACTATTTTGCTTTTCCTTTTAATTACTGTGGCTAATAAATTGATGATGATGCTTTCATCATTAAAAGCAGTTTGTCACTTGGGTGTCTGTCAGGTACTTCTACTCGTTGCCTTTTCTTTTGTGGAAAGCACCGTTCCCGACCCCTCTAAGGTAAAAAGGTTGCCACATTCGTTACTGCTGTTGTTTGTTTCTTTCTCTCTGATGTTTGTGTTGTGTGTTTCAGGCTCATCTTGTTTGCTGGCGTGGAGCTCTGCTGGAATATTTACCCTTCAAATATGTATTCCTCATTGTTGTTATTTTGTATCCATTTGTTCGTACTGTTGGGTGTTTGGATTGCGCCAATTGGAAGTGATTTTGTTGATCAAATACCTGCAGAGAGAAGGGAGGCGTGACTGATGCTACTGCTGCTGCCGCCACATTATTTGCCCAAACTAGTTTGAATCATTACATTTTGATCATGTTTTTCTCCCGTTGTTGGTATTTTGCGTATTCGGTGAGGATAAAAATCGGATTTTTTTTTGGTCTTTGGTTGTTTTTATAATCGGATTTACATCCATTTAATAAAACATAATAAAACCCTCGGAACACATTTGTAATAACTCTGTTCAAATTACCAAATAAGAGACCATGCACCAAATGTGGCCGAGTAAGCAAAGCTATGCTTGTTTGAAATCCATGAGATCAACAGTGAAGAATGGGGATCAAGTTGGATGTGTCTGAAGGCGACAGGCTAATTTATCAAGGTAAGACAGTACCTCGGTGATGCATCTATGCCCCTAGCGGTGAAGAAAAGAGTTTGTCCTCGGTGATGCATCAACGATGAGAGAAGCACAATACCAGAAACTCCCACGTGATGGTGGTGGTTGTGGTGGTGAGGGATTCCCCCATTAAATAGGTCGTGCGAGGCACAAAAGCAGAACACCCCAAGCAGCGAGGAGAGAGATTCTGTCCACGGTTGCTGCCTTAGCAGGAAAAGATGATGAGAAGCACAAAAGATGATGATGATGATGATGATGATGATGATGCGAGGGATCCCATGGGTGCTGCCGTTCTATACCATAGCAGAACACCTCAAACAAACAAAAAAAAATAAGAAAGGGGCACGCTCATGTTAAAGACCTTAATATACTTATATAAGAATAAGAAAGCCATGAGGAAAATAACCTCTTCAAATGCCATGCCAGCAAGCTGAAAGTGCTCCAACTAAAAGGTGAAGAATCCAAAGCTCCGAGAGTCCACAATTTAAGCCAACTAATGATCATAGGACATCCATTGGTCCCTTCAGGTCCTACAGTGAGACAAATTTGGTTGGATTTTTCAGAAACATGGTGTCCTTTAGCTCCGGCTCCGGCTCCTGCTGCGTTTCCCATCCCTGCAGAAAAATCTTTGGCATCATTACTGTCGCAACTACATACACAATTGCTATGTATACAGGTTAAGAGGTCGTCCCTATGTTCAAAGTAATAACTACAGACTGTCACACACCCATTGGCATAGGGGGGAGAGTCTTGACGACGATATGCTGGTGGTGAACGGCTGTGGCTCTTGTCACGGCGAGGAGAATTGCTACGACGTCTATCCCTGCCAGGACTTCTGACAAAAATGAAATGATGATCAACAACACATTCATGAAGATCAAAACGACAAGATCCTAATCTCCACTAGATGGAATCACACAGCTCAGACAACATACTTGTTACCATAAGGAGAATCATCACGACGATATGCCGGTGACCGACTCCGAGGTGAATAGCTGCGACGAGGGGATCTTCTCCCTCGTGGACTACGACTTCTGCTGACCCAAAAACAAAAAAGGTTTTACACATTTCACAAAAAAAGCTAAAATCCATGTAGTAATACATGTAATAGATATATATAACTAACTTTGTATAATAACTTATATACCTTTATAAACAGCGCAATGAGGTTAAGTATAATTAACATTACATAAGAAAAATCATACCCACGACCATAGCTAGGGCTTCGTCGATAGCGAGGTGGGCTAGGGCTTCGACGCCTTCCGCTTCCCAATCCCCCTGTGCCAATCCGCAATTTGCACTCTCGAGCAAAATGACCAGGTTCACCACACTCGTAACAGTTCATGTCCCCACTTCCACCTCCACCTCCACCTCCACCTCCACCTCGCCCTCGACCACCACGACCGCCACCTCCAGCCTTAGAATTATGAGAAAGTTCCACACGCCACCCATGTTTCCCTATAATAAAGGCCAACAAAGTTTATGTTACAAAAATGAAACAGAATTTGGATACAATTAACACCTAGATGAGAAATGAAGACTAGTAGTTGCAGGAAAAAAAAATGTAATTTTCACTTTCACACAAAAATTCAGAAAATGAAGATAAATTCAGAAAGTTACTCTTGCTCTTTCAATTCCAAAGAAGAACTAAACAAACCACAACAATAGCTTACAAACTATATGCTTCAACGATTTTGTCTCTCCACAGCTTTTTTAAAGGATGGAAAAAAATTGAATTAAAATAAGATTAGCATGCAGTGCTGAAAATAAACAACAAAAAAATTCAGCATACTTCAAAAAGATGTCCACCAACCAAGCGGAATTACAAACCAAATGGTCACAACAGAATCAAAATTGAAAAAGAAGAGCTCATGGATTTATTTACCAAGATGGGCTCCTGGACCAATACAAAAGAATAAGCTGTATCTTTAACATAAGTGCATATGCTATCATGTCACGAATATAATGTCTTCCAGATATATGTATCCATACATCAAACATTTATAAATTTTACTCCTCTCCCCACATCAGGCCTCTTGTCTTGCGCATAATAGTGACATCGAAGTCAGTGAAGACAGCAATTGAGCACATAATAATTTGATGATGGCCATGAGAACCCCTAGTTTGTTCAAAATGCATTATATGAGAGAGATGCCTTCACCACGATTGCGAAGTTTGATTGAAACCCATCCACGCACGAGCCCTAACGTAGAAACCCTTTCTCACTTTGTTTCTGCATGGTGACGAAGTTCCTCCCATCGACAAACGACGGCAGCAGAGACAGCGTCTTCCTCCAGCAACAGCGGCAGCGACAACGGCAGCATCTTCCTCCGAAGGCAGTTGTGTTGGTTTCTTCCCCTCCCTCCTGGTTATCTCTATCTCTCTCCTCCCTCGTCCCTCTCTCTCTTCCCCTCCTTCCCCGTTCACAGCAGCCTTCTTCCCCGTTCACTGCTGCCTTCTTCCCCATTCATGCAGCCCTCCTACAGCCTCTTCCCTCTTCCCCGTTCACCACTGCCACTTCATCATTGTTTGTCAATTTGAACTTAGAATAGCTGTCTGCTTTGCTGTTAGTCTTTGTTGTTTGTCTACGTTTGTGACAACAGCTGCAGACTGTTGTAGTGAATCAGTAGTAAAATGCCGATTATTATTGCTATTGCAGTAGTGATTAGTGCTACTTTTTAGTATTTTGGATTGTTGTTGCAGCTTTAGATGGTGACAAGATTGAAGATGATGAACCAGACTTTAATGACCTTTGATGTTAATCTTGTTTTATTTTGTCATTTTGTTATTGGATATGGACAATGTAGTTTGGTACTTTAAATGAATGCAAGTTTGAATCTTGATGTGTCATTTTTGTTTTAGTTTATTTTTATTAATCATGATATATAATTTTTAAATTAATCATGCTAAGGCCCTCAGGCATTTTGGGACCGTGGCGCCTAGCACTTTTGACTGCACTGAGTAGGACAAAAGAATTACAATAATTAATATGAACCCTTGCTGACCATCGACTGCCTGCTATCAACTGGCCAACTGCATGTCAATAGACAACAACCAACAGGATCCTGCAATGGACAGTGATCTCACTGAAGCAGTCGTAGGAAGCAATCACCATGAATGTTAGCGAGACAACATCTACCTGTTTGCTAGAGGATAGATGATAGCGATGGGTAGCATTGACCTTCTATTTCTCTATTCTTTCTTCTCCTCTACCCTTTGCCATAACTACCAGAATCAACTACTGCTTGTTTATTCTTCACAAATCAGTGAACTCACTTGTATTATTTTCTGGAAACCACTAAATTCCTTGGTCAGCAGCAAACCTCTCCCTTGTGCAAACCTGACTGTATTATTTCACACAACCACCACTAAATTCCATATGCAAAAGACCTATTATTTGTGCAATGCTATCTCTTGCTGGTGCCATTATCTCATTCTCAAATTGTCGAGTATGCTCCAATGTATCTGTTTATAAGGATACAACGATTTCTAGAGATATCAAACCTCCTTATCTCTTGCCTTCTTTCCATAATAAGTACTACAAGTTTTACACTCAGACCTACAATAACATGACCAACGATAATATAGATATTAAAACATATAAACTATTATAACAAGAGCAACAAGTCATGATGTCACAAATATTTGAAGTTGACTACATTATCTTTCTCGTTACTCCACAGATGACAAAATCTCTAGTTAAATCGACAACAAAATTTCTACTAAATTCTTTTTAGGTCTCCTTCTATCACTATTCCACACCACTAATGTTAATCAACTCACCTCATCTAAGCATACCATCAATAGGTCCCCTATGAAGTGTTTGTCATCTAGATGATTCTCTGTCAACTCACTTCAACTAATCATAGCATCTATGTCTCCTTTGATGTGTACATATCATCTAGATGGTTCTTATTTTAACCTCTACCGAGAATACACCTAATTAATGTTCTGTACCTATCCAATACTTAAATCCATAAAGCATGATTGGAGAAACTTCATACCAAAATATTTCTTTTAGTCTATGGGGCACTCTGTGATCAGAAACCAAACATGGAAAAAGGGCCGATCATCCTTCTCATGATCTCAGAGTACATCAACCAAGCAGGCCAAGAAACTTTGATCTTTCTGAATCCGGTCTCAGTGGTTTTTAAAATTAATTCTGACACCCATTCTGACATGAACCAAATACACCTAGGTCTTGTAGAGGACTATTTTCATAAAGCAAATAACATCTAACATTTCTATGTGTTAATTCCTCCAACAATGTCAATTTTGAAATCTACCAAATCCGAAGCTTCCATTGTCTAAAATAAAAAAGTATTATTATTTGATACTATTAGTCTTACAAAATATTGGTTGTGCTTGTTCCACCCAACTGCAACAAGAACAAAATTTCAGAAAGATGTGAACCAAAAACAATGCAGAAAAGAATAAAATCTAAAATGAGTAACTAAAAACACAAAAAATATGAAGCATTATATACTAGTTAACCAAAAGTGATATTTCCCATGGTCTAAAACATAGAAGTATAATATTGTTGAGGAAGGGCATGATATAAGAACAGACAATGTTTGAGATTTAGGTGATCTGAGTATCATATAATGTAAGGAAAATAAAGCACAAGAACTTGTGTACCATCTATGTCGCGGATGGCATCCAAGGCATCTCTTCGGTCATCAAATTCAACAAAACCATAACCAGGTGGTCTCCGAGCAACCCAAACACTGCACATGCTCGAACAACATGGTTCCGAGCATCATATCACATCAAGTTTTCAACCAACCATAACAATATAATAAGCGATCGCATGTATTTTATAAACATATACAGGAGCATGAAAAATAAAGACCTATCATGTTTTCATGAGCTCAACACCACAAATTTATATAGACTATTGGCATAGTCAACCCATGCAATTTAATACACAAAGATCAAGAGATGACTGAACATTTACACATGGCGACCAACAAACAAAATTTGAGATGACATCTATCTGTAGGAGTGAATTACAAAACTAATTAAACAGATATAAATAATAGGCATCCCAATACGATATACAAAACAAGTATACGGTAGCATTACGACTAGGCAATGGTTTTATTGCATAGAGCATAAGAATGTCTAACAGCTGGAATCAATCATCAATACCAACCTTCTGAGTCTTGCTTGAACAAACTATGGCATCAACTCGTTCATAGAAGATCGTTAAAAATGCAATTAATTCTGCATTAGTTAGTGTCATCTTCCTTTCCCTGAAGTGTTTGCTTAAATATTCATGCATCAGCTTTGGATTTCATACTTAAATTAGTGCTAATTGTGTTGATCCTACTAAGTTCTGCATTGATTAGTCTTGCAATCTTGCTTAAGCAATCCTCTCGACATACACCCTTCACTAGATGCAACCAAAGATTCTCAGAATAAATCAAGATAAAGACAAATATTTTTGATATTTGTGCAAAAAGGAGATATCAAGGTATGCAAGAGCCTCGAGCTCAAATGATCAATATGAAACTCAATGCTTCCATAAAGCAAGTCAGATCAACAAATAAAAAACATATTGACAAGAAAAAAAAATAAACAATTTCAGATCATACATGCCCAGCTATCAAAATTAAGGTATTGATTTCATTAAAATGTCCACCTTCGAAGTACACCGAATGCTCGGAATTCATCTTCTAGTTCTCTTTCACTGACTCGTGAATCCAGGTTTCCAACGTAAACTCGAGACATTTTGGAACAATGATTGCCAACCTAATAAGAATAAACCATGAAAAAAAAATTGTTAAAATAATATAAAAGGAGTCAAATATACTTGCATACACCTACACTAGCAGATGTTGTTATTGCTAGTAGTGATTTGACTTGAAAATTAGATACCCCTAAAATTGAAATTGAGATGTAAATAATTGGAAGATAGAATGCCTGCAAGTTTTTTTCTTCGCAAAGGGTAAGTGATGGTGGGTTTTAATCATCAATTAAGCTAGCAACTTCAAAAATATATCTATGAGGTTTTGAACCCTCAAACATTGGTAAGTGAGTCTCATACACCATTACTATCAATGTTTTAGGTTTAAAAGCATGTCGGATGAGGTTTCAAACACTTGACCCTTTGGAAAGTGGGTTTGGCACACTAGAAAAAAGTACAATGCAAGATATATATATATATATATATATATATATATATATATTTGTATGTGTAGAAAACAATGAATATGAACAAAAAGAAGAAAGAACATTACAAGTTTCTAAAGAATGACCAGTTTTTACCTGAAAGATCAATGACACAAAGAAAGCAATAGTGATCTAAAGTTCTGATTATAATAATAACAATAATGAGCATGTGGAAAGAGATGTGAATAAACAAAATTCTAGTGAGAGACAAATAACCTCGTAATTTATAAAAACATTTTAAGAATAAAATAAGACAATAATTCTATATGATTTCTAAAATAAGGTTTGGAAGATTTAAAGACGATGTCTAGTTTAACTAAAAATACTGAACCAATAAGGAAGAAGAACACATGCCAGAAATGACAAGGATATGGAAAAGCGGAAGAGGGAATAGAGAAACCAGATTCATAAGCAATAAAATGACGAGAGAATCTGGAGAAAAGAAAGGAAAAAAGGGTACAAGTAATCACTATTGGTAATGTATTACAACTTTAAACACATTCTAAGTTCAGATGAATCGCAAGATAGTAAGATCGATTACATAGTCATTTTGGGATGTATAAACAAAAAAAAATATTTGATTACACACGAAACTGTAATTTTCAAGATCTATTCCATGGTCATTTTGCCTCGTCAGTATTACTAGTGCTAGTAGAGTTTGGCAAACATTCACCAAAAAATTCAAGACCTAACATGATCTTCGTAAAACCTAAGACAAGTCCTCCTAAGAAAACAGCAAAACATCAATGAGCTTCAAACAGAAATATGGCCCGCGTACACCTACCACCTGTCAAACAAAAAAGTTTTATAATGGTAACCAATTTCAAGCATCAACATCTTAAAACATCAGAAAGACCATACATCTTGCACCATCGAAAGCTATGGCGATGGTATCTTGAATTCAATAAAGCATGGAACTCCAACGAAATATTTCATTACATGCTAACATGTCCCATTGAGAGCTCAACAATTCAATTATGGTTGGATCAACCAACATTCTATGATCAATTCAATTTTTTTCCTTTTGACATGATAAAGCAGATCCTTAGGTTCAAGAATACCAAAACATTCAAGGAATTATGAAGGATTTAAATTTATACGTTTTTCAAGATCAAGAAACATCCCGTGATGAACTAGGTGATAACAAAAATAAAAGTCTCACAAGAAGATATGCAGCTAAATGTTCACCTCTTTCTTTCCACAAATTATCTTTAAAGAGAACCCTTCTCGACGTGATCAATAGTATTTATCACAAATCATTCCTATCAAGCAGCGATCTTACCATTATCCAAGAATACTAATATTTCGGAAGTTGTGATGGATTAGCAAGAAACACGTCAAACAAAGAGCACAAAACCGCCAAGAAACCCTTATCACCATCCAACATAAGGAATCGCAACAAAACAATATGTAATATATGTCATTCGAAACCCAATCAGGAAGCCCTTTCTTCGCATCCTGCGTTCTTTTCTTCTCCCCTTCAGGTACCGCACGACAACGCAAGACGATGTCCCCAATCAGGAAACAGGAAAAGAAAACGAATGTAACAGATGACAACACCGACGCGACGCCTTCAAATCCAGGTCCCGTAGAAACCAAAGAGAGAAAGGAGAGAGAGAGAAGCGGGGAAGGAACGAGATGCAAAGAACATCGGGATTACCTCGAAAGATTGCAGATTCGCCGGTGGGAGAACCTCGAGAAGGGATTTCCTTTGCCGAGTTAGGGTTTTACGGTGGAAGAAAATATAAAGCCGACTGGGTGAGTTGATATCGGGCGGGCGGGCGGGCGGGCGGGTACCATTTGGATCCGAAATTAGTGTCCGAACCGGATTCCATTTGGATCCGAAAAAATTCAAACTAAAGGGCCTCGAAGCCCATCCAATAAACAACAAATCGGGCTCGAATTGGGCCGAGAAACGCATGGGACGACCTTCCTTTCTTTACGGGACGATTTGGTTGATCCGCATTAATTATAGGCCAAATCTAACTCAGTCACCTAAAATTAATCTTTATTTTATTTCTAATTCCATCTCACGCATAAATTTAATGGTTAATATTGGCCAAAGTTATATCACAAAGAACAGCTCTTCTACTCTTCCAAAAGAGATACTTTACTTGCAGTGTTTAATATGGTGTCTTTTCAGCGGTGAAAGTGATAGCTTTGAAAAGAAAGAGAGAGAGAGAGAGAGAGAGAGAGAGAGAGAGATGAAGACAAAAAGATTCATGTGAATTCAAAGTGAGTCAAAAGACGCCAAGCCCACATCACACCTAACCTTATCAGTCACAATAATAATATAAAAAGGGGATAATATCAACATACAAGTGACATGAAACCAAAAAGAAAGACTTGAAAGGAAGGGATAAGCATGTCGACAAGGAAAGATCGGATCACGAGAGAGAGATAGTTTGGGTCAGCATGGTCTGGAGCTTGATCTCAATGCCTCACGGAAAGACGCACAAGACAACGCAAGCTCGAGATGGTTTCATGCATGCCTTGGACAAGATATCAAGCGTTGGCTTTTGTTCCTTGGGGTGGGATGTTGGTGACGACTTGCCAACTTCGACAGAATACATATTTCTTTCTGTACCTGTGTTTGTCTCCATCTATCTGGATTTAGAGAGAGAGAACTCTATCTATCTATCTATCTACATCCATCCATGATAAGAGTCGAGAGAAACCTTCTCACCTCTTTCCCCTATCCTTGAATCAAGCTCCTCATTCAACTAATGTTACATAAACAACGAGAGGGCTGTGCCAGTTGAGTTGTACTGATGCGTGTGGTCGGTTGTGTGCATCACAAAACATGCTATTTGTCTCTTGCAATCCCCTAGTTTATGTATCAGCAGAGTGCACCGAAGGAAGCAGTGAGCATGAATGTTGTTGGACTGTGCCAGAGACATATTATTCCTAACACCATTTGGAAAATTCAGAGACAGAGAGAGAGAGAGAGAGAGAGAGAGAGAGAGAGAGAGGAGTAAATGAGTGAATTGATTGTGAATCTAATGCATGTCTACCATTAATGTAGACCTACTGTTTTGGTATGATAGATGATAGCAGTGGTTTGACAATGATCTCGTGGTACTGCGAGGGGAAAAGAAATGCATGTTGGTCCTCCTCGCTCCTCAGTGCCCTGTGAGTCACGAGAACAACTAGTCCCCAAATAAACCTCAACAAGGATGCTTTTTGGATTAACATATTGCTCGTAATTGGTGGAGACATGTTGAGGTTTGCTCCTTTAGCAAAGCCAGGAAGTGATAATGTTCGCTTTAACCAGAAAATTCGTGAAAAATCGGCATATGATTCCTTGCTCATTGATCTATTTAATGTTGATGACTACATAGTTTTTTTCCTCTCTCTCTCTCTCTCTCTCTCTCTCTCTCTCTCTCTCTCTCTCTCTTTTGGTTCCTTTTACAGCTTCATCGAACCTTACTATACTCCGATCGTGTTCCGGTTGACAGAATCACGGTTGGATGTCTTCACATATATTTCATGGCAACTGCTTGGGATCTTGGCAAGTGACCACCGCTATAGCTTTCAGTTTGCGCCAAGGATGATGTATGGGTTTCCTAGCGAGCGTGATGTGGTGCTCCCTCCATAAAAGGAGCTTTAACAAATATGTAGTGACCAGAGCAACACCATCTCATGGTGCTAATCCCACGACTTGGTGGTGTAGCTCCAAGCCTGCCTTTTTGCCTTGGCACAATGAGTCGTCGACGGTCCTCGATACCCTTTTCGGGAAGCTTGAAGATTCATCCTGCTGTAATGTGCTCGTCTAGCAGCGAACCCGAAGATACAGGATGAACAAGAAGGAGATGCAGCTGAGATCGTCTAGCCAACCGAGTTCATGCACTGCATTCTCGATTGTGAATTATTTGGGAAATGCATCAGTTCATGTATCATGTGAAGATTCAGAAAGGTAACTGAAGATTTTAACCAATCGATGGGAACGGCCAATCCAATAAATGGATCATCCCATTTCTGTTCGAGTCGCAATGATTCACAAGCTGTGTCTCACCGGGAATCTGGACCACCGAGGCATTGGAACATGCAGCATGCGCATTCATATTCGATAGAGAAGACAACTAGTTGTGCTGGTTCCTGTGTGATCTCCGTCTGAGATGGCAAGACAAGCCTACCCCATGCATTTCTTGTTCTTTTCATTCTGAGGTCAAAGGTTGACAAGGAACAATCATAAAGGCATGCTTGAATCATCCGTCCTCAGCTCTGCGACAAGCTGCAAATCTTTCCGTCTGCTTTTTGATCAGCCTTAGAGCACCCACAGCCACCTTTTTTTCGGTTTTTTGTTTTCCTTCGGTTACTCTTTCCCCTTTTCTTCCTGTTTTAGTGCCTTCCACAGCAGGAGGCCAGCTCAATATCCTCACCTTCGAATGCCACCAAAGGAACAAAAGGAAGAAGAAGACGGTACCACCACATTCATGACCACCAACCCCACCTCTCTCTCTCTGCAGACACGCCAAGACGAAACTGTTCCCTCCTCTGAATTGTAACTGAAACCCACGGTGAGGAAGCACCTACCTCCTCCCATCGCATCATGACCACCAACTCCATTAAATCAATCTCCCACACACTCTTCACCCCCTGCTCACAATATTCTAATGCTCCTCCTCTCTTTGGCTTCAACTCTCTTCTCCGTATCACCCCTCCCTGGATGCTCTCTCCCGCCCCCATCTGACCTCTCTGTTCGTCTCCTTCACAATCCCAACCGCCCCTTTCCGAAGCCCGTTACAACATTCTAAGAGAAGAGGAAAAAAGAACAATAGCAGACGCCAGAGCCCGTCACCTCTGTCCCCGATGTGGTGAGGCTTCTCTTGTTTCTGGAAATCCTCCTCAGAGCTAAAAATATGAACCACATAGCGAGTGCGGTGATTTCTTGACCTCTTCAAAGATGGATCTCGAGCGCGGTGGCGCCGGAGCTGGCCGCTACTCCACTCCTGAAAAGGTATGTTGGGTTTTCTTCAAAAAAGATCCCTTCTTTATTGATTTGGTGCGGCTTATGGGGCTCGTTTTGATCCCATGTTTTGGTGAAATTTGCGTGACAGAAGAAGGATTCATGGAGGACGGCGCTGACATTAGCCTACCAGAGTCTCGGGGTCGTGTATGGCGATCTGAGCACGTCGCCGCTGTACGTATACAAGAACACCTTCGCCGAGGACATAGAACACTCGGAGACGAATGAGGAGATCTACGGCGTGCTCTCCTTCGTCTTCTGGACCCTCACGCTCGTCCCCCTCCTCAAGTATGTCCTCATCGTCCTCCGGGCGGACGACAATGGCGAGGGTGGCACGTTTGCGCTGTACTCCCTCCTCTGCCGCCACGCCCGTGTCGGATTCCTGCCGAATGGTCAGCTGGCTGATGAGGAGCTATCCACTTACAAGAAGATGGACGGTGGGGGAGCTGCTCCGCCGATGGGCGCTGACACTGCGGCATCAAGGGTGAAGAGGCTGCTCGAGAAGCACCATGTGTTGCAGCGCCTGTTATTGCTTCTCGCCTTGATCGGGACTTGCATGGTTATCGGGGATGGTGTTCTCACACCAGCCATTTCTGGTGATATCTTGTTCTTCTTTTGGATTCTCCCCCATTTTTGGGGACGTTTCATTGTTCTCGCCGCTCGGGGGATGTTCTGACCAACCAGTGGCGGCTTTGCAGTTTTCTCGGCGGTTTCAGGGCTCGAGCTCTCCATGTCCGAGGAACAACACAAGTGTAAGCCAATTCTGAACACTCATTCACAAACTCGATTTTGTAAGGATTAGCAATAATGATTTTTGTTGTGTACAACAAGCACATTTGGCTAACCACTAGAGCTTTTCCAGGTGATCTGGTTGCTGTCACACTTCTCGTTTACTTCTTCTGTGATGTGGATGTGCCTAGTTTGATTCCTATATGATGCCTCTTTTTGTTCTTTGTTTTGATGACTAGCAATGGATTGACTTGCTGTATATGATGCTGAGATCCTATGGTTGCTTACACCCTGAAGATGTGCTTTTAGCAACCTTTTTTGTGTTTAAAATCTACCCTTGCATGTAGGTTTATGATAAAGGAGAAAGAAAAAAAATTGTGGAGACTTTTCTTTTCTTAGTCACAAAAGTTTCACAAACTGACTTCTAGTGTTTATTTAAATTACATGTCATACAGGTCTGGTTTTGACCAATAAGACAGAATAAATTACCTCCGATTTGTCCTTTGTAATTCTTTACCAAAGAAGATCTATGAGGGTTGTTTATTTTTATACTTGAAATCTTTCTTTAGGAGTGCAGCTTTAAGGATCATGGAATTTAGAATCCTGTAAATGACCAAATTTAGGCTACTTGCTAGAATTACCAAAGACGGAAATTAGAAAATGTCAATTTTTTGATATGTTCATGAGACAAGAAACAAGTTCAAATTATCTATTCATTCCTCATTAATAAATGGTGCCTGTTCATTCTTAAATATGTAATTGGCGCTGTTGTATGATCTGAGCTGCTTTTGACAATCCAATGGTAGTATAAATGTACCAAGGCTTATATCACATGATTTTGCTGTAATAAGATACTTTAATGATATGTTGCTTTGCACAGCTATTGATTCTCTTTTTGGTCGTATGAACCAGCGTTTGATATTTCTATAGATTCTCTTTTGCGGACTCGCCTGCAACTTGTAATGCATAGATAGACTTTCTGGCTTGACGTTTACTTCTAGCATTCATCGATGTGCAGATGTGGAGGTTCCCGTAGCATGCCTTATATTAGTTGCTCTGTTCGCCCTGCAACATTATGGCACGCATCGGGTTGGGTTCCTATTTGCACCAATTGTCATCACTTGGCTTCTATGCATCAGTGTGATTGGTGTTTACAACATTTTTCACTGGAACCCACATGTATATCAAGCACTTTCTCCATACTACATGTATAAATTCCTGAAGAAGACTCAGAGAGGGGGTTGGATGTCCCTGGGTGGCATACTGCTGTGCATCACGGGTATGGGGGGGATTATTTTATTTGCCACGGTAGTCTACTTGATTATCTTCATGGATCATGCTGCAACTTTCTCTTGTCCATGCAGGCTCTGAAGCTATGTTTGCAGATTTGGGACATTTCTCACAATTGTCAATACAGGTAAAAGAATACAGACTTCAAGATCTTTCCACTTTTTCTCAGTCTCTAGTTAGTATCCTCATCTCATTGATGCTTCCACTTAATCCCATTTCCGATATCCTCAGTTCCATCTATACTAAAACTGGAAACTGGTAATCTAATTTCTTGGTTCATGTAACTGCTTCCATGTGCCATCTCATTTTACATGCAACTTCTTGCTTGTGTTCTGGCCTTTATTTATACTTGAGTCAGAGCTTGTACAAATATTTCCTGGTACCATCTTCATCCACACCACCCAATCGGAATATTGCTAATTCAAATTTGATCTTTTGAAACAAGGCGACACTGGATGTGTGGATTAACATCCGGGCCAACATTTGTAAATTTACCCGTAATGAAAATGCTGAATAGCCTGCCAACCTCCTCTTCACAGACAATCCCCATAAATATAGTGATATTGCACCAATGAGTCAACTCCATCTTTTTCCAAGGATGAAGAAAAATGCATGACAGAAGGAAAATTAGAATTTCCGAAATCTTGATATTGATATTTGATATCTTGACAGCTACAACTCTCTATGCATGAAAAATTGATATTTGATAATTGGTTCTCACTAATTAACTTATACTCTGCAGATTGCTTTTACCTCTGTGGTCTATCCATCACTGATCCTAGCGTATATGGGACAAGCTGCCTATCTATCCAGACATCACATTATTGAAAGTGACTATCGAATTGGATTCTATGTTTCAGTGCCAGGTATGCCATCAGGAATCTTGAAATTTATCTGTATAGCAATGTTGATTTTCAGTATACTGAATGTAGAGTTATTATCTCGTTAGAACAAATAAGGTGGCCAGTTCTGGGAATAGCTATACTGGCAGCCGTTGTTGGAAGCCAAGCAGTTATCACGGGTACTTTCTCGATCATCAAGCAGTGCTCTGCTTTGAGCTGCTTTCCCAGGGTGAAGATCGTTCACACGTCATCTAAAGTACATGGGCAAATATACATCCCCGAGATTAACTGGATGTTAATGATATTGTGCTTGGCCGTTACTGTTGGTTTTAGAGATACAAAGCGCCTCGGTAATGCATCAGGTATGTGAAGAGCTAAAACTTAAGATAGTCATTCATTCATATCAAACCATTATAGCAGACTACCAAAATATTTCCTTGGGAAGCTGTGTGACTGGCAATTGCTCTTATTGAGATTCCATGCGATATATGAGGCCATACGAATCTGGAAATCTCGATTTAATAATGAGTATGTCTATTCAACCTGATACAGCCCACTCATCTTCTGATAAATGATTAGTCCTTTTCTCTCTTGCATGCCAGTCCTTTGAACTTTACCCAATTTCTGGCTTGGATTTTATGCGCCTTCCACATTAGTATCGCTTCAGCTTGTGCATGCTATTGCAAACAGCGTTGGATGCCAACCTCTTCGATTGTGGATCCCTAATATCAGTTTAGAGTTGGACGACTTGCGACAACATGTACACCGTGTTCCATCATTAGAAATCGATCCTTTTGGCCTTTAAGGTTTCTTGTGACCTCGCTTGATATTCCACATGTTCACAACATTGAATCATAAAATGCCTAGTTTTGATATATCTGCTCGGTACTGAACCCCAATAAATAGGTGTAATTTATCAATATCCATAGAGCGTATGCATCTACGTTTTTCTTTTCGCTTATTCTTCGCATAATGAAATAAATACTAAGAGACATGACCTACGACAAATCATATTCCTTTTTCCCACAACTTCATGTGGCAAAATGCTTCGGGCCTAATCTATGATCTGTTCTTTTGTTTGACAGGGCTGGCTGTAATTGCTGTGATGCTGGTTACTACCTGCTTGATGTCTCTTGTGATAGTTCTGTGCTGGCACAGGAGCATCTTTTTGGCTGTTTGTTTCATTCTCTTCTTTGGAACGATCGAGGCACTGTATTTCTCAGCGTCCCTTATCAAGTTTTTGGAAGGTGCTTGGGTCCCTATTGCCCTCTCAATTATTTTCATGGTAATCATGTATGTGTGGCACTACGGTACTCTCAAGAAGTATGAATTCGACATCCAGAATAAGGTCTCCATCGATTGGCTCCTGGGTCTCGGCCCTAACCTAGGAATTGTCCGTGTGAGAGGCATCGGTCTCATTCATACTGAACTGGTATCAGGAATCCCAGCCATCTTTTCACACTTTGTCACCAACCTCCCTGCATTTCACCAGGTTAGCCATGTTTTATTTACTTTTTCTGCTGTTAAGATGTGTGGTAGAAGACATTATCCGATACAAGTTTCCTTGATGTGCTCAGTAAACATATCACACTTCGTGGTCATTAGCATATTAATCTCGGTATTAGTTTCAAAACGGGAAAGGCTGTACTTAAGTCTGATCACATGCTGCGATTGCTCCAGGTCCTTGTGTTCCTCTGCATCAAGTCGGTGCCGGTGGCATATGTCAGGCCAGAGGAGCGGTTCCTTGTGGGCAGAATTGGCCCAAAAGAATACAGGGTCTATAGGTGCATCGCACGGTATGGGTACCACGACGTCCACAAGGATGATTTAGAGTTCGAGAAGGACCTAGTTTGCAGCATTGCCGAGTTCATCCGGTCAGGCATCTCTCATCCCAGCGGCACGGCAGAACGATCCGAGAAGGATGATAACAGAATGGCTGTCGTCGGAGCTGGAATACGATTGTGTGAAGAGGATGCTGACCCAGAAGATGCAGCTGGCCCTTCAGGGTCAAAGGAGATACAATCAACTGTCACGGCAAGGAAAAAGAAGGTGAGATTTGTGGTGCCTGAGAGCTCAGATATGGATTCCAGCGTGAGGGAAGAGCTGCAGGAGCTGATGGAAGCCCGAGAAGCAGGCATGGCTTTCATTATGGGGCATTCCGACGTCAGGGCAAAGAGTGGATCTGGTTTGATTAAGAGACTCGTCATCGATGTCGGGTATGATTTCTTGAGGAGGAATTGCAGGGGTCCGGCCTTTGCAGTGAGCATTCCTCATGCATCTACATTGGAGGTGGGGATGGTATACAATGTCTAAATTCTATCGTAACAGATGTGTACATCGATGTTCTTAGTTTAAATTAGTTCGAGGATTCGGTTCCTCAGTTTCGGGCTGTCGATTTCAGAAGCGTCTTCTTTTGCGGCATGAAATGAGATCCTGTTTTGCAGATTCTTTCTGTGCCATGTTAAAATGAGCAAACCCTGTCGTGTAGGTTGGAAACGACGAAGAGAACGAATCCAGCAGCAGATCTCGCAAGAGTAGTTTCATTCGATCACCCTGCACGATGAGTCAGTCAACAGGATGTCGGCCATACCATTTCGTTTCGTGCGCGGTATCGCCGTGCTGAAGAATTTGATTTGTGTGGTCAAAGCTTCCTCCAAAACATACAACTCCGATGTCGTCTTCCTTCTCCAGCTTAATGTGAACATCCAAACCTACCTTTTGTCTCTCCTCTTTCAATGCATCTATCTCGTAGCTCAACTCCCAACACAAATAATAATGTTCTACGGACCACGACCCTATGAAGTTTACACAGAAGAGGCCCGAAGGAGCATAAACCTTATCTTCTTCTCTTGGAACATCCCACGGGGCTCCACAATGACAGGAACCTGAGAATCCATGCAATATAATCATCTCGTTCCCTTTTGTTCTTCCTTTCTAGATGATTTTACAGTTCGCCACTCCAAGAGGAATTTCCACAATTAAAAGAGAGTGATTCTTCATGCCTACCCGCAGTGATCCTCGGAAGCACTAAGGAAGAAGAATAACAAATATAATAAGCTCTTTTCAGGGCGTGATTTACGTGGGAACAACCAAAGGCAGATATGCTTTTCACAGTGATTCCTAATTATTTATTTGCATGCTAATCTTATCTACAACTTTTGTATTCCCACTTTTAACCGCTGGTGATCATTGGTTTCTTGCCTGAGTTTTGGCCGCGAGCAATGATCATAATATAGTAACAAAGACGATGAATGTGTGGGTTATGGTTGGATTCCCCAAGCAATGATCTGTAGGATGCATCTGCCGATCTTATTTAATCGCAAAATCAAATCTTTTAGTCGATGAGAGTATGCTTTCGGGGCGGAAGTGGTTTGTGTCGTGCAGCAAGAATCTCATCCGGCTGGCCGGGTCTACAGATTCTTCTGGAGTTGTCTCATCCGAGTCATCTCTCGTCGCCGTCTCTCGGTAGATCTCCTGTTGTGCGTGGAAGGAAGCCTTGGGGGGTTTGGTGCTGCTTCCTGTGGGGCCTTTTTCATTTCCTGCATCGTTTAGCTTACGTTAACAGCTAAAGAATACATGACGCATTAACCATGTCAGTCGACTTCCGCCCATTATTCCTTCCATACTTACAACAGCAGAAGGCGATTGCCTCCTTAAATATCACACCGCCACTCGATCTCCCGTGTCCTCAACCCACTCGCAAACCAGAGCAGGAGCCATGGCCAGCAGGCCCAAGAACACCATCTTGGAGAACTCCTCCGTGATAGCCATGAACTTCGTGAGGATGTCGTCGCTCGCGCTGGCCAACCTGACTCTCGGGCCCGGTCGCGGGAACCACGACGTCGCCGTGCTGCCGCAGCCCCCGACAAAAAAGCCGGCGGTGGACATGCGGCAGACGGAGCCCAAGCCGCGCACCATCACGTACGTGATGCAGCCGGCCGGCACAGAAGGCGACGGCGGCGTCGACGCACGAGCCCAGAAGTACATCGAGAAGGTTCGCTCCAAGAACCGTGCCAATTATCCTGGTTCTTTACCTGATGTCATCCCTCCACCTCCCCTGCCCAAAAAGTAGGCCGCTCGCTAGCGTAGATTTCGTGACTGTAATAAGAGCCGGAGGAAGAGGGCGGTCGCGACGGTGCTTGCACGTTGCTCTTCTTCTGGTTTTCCCGGTTCGATCTTAGCGTCTGTGTCGGTTTGATGGGTGTTCGATCTGGGAGAGATTAGAATGAGATGGGATGGTTCGGTTCAGAGTCTGTACTACTGTGGATGTGGATAATCCGAGCAAATAAACTTGTCACGCTTCTCGATCGTACTTCCTTCCCTTACCACCGGAATGAGTACCGCCAACTGTTCATGCCTGCTTTTGTGCGGGCATATGCCGCTGCAGAATTCCAGGATGGTTGCAGTGGAAGCTGCAATTGCCTCTGGGGATGTCTGCTGCAGCACAAGTAAAGTTGGAAGTGCTGCTTGGACTTGGATAATCTGCTGAAAAGAATATAATTGCATGAAGGTGGGAGTTTTACTTTGGGAGATGGAAAACGACAAGAAAAAATACTCCTAATTCTGTGTAAAATTATAACAAAAATATCTATTTTACAAGTGGAATATATTCCTTCTACCGATTTGCAGTGGACACCTTAAGGTGCACTGCAATTATTGGTTGCTTTTAGGTGGAAAACGGGCGGCAATGGCAAGCTTTTGTTGGAACTCAATCCTTCAAACTAGTGGCAGCTGAAAAGGACGAGGAGGAAAAATCTCGTCTGCAGTGCGTTTCCCCAAAGCCACTCCATAACATGCTTTCTTTCGTGCAGGACCACCAAGTCTGATGAACTGTTGGTGCTGTGAGTAAAGGCAGAGACAAAAGAGAGGCAACTGCTTCGGCCACCAGTTGCAGCAGCGCAGAAGAAAGTGGATCTCGCCTACATTTGATCGTTCTTGACGATGACCGCTTGTCTCTCCAATTAAAAACATCTGGGCTTGCAGAATAATTTTGCGAGTTTCCATTAAAGTGTAAAGTAGATAGATGTAGCTCTCCGGTGTGATCAATGTTGCTGCACACCCTTCGATGTTTGTGAAAGATCACTGGGGCTCGAGGTGCTCATTATATACTTGGTTAGGTTCATCATCTTGTTGATTATGAAGTGGAGTAGGATTGGCTTTGACTTTATGCAATCGGGTTGCTCATCGCATCAAATTCCGCTTTGTCCCATCAAATGATATGATCTGCCTCGGTTGCAGCCCAACATTTGTTGCTGTTCTCCAGTGGTCTCGGCATCTTTCAAGAAAAGGAGAGAGAGAGAGAGAGAGAGAGAGAGAGAGGGGTCGATTGACAGAAGAGAAAGTAAGTGTCATGTCGACCTCGACTAGCAGAAAACTAAACAGCAAAATAATCGATGTAGCTTCGAGTTAGAGAAGGTATCGACGGAGAATAGGGTCAGCAGAGGGTGCATGGAGAGCAGAGGAGGACGGATTGAACGAATCCGGAAGTGACGGCATATACTGTGGAATGTGCTGTGGTCCCTTTAACGGAGGATTGAACGAATCCGGAACTCAAACATGGAGGATTGAGTTCGTTTATACAGTATAGTCCACCATCTGTGATGGGCGTGAAGTTTTGTTTGTTTGGACATAAACACACATCATGTCATCAACACCATGAACTATTATTTACTTACTGCTTACTTATTATTAGCATTGGCACTCATCGAACATCACAAACCACAAAGCCAAATGTAAGAGACGAAAATGCCAGTAGCTGGCGACAGTCCATCTCTTGCCATATGAAATCATTTATTCGTAGCACGCCAACTTAAACCATCTGCCCCCTTCCACGCGGTAGTGTGTAGGTCTCTCTCCATCATCTCATGCAACACTGCACGGCACAAACAGAAGAAGAAGAAGAAGAAGAAGAAGAAGGTCGTTAGATGACGGAAGAGAAGTGGAGCAGCTGTTGGAGCACTCCGACATTCTACGTTTATGCATGGCTGCAACATCACGTACCGGCTGCAGTCGACGTCGGGGCTGACGGGCATGCTGAGATCGATCTTGCAGAAGGGAGGGAGGTGCTGCACCCGCTCCGGCTTGACGCCGAACGAGGGGCCGGTCTGCTTGAGGCACTCGCACAACTGGCGGCGCGAGGCGACGGTGGAGGCCATGCGGTTCAGCGCCCGGGCGCTCTCGCAGCACCGTGGGCTGGGATCTGCCCCGCCCTGTCCGATGAGGTACGACCCGCAAGGGATGAGAGCCGAGACGGCGTCGTTGCAGGTGATTGCCTCGGCCATGGTGTTGCACGCCAGCAGCAACGCAAAAGCCACCAACATCACCCTCAGACCGTACTGGGCTTTCTTCCCTTCCATTGGTTTGGTTTCTTTCTTCTGCTAACGATCGATCGCCACCACAAAAAGTATTCGAGCTCGAGTGTTGCCGACGAGAGACGGACGGGGATGGCTAGCTACTTGTAGTCGTTCGGGTCAAGGGTGTTAGCGGTGAGCTCTTAATGCAATTGATCGAGTGGGCCTTTTTTGTGAGGTTTGTTCGACCGATTTGTGGTTTGCCTCTGGTCGGAATGGCCACGAAGACAAAGACAAAAGGAAACCCATCGATTGAATGCGTTGAGCAGTCCTGTGGACTATATTAATGTCCAACCGAGATGATGCAAATGCAATCTCTTTGTTGGAACTTTACTCTCTTCTTCTTACTAAAATCAATGCAATTATACAATAGGGTCTCCCATGCACATGGATGGATGGCCCTGAGAGGTAGGGGTAGATTCACATCTAAGCAGGTTAAGAAGAGCAAGGATCAAAAACCATCTCCGGATCTTATCACAAGAATTGTCTATCACAGGAGGATTGTTCCCAGTTGAAGTAGGTGATTTTTGTTGATTAGTTCCCAAATAGGGTATGTTATTTAAGTCAAAACCAATGGTCTTGATGAGGGTAATAATGGCGATAAGACTCGGGTGACGTCAGTTGTCCCAGATGATGTTTCACGCCTCTACTGACCTGCCAGCACCTAGTCAACACGAATCGGAATGCCGACCAAAGCACATTAACACCCTGCTCAAGCTCGATCCCTCATGCCACACCACCGGCGATGTCAGACGCAACCAGAAGTACGACCCTGCTCCCTGCGGGCAGGCACATCAGGTAATGGTAATCCTCACTATAAAAACCCTCCTTCACCATCCACTAACTTGATCGTCGGATGGGTCAGGCCTAGCTCCCCGACCCGACCTTTGTGCAGGTGCGAAGGCAGAGGCCATCCACAAACGCGCAGGCGATGAGTCCTCTTCCGGAGGGAATAGCGACCCCGTCCCGATCGGAACACCGCAACCGGCTACCTCAATAGTCCCGAAGAACGTCCTAGGGAGATTCCCCATCATCTGGACCCGAACCAAGCTGCGTCGGCCCCGAGGCCACGGCTTAAAGTTGTTTACACTAATATTTTGGCGCTAGAAGAAGGGCCTGAATGTCGAGGGATCACCCGATCAACTCAGACGAACCCGCAACTAAGGGGTCACACCCGATTGGAGCTCCGAGGGAACATCCCTCGCATGGAGATCTTCATGACGAACACCCCACCACGACCTCAGAGCGCTATTAGTGGATATTCGACGACTCGGGCTTATCGCCACCCGACGGCGCCTTTGTCGACCCGTCGCCCATGTCGTCTGAGGCCTTTCAGGACCTCGCTCATCAAGTCCGAGCTCTGACGGGTATGGTGCAAACCATTTTCCCGCTCGTTTCTCATCCGGTGCACCCGCCTGCGATCCAACCACTGCGGCAATAGGAGCCGCCCGTTCGAGCCCACATGCCACTTCTGGAGTTCCCTACTTCGCCTTGGGTCCGATCGGCCCCACTCGGGGATCGAGTGATGGAAAACCCGAGTGGCCGCCGAAAACCCGAGTGGCCGCCCGGAACCCGAGGCATTATCTTTGGATTCAACGAACTCCCTGCGAGCCCAGCTACGCTTTGTTAGTCAACGGCTCGACGAAGTGGAGAAGGAGGTTCGTAGGTCAAAGGGAGAGCTCAGGGAGGATGCACACCAAGGGTCTTCATTCACTCCCGAGATACAAGATCAGACGGTTCCCCCGAACTTTCGACTCCCCTCCCTGGACGCTTACGACGGCTCCACCGACCCAGCGGATCATGTAGCCGCTTTCCGTGCCTAGATGGCACTGTATGGAACTTCTAATGCTTTGATGTGTAGGGCGTTTCCCACCACCCTGAGAGGGCCGGCCCGCACATGGTACAACGGCTTGAAGATCGGGACTATCATCTCCTTTGATCAGCTCGTCGAAGACTTCGAGCTTAACTTCTTAGCCTACGCCCGACCAAAGTCGTATGTTGCACTGCTCCTCGAACTCAACCAAAGGGAGGACGAGCCCCTCTCCCATTTTATGAATCGCTTTACAACACAAATCCGGGGGTTGTCGGACGCTCATCCCTCTCTGTTAGTGCAGGCGTTTATGACAGTCCTACGACCTTTCAGATTCTTTTGGTCCCTCGTGGAGCGACCCTCTACCACAATACCATATATGCTCCAGCGGGCTAACCAGTACATCCCAACGGAGGCCTGGGAGGCCGTGAGGCGAAGGAGTGACTTTTGGCAATGGGCTCCATAGAAGAAGTCAAACACTCACGGTGGCTATCCGATGTAGTCATCGTAAAAGGAATCTAGGCCCTGCCTCAGTCTCTTCCGAGCGAAGGCTCAATATCTACCTGACCGCCTCCCAGCTCGCGGTTAACTCCAACCTAACCTTCTTTTTGTATCTACATGGCTCGACCGTAGACTGCCCGAGTCCACCTAAGAGTGGTTTGCCCGCCTGAGCCGTGTCCCTCGGTCGTAGTCTGCCCGAGTCCGCCTGAGCCATGCTCCTCAGCCGCATGTTGCCCGAGACCACGCCTGCGCGGCCTGCCCGCCTGAGCCGTGCTCCTTGGCCGCATATTGCCCGAGACCACGCCTGCGCGGCTTGCCCGCCTGAGCCGTGCTCCTTGGCCGCATGTTGCCTGAGACCACGCTTGCGCGGCCTACCCGCTTGAGCCATACCCCTCAGCCGCAGCTCGCCCGAGCCATGCTCCTTGGCCGCATATTGCCCGAGACCACGCCTGTGCGGCCTGCCCGCCTGAGCCATACCCCTCGGTCGCAGCCCGCCTGCGCCGTGCTCCTTGGCTGCGTGTTGCCCGAGACCACGCCTGCGCGGCTTGCCCGCCAGCGCCGTGCTCCTCGGCCGCATGTTGCCCGAGACCACGCCTATGCGGCCTGCCCACCTGCGCCATGCTCCTCGACAGCGTGTTGCCCGAGACCACGCTTGCGCGGCCTGCCCGCTTGCGCCATGCTCCTCGGCCGCATGTTGCCCGAGACCACGCCTACGTCGTGCTCTTCGGCTCCGTATTGCCCAAGACCACACCTGCGCGGCCCGCCCGCCTACGTTGTGCTCCTCGGTTGTGTGTTGCCCGAGACCACGCCTGCGCGACCAGCCCACCTGCGCCGTGCTCCTCGATAACGCATTACCCAAGACCACGCTTGTGCCATGCTCCTCGGCTGTGTGTTGCTCGAGACCACGCTTGCGCAGCCAGCCCGCCTGCGTCGTGCTCTTCGGCTGTGTATTGCCCGAGATCACGCCTGCGCGGCCTGCCCACTTGCGCCACGCTCCTCGGCTCCGTATTGCCCGAGACCATACCTGCGCGGCCTGCCCGCCTGCGTTGTGCTCCTTAGCCGCGTGTCACCCGAAACCACAACCTCTGCCCGACCTACTCGATTGAGTTGTGCTCCTCGGCTACGCACTACCCAGGGTCACCCCTGTGTGTCCAACCCTCTTTCATTACTATACTCCACGATTCCCGCACCCCTGGCAACGGACCCCCCTTTACAGCAATCGACGCATAGCTTCCTTCGGGGGGGGAATATGATGAGGGTAATAATGGCGATAAGACTCGGGTGACGTTAGTTGTCCCAAATGACGCCTCATGCCTCTGCTGACCTGTCAGCACCTGATCAACGCGGACCGGAACGCCGACCAAGGCACATTAACACCCTGCTCAAGCTCGATCCCTCACGTCACGCCACCGATGATGTCAGACGCAACCAGAAGTACGACCTTGCTCTCTACGGGGAGGCACATCAGGAAACGATAATCCTCACTATAAAAACCCTCGCGCTTCGAGGAAATGGGAGGGAGACAAGAAGACACAACTTAGCTAAAGAAACCCCCTTCACCATCCACTAACTTGATCGTCGGAGGGGTCGGGCCTAGCTTCCCGACTCGACCATTGTGCAGGTGCGAAGGCGGAGGCCATCCACTAAACGCGCAGGCGAGGAGTCCTCTTCCGGAGGGAATAGCTACCCCGTCCCGATCGGAACACCGCAACCGGCCACCTCAACGGTCCCGAGGAATGTTCCAGGGAGATTCCCCATCATCCGAGCCCGAACCAAGCCACGTCGGCCCCGAGGCCACGGCTTAAAGTTATTTACACTAGCAATATTTTCTACAAAATGTTGAGATTCTAACTGCTTTGCGAGTTCCAAAATGGTTCGAATTGATGTCATTTCTTTTCATTGATGAAATCGATCGTAAGGATGATGGTGATCCGAAGGAGGTGACTATTTTCTATCACATTACCTCAGAATGCTATAACCATAATCTTGATTTGAAAGGCAAAAAAAAACAGAGAACTTTACAGATGGGATAATAATGCAAATGATCCATGAATTAATGAACGCTTGCACTTTCCGGGTTTCAGCTCGAGTTACTGGCACGGGAGTTGACACGTCCTCGAAACCTAGGCCCAGGTGTGTCGTGATGACTGCGTCTTGTTCTAAGATGTGCGGAGAGCAGCTTCGGATTAACCTGTGGTGGCGAGGAAGCTGACAGGAACAAGAGGAAGGAGAAGGGAAACAACAGTAGTGTGAAGCCATCAGGTGGGCTGGTGCTAAGGGAGGTACTGGTAGTCCCTTTCTTCTCCCATGAGTTGGAAGGCCACAGGGAAAAGACAAGTTCTCGAGGGCGGATAGAAGAAGGTAAAAGAGAGAGAGCCAAGAAGAGGGATGGATGGATGGATGGTGGTGGTGCACTTTTGAACCACCACATCACGGGACATCCTTGATGCCTTTTACATTCTTCGCCTCCCGGCTCTCGCAGAATCATGCACAAAGCTGCAGCGTCCACAAGGAACAGACGATAAAGCAGAGACACGGCACATACAAATCTCCACTGCCCATCTAACTGCACCCTTTTCATGATTGGATAGCGTACCGCTGTCTAAATTCTCGGAAGCCAAACCTCTCTTCTTCCCTCTTGCAGATCCAAATCTCCGATGATTCAAGAAAAGGCCATCTTTCTCTCGGTAGCGACTCGCTACTCGAGGCTCGAGATCATTGCCTTGGTTCGTTCCAGAGCTTGGCTTGTCTACTAAGTTTTCTCTATGGTTTTGTGTCTCAGACATCGTCAGAATCAGAACTCATGCTCATCTCCTCAGACATCTTTAGAACTCATCACCTTCCCCCGTTCCATGTGTTCTTGAGCTTACCAACTGTCATTTCTAAGTTACTTTGATTTGGCTACATGTTCTCCAACCAAAGATCGTGTCTTGCAAACATCCGATGATGAACGTTACGTACCACCTTTGCCATCTTCCCACAAGGATGCAGTGGCAATTCTTCCATTGCCTGAGCCTCAGCTCCTCTTTCAGCTAGTACCCGCTAGGGAGAGCCCGGTGGTCGAAATGGCCTTCTGCTTCCCGGTCCTGAGGCTGGGCAAGAAGAGCAGGGCCGGTTCGATCACTTCTCCTCCTTTCTTCTCCCCCTCCTCTCCTTTTCCTTCTTCTTCTCGGTGGCCCAAGAGGAACCTCTTGCCCTCCGAAATGGATATCATGGAAAAGAAGAGGTGGGACAGCTTGGAATCGTGGTCGATGCTGTTGGAACCCGGGAATGCCGAGAGCTCCGAGGCCAACGCGGGAGGGGAAAGAGAGGAATGGATGGCTGATCTTTCACAGCTCTTCATCGGCAACAAATTTGCTTCGGGATCCAACAGTAGGATATACAGAGGGATCTACAAGCAACGGGCGGTGGCCGTGAAGATGGTAAGGATTCCAGAGCAGGACGAGGAGAAGCGAGCGACGCTGGAGCAGCAGTTCAATTCCGAAGTCGCCTTCCTCTCCCGCCTTTATCATCCAAACATAGTGCAGGTTAGTCCCAATCCATATTGCTCGATTAGGTAAGCGACACTAGTTGTGATTTGGGTACCGCTAGAGTTGGGGATCGTCCATGGTCTGTGGTTTGAGCCCGTCGCATCTCACTCTTGTCTTTGTAGTTCATAGCAGCCTGCAAGAAGCCTCCCGTGTACTGTATCATAACAGAGTACATGTCTCAAGGAACTCTGCGGATGTATCTGCACAAGAAGGAGCCGTATTCGCTGTCGACCGAAACCATTCTCCAATTAGCCCTCGACATCTCTCGGGGAATGCAGTATCTGCATTCGCAGGGCGTGATTCACAGAGATCTCAAGTCGCAAAACTTGCTTCTCAACGACGAGAGGCGAGTCAAGGTTGCTGATTTCGGCACCTCCTGCCTGGAAACTCAGTGCCGGGAATCCAAGGGGAACATGGGAACCTATCGCTGGATGGCCCCGGAGATGATCAAGGAGAAACCATACACCAGGAAGGTGGACGTGTACAGCTTCGGCATCGTCCTCTGGGAGCTCACCACCGCTCTGGTTCCGTATCAAGGAATGACACCGGTGCAGGCTGCATATGCCGCTTCGGAGAAGGTAAGATGCTTATGTTATGGTTGGGAGTCGGAGATTTAGAGGCTCACGTACGCTGCTGCGTTGCGTCCTTTTCAGAGTCTGCGACCGCCGCTGTCGACGACCTGTTCGCCTGTGCTCAATAATCTCATCAAGAGCTGTTGGTCGGCGAATCCGGCAAGGCGACCGGATTTCAACTACATCGTGTCGGTGTTGGAGAAGTACGATGAACGCCTCAAGGAAGGCCTCCCGGTTCTGGTGCAGCAGGAGCTGCGAATCGGGAACTCCCTCTTCAAGCTCCTCAAGGGCTGCATTGCGACCACTTCATCCATACCCGTGCAGGCCTGACCGCAAGGTTGAAGCGGCAGTATGCGTCTCTCCTCCTCTCTTGCTTCAGTGTATGACGTCTATGAACGATGGGTATTGTAATCCTGCAATGCTGTCTTTTTGCTCCTAGTATTCCGCAATCAATCCAGAAATCAGATGAACTGCAACTTTTCTCATTCATGTAGATCGAGCACGCTCAAAGATAACGACAGAATTCTTTCTAGCGTATCTTAGAGAAGATGAGGGAAAATATATAAGGAATTTATGTGATAAGATGTACGAGAAGAATCATACTCATACATGAGATTAAGTCGACCACCTCGATCATCTATCGAACTCTGAACTGATTTAATGGGAGATGTCCTACGATTAATGTGAATCTGATGTTCTTCTTCTTTGCGGTGACTTTTAGAGTCGAATATGCCGGTCAAAGTTATCTATGAATCGACCATCGACCATTGAACTCAAATATGCCGGTCAAAGTTATCTACGAGTAATGTGCATCTTTTCTTTGCACGGTTTGTTTTATATCATTAGATAAATTGACCATTGACTCATTCCAATTCAGCAGCATATATTTGAGTTGTGCTTTCACCACTGTAATAATTCTTCAGGTTGATGTGCTGCTTTCACCACAGTCGCCCCTTAGAATCTAAGAAGAAGATTGAGTGAGAGTCAACCATTGGTAAGGCAATGAGCTCTTATCATCACGTAGGACCAACCAGTTCTGGTTCAGTGAGTACCGATGGAAGCAAGCAGCACCCACTGATCATTTCAACACCATAAAAGCTGATAGATACATCAAAGATAATGTTTGGATTCAAAGTCTTCGTATGGACTGGTCAATGAAGCAGCAGGAGCCACAATGATGTTCAAAATAATGCATGGTAATTAATTCCACACTGTAGAAGACGGCATTATCTCTCTCTCTCTCTGAACGTTAAAGCACCCAATGCTGAGCGTGTGTTCTTTGTAGCAAGGACAAAAGGAGCTTTGAGATTGTGAAGGAGATTTTGTTACGCCTTTTAGCAACTGGATGACCGGAATGGGCATCACAAAGAAAGGAAAAGAGGGCCACGATCGAGAGAATATATGCCCAAAAAGAAGAGGTGAGCAAAGGTTGGTGGCTATTTGCTTCTTTGTGATGCCAAGCCATATGCAATGCAACAACTACGCGACAGTGCTCGCATAAAAAAGCTTTGTAACACAGTAGGATTCGATCAGCCTAACATTTGGCTTTCAAGAACAGAGTAAAGCCAGGAGAAAACTGAGAGCAGAGCTCCAAGCATCGAATTGACATAGACACTACTAATTGCTCCATCGTACAACGAACGGAGCGATGATTCCCAATCATAAGGCTGCATTGTGTGTCTCTGCATCACAGACTGAAATCTTATCTATTAAACTCTTCACATTCGATCAAAAAATTTCTCGAAATATTAATGAATGAAGCAGATGGTGTCGAAACAGAAACTTATTATGACTTGTTTCTTCTTAAAAACTGTCCTTCTTTACGTGAAGCAGAAGGTGTTTGATTGCTGATCACTACAACAAAAAGATGAAGATACACAATAACAGAGAGAGAGAGAGAGAGAGAGAGAGAGAGAGAAAGAGCTTTCACCCTGACGAGAAAGAAACGAGAGAGTAATCAAAGAAAGAAGACTGAGAAAGGATCGGAACTGACCTTTCCAATGTCCAAAAATCCTTTCTTTGTCATCTCTATCTTCCCGTTGGCTCAATTCCAAACTCCCCAAACTCTTGCCCCGATAAAACTCATGAATCTCCTCACGGAGCTCTTGCCTCCATTGCCGTTGGGGTTGCTGACACCATTCGTGCCCTCTTCCTCCTCCTCCTCGTCATCGACGTCCCCTTCTTTATCATCGTCGTCGACGCTACCATCATCATCATCCCCCGAGTGCTCACCCTCCGACGCCAGGAACCCCTTCGGGTCCACCCTCGAGCTATCGTCCTCCTCCTCCGCCACAGCTGCCGAGTTGGCGATTTTCCTCCCACGACGGCCGTTGCGCTTCCGGCGGCGGCCACCACCCCCGCGCTCGCGCTCCCTGGACTCCAAGCTCTCCTCCACGGCGTCGATGATGCGGTGGATGACGTGCCGGTTCGGCGACGCGTCCCACCGCGCCCAGAAGCTCTTGTAGCAACAGAAACACTCGCAGCCCAGCTCCGGGGGGTGCGGCCGTAGCCGCCGCCGCCGCTCGCTGCCCCTCTCATGGCCACCGCCGCCTGAGAGCAAGTACGCCAGAACCTCCTTCTCCTCGGCCGTCAGCGCCGCCACCAGGGCCAACAACGCCGCAGGGATCGCCGCCAGGTGGTCCCGCAGCGCCGTTCCCGGCGGTGGGGTCGGGTGGATCCTCCGTCCTTTCCCGTTGCTGAGCTTCTTCATCTCCCCACCAGCAAAGAAGGCAAAAGTCTCTATGCCAAGGCAAGCGAGGGGGGGTAATAAAGACGGTTCCTTTTGAGTTCGAGGTTTGGTGGGGGAGAATGGAGGAAGAAGGATGGGTGGTTGGGAACAGGGACTGTTAGCTCTTAGGTTGCTGTTGAGGCATCCAATACAACAGTAACAGGCTACTGACTGGTTTGTACCATGTTCTTTTTGGGAGCTGCGGTGGAAGAAGGGAATCAAAGGTGGGGGGATGCCGGGAGGCTGGTTATAGGCACCAAAGAGGCAACGACGGGAGAGAGTGGGAGAAGAGGAGAGGAAGTCAGGTGATGCACGGAAGACAAGAATGATCTACTGGTCGAGAGATGGAGATGGAGATGGAGAGGGAGAGCCACTTGGTCGTGTCAGGGTATAAAAAAATGCAGACTCTTTGACTACGGTGATTCGGTACCGTGGATTGTGGAATGGGTCAAAGAATAGTGACCGGTGAAAGAGTTTGCATTTGACACTTCATCCAACCCGACCTACGCTAGAGAGAGAGATAGAGAGAGAGCTAGTTGATTGCAATCCAGAAACACATGAGGAAGCTCCTCATCTTTTAACACGGAGAAGGAGGCTCGCGGTCCACTGTGCTGAAACTACATTATTTCCCTAGTAGATTTTACACAGCATAGATGGATGGAGATCCATCTCTCCCTCTCTCTCTGGCAAACCAGTTGGGTTGACATCTCTCTGGCTTTGATGCGCATATGAACAATTGATACGGACGGGGAGAACTGTCGAGAATTGGTCATAAACTCGATGATTGAGATGCAAGCTGCTTTCTCGTTTACCAAGTCCGATTGCAGGGTTGACACTATCTGATGCGTTTATCAGCTCTTTAAACACTCCCATCTACTATTCTTCCAACTTTCCTCGGAACACAAAAACACGAATGGCTCAACGTCGCCAAAACCACAACAGAAGAAAGGAGGTTACATGCAACAATCGTTTAAGTCATTCAAACAAAGATTCAGAAAGTTAGAACGATGTCTTTTTCCTTCTCTGATGGAATATGGTGTAGTGAAGAAGAACAATATCTTTTTCATTCTGCAGAGAATTAATTCGCCTGTTAACCATTTCACCGAGTGTCACAGAAGAAGGGTGCTTTTGTGACTCCTCCATGGATAACCATAAATAGTTGCAGAACGTAAATGATAAGGGCGCGGTGCAGAGTTGCTTCTTTGATGGGCAAGCATGGTCGTCGTCAAAAGACACCAGTAATTTTCACGATGAACTCTTCAGGCGTGTCCTGATCCATGATTCAAGGTACCTCAACTCTTCATTGGCGATTGAATGGCCGACATTAGGATAAGCCTACAACAACTCAACAAGATAATTGACTGACGTAGGTTATGTGTAAATTACCTAAAATGTTGGATAAAGTTCAGACAGAAGCAAAAAAGCTAGGCAAAGAACAGAAATTACCTTAAACTCACAACTCATACCAGCTTGTTCCAGAAAAGGAGGTCCTGCTTGCCCCGCCTCAAATAGCACGGTTCGGTCAGCCAAACCATGAGACCACAGAATAGGTGTCTGCAAAGATCTCGGATGATCATATGTTACATGCAAAGGGTCAACATAAGTACACTTAAATATATGGAATAAAGGATCAGTATTTACCAAATTAAAAAAAAAAAGTGTAAAAATAGTAGCTTAAATGAACAACAGGATAGTCTTTTTAAGTATGCCACCTTTTGATTCACAAATTCAGTTTGCACCAGCCCCCACTAAAATGGAGACATGAATGCCATTTTTATAACTCATCCTATAATATGCCACTTGTACATCCATTTCATCAATCGCCAATTTGCATCAGGCTATGAAGCTATTTTCAGACATTAACGACCTTTATTTATTATTGACAGGCACATACTGTTGCGTATGAAACTGGAGTAACTAAACGAGGTAACTAAGCTTAGGACAGTTCATAATGGTTGAAAATTACACAAATGATCTTCGGAAGTAAACTTAGTACAGGCCGCCTTTTCCGTTCATATTAACTAATAGTTGGATTAAATACAGTTATCAACTTAAATACTCATCAGCACTAATAGTTGCACAAATATATATAAAGCAGTATCCAAGTATCTAGTGTCTACACCCACATGCTCGGTTTAGTGTAATGAGCTGGAGACCAATCTAGACTGGGCACATGGAAATTGTCATCTCAGTCTTCTTGATAGTCACATTATATTTTTACAACAATCCTTTTAGGCATAGTGGTTCAAAGCCTTAGAAAGAAAGTACTGCAAGTATGACAATGTAAATTCAAATAAGATGTTTTCATTTAAACAGAAATATAAATGTTGGCATATTGTTACAACACATTGTAGAAAGCCCCAACTCTCGGCACTTCTTTTCTGGTAATAATAACCATCTTTGTTCCCAATTTCAAAGTTGAGATTTTCAGTTTTATGGCATGCCCTCAAAGCTATATATGGTAACATGGATCGGCACAAGGGCCATGCCATCCTGCACACCGAAATAGAATCTATGACCTAAGATGTGTCAAATTGTTGCCCTTGATGGGTCAACACAGTTAGGATGTTGGCTCTTGCCGTAAGTATTTCTAGATCCTAGCACCTCACCACTGGTGACATATAATTGATCATTTCATAGTAATAATTTGATGCTATCTTGCAAACTTACATATGCTGGTCCAAACTTGAGAAATGGACACAATTATTAAATAGGTACAGTTGGAATCTATTTAGCAATACTTATCATAGTTTGGTGTTTGTTACAACACAAGTAGTAATAATGGTCACATCAGCAAATGAAGTAAACCTGAGAGAAATTATTCTAAACATGCTAGTGAAGTGGAAATTGAATAGTTAACTACCTTTTTAGCTTCAGGAGAAATGCGTGCTATTATTGATGAATTAAAAGGAACCCATCCGCTGAAGACTGCACCGCCTCCTAGAGTTCTCGGATAAAGCAACACACTTGCTAATGTCAAGGCACCTACCAAACAATCATTAGTCTGTGAGCAGCTTCCATGCTTTGAAAAGTTTGTACTCGCAACCCGATCAATAAGTAGCAAAATTCTCTATACCTCCTTGGCTAAATCCACATATAAATATGTTTTCAGGGCTTATTCCATTAGCAATCTCCTTGTCTATCATGGCATGCACGGTCTGAACAGCTTTAAGGACACTATTTTCATCTTTCGGAGATTCCTGATAGTTGGTGAAATCAGAATGCAGTTCAGAGTATGCACTACAGTAATTATCGTAGAAAGTTGTGACAATTTAAGCTAAAAGAAAAGGGACAGCTCAAGAATTAATAATTTTACCTCCAGATGTGGAGGACAGCAGATAGAAAGCAATGGAAGGTTTGTAATCCAATTGATAGATGGAAAAATTTTAGAAAGAGAAAGATGTTGGGCTTGTGTCAACCAAATGCATAGAAACATATTATCACTAGGAATAACTAATAGCATCCATATGGGCAAGCAGAAAACTAACTGAATATATACACAAAGGTGATCACCTTAAATGGGGATCCTGTGTTGCTTTAAAATTAATTCTTTTTTCAGAAATATAGGATCTTGTTACTTGAACAGAGAGAACGCTAATTTGTATCAATTGAAAGAAGTAATTAAATTTTTTTTTTTGTCCTACATACTTCTTTTATTTTTTTGAAAAGAGAAGAAAAATAAATGCTCATTCCTTCCCTTTTTTTCCTCTGGAGGCAATTTGAAATCCAGTGTGCCCCTACCCAGGGATCACCCTTCATTTAATTAAGAAATTGGAATTAGAAAAACATAGGAACCCCACCAGTGGAAGAGAAAGGAAGTTATTTGAGCTATGATTTAAATAACAAAGACATTTAGCGATTTATTTTCTTTTAGCCCCTCCTTTGCGTGTATATGTATTATCATGTCATTCAAATTGTACTGTAAACGAAAGCATTTATCATAAACACCCAATTCTCATCAGCAAAGAACCACAAAGTATAAAATATATATTCCAGAGCAATGTGATATCACAAGTTAAAATCCCCAGTGCTTCACATTAAAACCAACATATAGTTCAAAGCAATAAAAACAGAACAAGAATTTCAAAGGTTCATGGTAAAAAGGAGAGAATACCAAAAAAATTAACTGTCATTAGATTTAAGATAGGTGAATGACCTAGCAGCTTAGATTACTCATCAATCACCTCATCCAGCTTTGAGTTCTTCCAGTTCATACTTCCCAAGTTGCTGTTCTGGTAGTTTTCTAGAGAACCCTAATAATGCATTAGTTGGCCATCTAATGTAAAGGAAGGAGTGATTATATCTTTACTGACTTGTGATGTAGTACTTTCTCATTGGCATAAGAATAAAATATTGTCAGTGTCACATTTTTTTAGCATAGCGATGCATTCAAAATGGTCACTCCAACTAATCAAGGAGCTCATATGGTTTCTTTAACTTCAACTAGTACATGTGATCCTTATCAGGCAATAAATGAGTCAAGATTAGCTGATTTAAGATGCAGTTGCACCAAGGTAACTCCTTCCTACTCCATAACTGATAAAATCATAGTTTTTGTAACTATGCTTAGATGATTCTCAAGACTGATGCACTTATGATATCTAAAAACATTCGTCTAAACTGCCAAAATACCAAATGATCCTGAAGTGAATGGATATTTCCAAGATCGATAAGGTCAGTTTATCTGGAAATTACAATTTTCTATGTTCAATGTTAACAAGTGCAATCTTGCAGTTACATTTTTTTTTTTAATTTGCAGGAATTTTGGTCACTATTCAAGAGAATCTAGCCTAGACCAAAAAATTGCATCCATTGTGAACACTAGCATCTGACGAAAAATTAGTTGTAACTTACAGCAGTCACAGGTATCTCATAAATGTCAAACCAGGAAGGCATCACAGCACCATCTGCAAAGAAAGAAAGCAAGCATCATACAGTGCAGACCCAGATGAAGCAGAGACTATATTCCAAGATGCGGCAATATGTTCCACTTTTTGAATGTGTTGGATTTCACAGCCAGATTTTAGATGAATGCTTATTCGTCCAGTATCACCCAAATAAAAAAAAAGAAGAAAATCATCCTTTTGATAAACCTCCCGACGGATCAAATAAGAAGGGTACCTCCAACAGCATAAACCCTAGACGCGAGAGCGCCCTAATTTTCCCACACCATCCCACAGGTGATACCCTCGACTAGTGATACCGCTCTCAAAAGTGATGGAATGGGATCGGAGTAGCCAACTACGTAGATCGACTTAGAATGGAAAGAAATCTTATTTTTTCTTCTGTTTTTTTACTTAAGAAAGAAAAAGAGATGCCATTTTCTTGGATCCAACACACAGCAAACCCGTAGGCGTATGGTGTAAATCATAAAGCAATCGAACCCATCCAAAACTAAGAAGAAATTAGAGGAATAATCGAATGCAAGATTAATCTATTCATCTCATCTTCCATGACTTGATCTGATGAATCAGAACAAATGGATATCAAGAGAAGACGAAACCGAGAAGGGAGGAGATGTACAGTTGCAGGAGACCGGAGACTGAGGGGCGGAGGGGAAAGACCATTTGGTGAGCCTGAACTCGGGGGAGGAGAAGAAGGTGCGGATGGGCTCGTTGGCGGGGCCGGAGTCGCCCAACCCGTGCAGCCAGAGGACGAAGCTACGGGCCGCCATCGGATCCGATAACGGCAGCGGGGAAGAAGCAGGGCTCTGGCGGTGGAGGAAGGCTACAAAGAAGGTGACGGCGGTTATGGTGACGGCGGCGACGGCGAGAGGGCGCAAGAGGAGGGGGCGGAGGTTCATTATTTATGTACTTATACCATAAAACTCCATTTTTACCCAATTTTAATCTTCCGAGGTGGAAATGGGCCTTTTTTTATTTTTATTTAAAAAATAATATATATATATATATATATATATATATATATATATATATATATATTACATCATGCGATTACTTATGCAATCAGACACTAATCAATTCATGTATAAAACTAATATTCGATTAATAGGATGAATATATATATATATATATATATATATATATATATATATATATTATTCTTATTAGAGTAAATTAAATTACATAGAATTTAATCATATGAATTTTTTTTTTTTACCATCGACCAATACAAAACTTTGAACCATATTTATAAATTCGCATTGGCTTAAAATACAAGGGATCGATGATGTATATATATATTTCAAATATGAAATAATATTTGATATTTTATTATAAATATTCAAAATAATCCCATTATATTTGGATAAATATTAACATTTCAACAACGTTTGTGGAAGCTCTCCGTCGTTCGTACATGGAGATGTCTTCCTTTTTGTCTCCACAAGCGGACAAAGGAGGAAGGAGTAGCTGACATGCACAGCATGATCGAAACATGGGACTCGAGAGACCTTTCGTTCCCGATCTCTCTCCGTTTCACGCCGAGGCGGTCCACCAGAGGCAGAGCGAGGAGGAGAGGGATGGGGGGAAGAGGAGGAAAGCAAAGGGACCCCTCTCCCCTCCCTTAATTCCCCTAACACGCTCTGGCTCGAACTTGATATCGATCCAAGTGGTCCTCTTTACAAAAGGTGTTGTGATTCATCATAATTGCTCACCTATATATTAAGCTAGAGAAAGCCATGGGTGGATGGCACCTCCTTAAAGAAGAAGATTCAGTGTCAGCGGTACAAAGAACACCATGAAAGGCGACAGTCCAAGAATCGATCATGAGGATGGAGAAAAGGTGCAAGCTGCATGCAAATGCTCCTTCCAGAGAAGCTACTTTAACCGCTCCTTCCGATCAGTACTTATTTGCCTAATATTCTTGCATGCATACAACCTGAGCTCCAAGTTTGAGCTTCTCTTGACGTTTTCAGTATACATGATAAGATGCATACTGCACTTTTAGCATGCAGATGACACTCTTGTGTTATAATAATCGACATTGCAGATAACGAGGAAGCATGAGCCCTTTAAGGGTCATGTGCAGGAGACGGGGAAATCCGCGAAACAGTCTTTATGTTGGTGAGCGCAAAACATGGATGTTTCTTTGTCCACCACCTTAACCTTACACCATGTTAGAGAAGAGAGAGAGAGAGAGAGAGAGAGAGAGAGAGAGAGGGAATGTGATCTATGTATGGTGGATCTGGTTTCGGTGGGACCTCGAACTTGTTCCAGGGCGATTCTGTGTCCAAAGAGAAAAGAAGCAGCCCGAAGATGGGCTGTCCCCGGCGATGGTGTCATGGCAGAACCATTTTAACGCCGTTGTCGCCGCTCGTGGTTCAAAGGTCGAAGCATCGGATCGGATCGGAGTGGGAGATAGAGGAGAGAGAAATCTACTCCTCCTCCTTGTACCTGCTTTCTCGACCTTCTTTCCCGGCACACACATTCTGCGCTCCTGCTCCCCAAGTCCACTAAATGTCACACCATCAAGATTCTTCTTCCTCTTTCTCTCGACTCCTCCGCTTCTTCTACCTCGGGAGGAGCGTCGACCAAATGGAGTACGTGAAAGAAAAGGAGTAGTTTGGTGTCGTCCCAGTGGGCATGCGCAAGTTTATAGCTCTGTACAAGAATACAATGATATATAGGGTGGGATCTGTTTGGTTTGGTTTGGAGTAGAACAGACCAAGCATGCTTGTCACCACTCCTCATGGTGGCACTGCTCGTTCCATCATTCCCCTCACCTTCCTCTTCCCATGCCTTCCTCCATTAATTGCTTCACGCCCTTCCCCTTCCTCCGACCCATCCGAGTCTCCTCCTTGTATATATTCACACCCACTTGTATCTCATGTCCTGTCTCCTCGTTGGTTGGTGACCTAATGTAACCCGGCCAATATATTTGACTGCTCATATCCATGAAGGGGAAGCTAGAAAACCCATTGGCCATCCTCAGAAAGCATCGATCATAGGTGCTTCCACATCCTTCATGTGGTTGGTTCTCCGAGAACAAGGTATAAATGCCCACCACCGACGAGGTTATCGGATTTCATGAGGCCGGCTCACAGGTATTCGACCTTAATAGATGGAGGAAGCGATATTGGTGAGGTTCAATCCGATGATCGGCTTACGAAACGACCGTAAGCCCTTCTCGGATTGAGCCGCGCCAATATCACTTCGTCTTCTTTGTTCCTACTAGCGATCTTTTCTTTTTCATCTCTGCGATCACATGGTTTTCAACTGCAATGATGCATCGATCCATTTCTCAGTCCATTGTTGCGTGTGACGAACGAACAAGAATTCGTCTGCGTTTCCTATATTAATTAGCTATTGCAGGTTAGACTTCTCCTGAGGTTTTGGTCTGACAGAAGGTAGCCTTTCGTTTCTTTTCCGGCAATAGCATTGAGATGAAACCTTTGATGTACGTACTAGCAACTATCTCCATATCATCTTGTTTCATTCTTGTACTTGGGTGGCTATCAGAAGATCAAATTCGTTTGACCTCACCAATATTTTGTTTCTATTTTCTGGATCTCGACGCTCCTTCCTTTTCGCTTGGTTTCTCGAGGACAAGGAGGGAAAGCTGCATCTGACATAACTCCTACAAGAACGCATATGAGAAGAATTGCTCGTGAAGCAAACAGCCCGTTGACGAAACCCATCCATGAGAGCATCGAAGGAGATAGATGTACGTATGAGGTTTCATGGAGGCTGGCATTTTATGTCTCATAGGGTGAGAGTTTTACATATTTAGGTGATAAAAGACAAGAAAGTTACCTTTATGATGCAACTTCCATTGTGAATCAAGCTTGCTCCTCTTGATCATACATATTTAGAGACCATCTATGTAGGGCATCGATTAGGCTACGCTACATGTTATCATTTCGATGAATGTATGTCACAGTGCTGTTCCAGTACTATTCATCTGTGATCATGTTAATGAAACCCTAAATTGACTGTCTCCATTTTTCACCATCAATCAAAGCATGAGTTCTTCCCTGTCTTTTTGCTGGAAATGTCCTCATGTCGTTGAACTCGTAGTTGCAGTTTACTGGTCGGGGCAGCTGGTATTCTCCTGCCATCCTGTTCTCTAGAGAGGCTCTTGCATTACAGTAGTATGCATCTTATTCCACCTTAATAAATTTCTTCTATCATCTTCAACCATGGATGTGAAACTCCTAACAGAATGATGTAGATTCCTCATGTCTGGCTATATTATTTAGAACATGCTGAAGAATATTTCTTTTCCTTCTGTTCTTGTCTTCCATATTGTTATGTTTATGTTATTCATTTTGTCACTTGCAGGAACTTCTAATGAGTTTTCGACTATCTCCATTAAGCCATGTAATCATGTTTGATGTGATGACTGTTCCTGAACATTTATCTTAACATTGTGAAAAGGAACAATGGATGTGGATCATCCTCCAATTGTGATAGAAAGTGTGATCTGATTCTTGTTCTGGGGCATTAAAATTTGCTGTAGGAGCCAAGACAAGTACAAGTCGGTCTCATCTCTTTGATTCACTCCTTCAGGTAATTAGGACTGTCAAAAGAGTTGATAGGGACAATCAGAAGATATGTTTCATTATTATATCCAAAACAAGTTGCAACAAAATTGAATCATTTGCACTAATAAATCATCTGAGATTACTGTGCTCAGGAAAACCAAATCTCTAGAGTTGCAAAAACTCTGCTCGCATCCTTGTTTGCACACCCAAAGAGCAAAAAACTACTTCGAAGTGATTTCATTTGCTGAATTACCAGTGTCACTTCGATCCAACTTTGGGTGATTCTGCTAAGTTTGGAACGAACCTGCACCATGATTTTGTAATCTCCTCAGTCTGGAGTAGGAAAACCATCCACGAAATAGATGACCGAACTTGAATTCTGTACATCTGATCCGGTTATCATTATCGTCAAGAGCATATTGTTCATCCACATACTCAGTAGAACCAACTCCGTTATGATCCCTATCCTTGTCGTTCTCCTCAACTTCATCATGAACTTTTGACCCTGTAAATGAACTTTGGAAAAAGAAAAGAAATGGAATTTTAAGATTCAGCAAAGAGTTCCATCCAATGACTCACTATATCCATCTCTGGATACTTCCTAACAAATGAAGGTATACATTAAGGTTTGTACAGCCAACAATCTTAATGAACATGGAAAAGAATAGTGAGGACCTTACGTTCTATGTTGCTCCATATCAGTTCCATGATTTATCGGTCTTCTTCCCTTGCCTGGTCTGTGGTCGAAAGAAAGATGCCTAATAAAATGAAGCTGCATCGAAAGAAGAAAAGAACATTTGCTCATGTCAAAGAAAAAAAACTAAGCCTGCAAATTGCATAAAATTATCAGGAGAGCTAGAAGAGGCAGCAGGCACAACTACAATATTTGGATCATGGGATAGAAAAGAGAACAAGCTGAGGCTGGAAACAATTTCATGATGCTTAAGACCATAAAACAACAAGCTGATACTAAATGCAGACTGTTCATATAACAAAAGACATTCATGTTGACATCAAATCATCCAGTACTGGCCCAGCATTTGTAGGTCTATGTTAGTTGCCACCAATAACTTGTATCTGCAATGAAGTCCGAGTGCACAAGTGTGACACCTCAGAATCATCTGATATAACCGATCATACAAAATTTTCATAGATAGTTCAAAATGTCATTAATTAAGATAGATTAGACAAAGTGATATGCGATGACACTTCTCGCTCGACAGATAAAAGAACAAGATGTTTCATATAGGAAAATATGTGTAAAAAGAAACAGGATAACAGTCTCCTTCCAGAAACTTTTTTTGATTTAGTGGTAACTCATGGCAGTCCAACTAACACATCAAAACTGCCTTTAAGTTTATTCATCGCATGTACACTCTAAACATATGGCTTCAATTTCTTATAAAACTTGATAGTTGACAAAATCATAATTCTATTACTATGAGAAGCATATATATCACAATTATCATTGCATATGTGTATAATCATTTAATGTAGGAGCATTGTTTCCTTCAATTGCAGATATACATGTGTGATAAGGACCAAAAAGGATGTTCAAGTTCCCATAGGCCTAAGTTGCAGGATATTCTTCAACCAATTTATATCAAAGAACTCCTTTGTGCTTCACTGGCATCCTCATGTATACGCAAGAATAGAAATACAAACTGGACAGAAAAGGTCATCAACTCTCTTATAATCTTTTAAGAATGCAAGATCACTTCTGTCATACTCAACAATCTTACTCAAGAAATTTCTAAGGTCACTGGTCAACTGGAACTTTGATCTTACATGAATCCAAATAGTCCACATCAAATTATATCAAGGGCAAGGGGTGATGTCGCAATCTACAAAGGCGACATTAATGAAGCAGGGCATGGAATGAACAGTGCTTATAAACGAATGCAATTGCAAGGAGGTGATGCACGCGAGGTTACATCACATGATCAGATATATTCGGCATCTAGGTTTTGAACCAGCAGTACAAGAATGCATCATCAACCAAAAAAGCATCGAAGAGGACTTGAATCAAAGTTTTAAGTCTAGAATGAGGCAAAATTTCTCATCCGCATCAAATTACTGAATTACAAGGCTTATATTGCTGACCTGATCTCCATCTCTGATCCCAAAGTTCCGTAGATACGATTTATCATCCGTTAATCTATGTTCGTTGTAGCATAAGCAGAAATGACCCCATACGTGAGACCTGTTAAAGGCACAACATCGATACAAGGAAAAAGGAAATCGAGAGGAGCCCTCGTCTATAAAATTATAGCCCTAAATGTGAACCGGCACAGCATATATTAACATAAAAGAACAATCTTTGAGAGTAGAGAGGAATCTTGTGGCATTCATCACAAAGAGAGAACATTTGTGTGCACATGTTTATTCCAAGTCTTATAGCGAAAGCGAGGAACAAAGCCAATCGGTCATACCAAGAAGTAGTTGCATCTTTGGAAGGCCGACTGAAGAGGCATTCGACGGCTTCCTTGAGCTCCCGCACGCGAGCGGTCCTCGCGACTTGCACATCTGACCGGGAATCGATAGGCAAGTTAACCAAATTAACTAACACGTCAGAGGAGAAGGGGTTTACTAGAACGGAATGGCTACCGAAGGAGGAGCCGTCTAATTTGAGGACGGAGAGGCGGAGAAGTGGGTCGGCGGGGAGGCGGAAATAGGAGAAGCTGCCGTCTGCGAAGGGGGAAGCGGCGTCGAGGTGGAGGGCGGACGCGGAGGGCTGCAACAGCCTCACGCGGCGTCGCTTGGCATCGCACACCATACGCCGCCGCCGCCGCCTTGTGTTCCTCGCTTTCACCTCCTCGTCGTCGCCGGCAGCGCTCTGTCTCGGTGGTGTCCCTCTCGTGGGCGTAGCCACTGACGACGGACGATGGGATTGTCAACGATGATGAGTGTGGGTACGGGAAGAAAGGAAGGAGAGCTAAGTATTCGATGAGAAGCATGCGTGGTCTTTAGAGACCGGTCGGGGCGGAATAGAAGAGAGGAAATGAAGACAAAGAGAGCAAGCGAGCGAGAGAGAGAGAGGTGATGGCCGTTGGAGAGGGGAAAGCGCTTCGAAATCGGGCGGGCGGATTTACTACGGGAAGATTATAATATATATGGTAATAAATAAATACATAAATAAATAGAGGAGAATGTTTGCGGAGGTAACGGCTATATGTTGGGTTGGGTTGGGTTGGTTTGGACGGGTTTGGATTTGGATTTTTTTGGATTCGGGTGTATGACACTAGGAAAATAAATATAGGATAAACTACCAAAGTTCTACAGGACATTAAGGTTTTCCTTCTTTTACTGAAGAAGCATTCAAAAGCCTTTTGAAGACCAAATATTATGATGATACGATTTCGTCGACTGCTGCTATGTCTTTTTCTCATGAGGCTCTTCATCATTCTTTCATTCTTTCATTCTTTCATTCATTCATTCATTCATAAGCAGATGCCGATCGATCGAACTCCAACCTTCTTTGCATGGTTACAAATAATGAGTACAAAACAATGGTTGTCGATCAGAGTTAAAGAATCAAACTCGATCTTAATTCCAAAGGTAAACAACATTAATGGATCCAAAGCAGACTAATTACATGCATGGGAGCAATATTAATCGAACTAAACTATCAGTCAGTGCCCCGGACCTTTGGCGCTCGGCCCTGACTTGGCTTTTGCAAGCATCAGAGCCGGAAAGGACGGTGAAGCAAAGCCCTGCCCGTGGATAGGCCTCGATCCTTGTACCACATGCAGGTAAGAGAGTGCAACGAAGAACATGATGACGATGATGGCCACACGGCATCCTCGTGGACTAATAATTATCGCCATGCCCACAAACTTCTTCGGCAGAAGGAATGGATGTTTGTGCTCGGCAGGAAGGGACGAGTCTAAGAAGCTTTATAGCAATCGTAGCGGGCGCCGACTCCAAGAGATCCATTTGCTGGACTCTGCAAGGTTTGAAAAGGTGCCAGCATGGGGGTTGACAAAAGGGAGGGTGGGTTTCGGCCGGCCGGTGCTCTCTTCCTCAAGATCTTCTCTCTTTGACTCAACTTCTCGCCGTTCTGCTGCTGTTCATATTCTCCGGTTTTGTGTCAATTGCAAGTTCGATTCACACGAAAGCATGCGCATGAGCACGGAGCAGATCTCTTCGTTCTAACAGTAGGTCACCATGGATGCAGGCGAGGGCGAAGGAGACTGCCGAGGCCAGCGGCTTGGCCCGGTGTGCCGACAACTGGTTCATGGACGGACACGTGCAGTGGTAGGTCGCGGTGACAGCAAGGAGAACAGCAAAGGTGTAGGATGTCAATACTCGGGAGTTGGTGGAGAAATATTTCGAAGCAAGCGTTCATATATCCTCCACACTTGGATTCGTACGTATGCCTGATATCTAAACATGCATGCGTCGGTACATCAAGGACGACTTCGTATGTTTGATCCAGCTCGATTCCAGCTTCTTCACCATTCCACCACCAAAAGAAACTAATGATAAATACTGTAATTGGCTATTAAATCTTGATAATTGTTTTCGAGGGACTTGACACGCACGCCATGCAGACGTGGATCAGCTGGCTCATCGCATCTACGGGACTAGGAGCGAGGAGGAGGAGAATTCAGACACGAGGGGCTGGAAGCAAGAGATTGGACTCGTCTGCACAATCCAACTTGTCGGTGTACCAGAATCTAAGTTGTCAGCTTGTCGGACGGAGCCGAGAAAATCTTGGCTTTCTTCTTTTCTTCGTTTGCACGGCGTCTCTGACTTCCACAATTCAACATTTGAATGTTTGAATAAGCCGATAGAGTGTCGCCCGTGACTTGCTTCCTTTCGGTGATGAGGTCCGGTAGTACTGGATCCATTTTGTCTGTCGTGTGCTACGTGATGGAAGTCAGCGTGAGTGATCTTAATATCATTTCGTTCGTGAATCGATTTGCTTTTTTCGGAAACAGACATAGGACCCCTCGCCACAGAGGTTGGCACGAATATACCAGGTTGCATTAGTCCAAAGGATGCACAGAAATATATGTATGAATATAGCAGATGCTACACTTAACAATTTCCTTGAACAGTCTGAATCAGTGTAAATATTGCTAGATTTTATCTGGTATGAGCAAGGAAGCTTAGAGATGTGACCACATGCATCGCCTGAAACTGAGAAGATTGACACCATCTTATAAAAAGTATATGTTAACAAGGTGATACAAGCCTCAACATATTCGTGTCACAAAAGAAGTTGATACGCACACCATATAATTATCTCTGGCGACGGGAGAAAAAGAAGATTGCTAGAGTTGTGATCTCATCCCGCTTCCATGTACATCACCCAAGATCATTATTGTTGTTTTTCTCACTAAATCTAACCCTACCTTAACATGTAAAAAAGGATTAGTTGATGACATCCAGCACCAGCTTGCGGGACTTGACAACGGACCACTTCAAGCGCCGGTAATAAGCAGCTTGGAGCAGAGCGAGAGACAGTACAAATATCCATTTGAATCCCATCTACCAAAACAAAGAAAACTAGAGATCAACGGATATCATAAATATCATGAAGTCAAGTCTAGGTGGGTTGCAAGGTTACCAGCTTCCTTTCTTCCATCTCGGGCTCTGCTGCCCATGACAAAAATGTAACAACATCCTTCCCCATCTGTAATAACACCGGTGGAGACCCATAAGTTACGTCCAACAAAGATACGGAGAAGATTACATAGAATGTTACAGCAGAAACTATCGGAAAGCATACCTGTGCCTCTGTGGCAGGAGTACCATCTTCATATTCAATGGCACCATCAATAAGCATTTTGGGCATAGCTATTGCACCACCAGGAAAGTATGGATTATAGTGCAGTCCATCTCGAATCTGCATTTCCAATTATATCAACAAAATAAATGAGAAATTTCAACAAAATCACAAACTTATGCAGATTAGCACAAGCACATTAAGCAAAGGAAATACAAGATTGTGTCAAATAATAACTTGTGCACGGTGACATATTATGTCACGTACATCGTGAAATTGCTGGATTAGCTTTTTTCTAGAAGCAATGGCAACTTGTAAGAACAAAGAAGTGACATTTTTTGCTTCTGGAAGTTAAACTAAAGTTGCTATTTCAATGCATCACTAGATTCATATTCTCAGAATGCGCCTCCATGACCATATAGGAATTCTACAGCACAAATAAAGTCAATTGATGCTCGGGAAATACACTGTCAGATTGAGCCTAGAGCAAACAATATCAAATGCTTGTCCAACTAAAAGTTACTTTATAACCATTACTTCTCGTCTTCTCGTATCTGTTAATTATCTTGTTGTGTATATATGAGATGTACCTTAGTACATGATAGAAGCTGTTGCCAGCAATTACAACATTACATGAATGTTGACTGTTAATCTCACAGGAAAGCACTGACAACTTTGTACAGTTTTTTGGAATCTTACCGAAACACCAGCAGGAGGATCACGGTAGCCAGTGAGAAGAGCAAACACGTAATTTTGGCCATTGTGTCGTGCCTGGAAAAGAATAAGGAAAAGGAAAGAATTTGATGTCTGTCATGGACAACAAATGTTATAAAAAACCAAAATTCACATGCAGTAGTTTTACCTTGGTAATCAGGCTAAGGTCCGGAGGATATGCCCCTCCATTTGCAAATCTGGCTGCTTGTTCATTTGGATATGGCTGAGGAAAACGGTCGCTTACTTTACCAGGACGAGTGAACATTTCACCTTCATCATTGGGACCATCAACCACCTCAATCTCAGCAGCCATTGCTTTTGTCTCCTCCTCGGTATAAGCCACACCGACAAGATCTCGATATGAAATCAGAGACATAGAATGGCAAGAAGCACAAACTTGTTGATAAACTTGGTGGCCACGACGAATTCTGATCAAATCATTGAATGTGACTCAATGTAAAGGAGTCATAAAAGCTGTACTAGCTACATTGGTAAAATTTGTATCTAAACAATGACGTTGATTATGATGAACTTAACTAAATTGGCACCAGATTTTACTTAAAGAATCATTTAAATTAATAAACTGAAGCTGATTGCAACATTCTTTTACTCACGATGCATGATCATAAGAACTGAGAATGCCTTTGTGAGGCCATGGATAGCTGGGAGCTGGTAAGCCATGTTCTGCTTCGTCCGCAGATGTTACGGTAGCAAAGCTCAGAATACCAGAAATACCAGCTCCAATTAGTGCGAAGACTTTTAGTGACTTAATACCAGCATCCTCCTGCCTTACGGATGAAACCAATGATGGTGCCTGCACCTAAAAGAATTGAACAGAAACAGCATAACTTTTCAAATCAAAGAAAGAAAATTCAGTGAACCCCCGCATATCAAATTCACAGGCAGAACATCAAAGGATATGATATCTTAGTAAGGAATATATATATATTCTCCAAATGCAGGTACTTGCTTAATAATTCCTAAGACATATGTATTTTAAATACTCATCCTTTTGTTGAGAAAGGTGATAAATTATGACATTCCATACGTGACCGATGCCTTAACAATAACAAAATTTGAATTTCAGTGAGCCCTAGAACAGCTTAACAGCCTCATTTTTTCCATGATTTTACCCTACAATTTTTGCTGGATATGAGGCCTCTGGTCAGAAAGACCAAGCAGATAATTTTCATATGCAACGAAGACTTACCACAGAAAAATGAAATGATAGCATCTTTCACATGAAAGGGATATATAATTGGCTATATCGGAAAGGCACACATAACCCAGTGAACAAATTCACCGAGGCAAACCCTACAAGCTCAGCCAAATATTCCTACCAGCACATGAAGATCCCCCCATATGTTCCTTACATGAAAGATGAAGAACTCTCGGTCGATAAGCACTTTTCTTCCAGCATAACATTTCAAATAAAGTCAAACAAACTGAACTAACAAAGCAAGCTAGCCCACTCAATCCACAACAACAAAAACAAAACTTGGCTGCCAGCCTTCTACCTTTCTCCCATTCAAGTTCTGCTTATCTGGAGCTTGGAGTGGTTTGAGAAGTACTTGACAAGGAGAGAAGAATAAAAACAATAAATTTTTGTTTCAAATTCTCTAATTAATTATGACATATATTGTTAAGTAATTGCCCATTATTATAAAAAAAATGTCTTATAATTGCATCTAGTGAAACCAGTATTATAAAATGGGATCAATACCGGGATCAACTTAGGATCTGTGACTGGGATCAGGATCAAGATGGTGAAATCAGACATATCAGATTTAATGAAGCCAAAAAGCGACTTACAAATTTAAAGAACATAGATCACATATTTTTCCTACACAAAAATCTTATAGAGATAGATAGCTTTCGAAAAGAATGATATCAGAAGTACCATAACTATTGAAAAAAAAAATGTAGTCTCTACTAGTACCATAGCTATTGAACCATCATATAAACTCAAAAGACTTATATTCAGAAGAAACCGCATTGGTATGGTTGTGATAATTGGAGTGAGCATATGTAAAAGAAGCTGAGAAATAGAATGTATCTACCTCTTGGATAAAGCAAAGACCTGAAACTTACACTCAAGGGCATAAGAGGATAAGCCAGGAGTAGCAGTCCATTGAGTTTTTGTAATCTAATTAAAACTGGACAATTTGTTATACAAAATCAGAAAACACTACAAGGCATTAAAAAGTAGGATTTCATATATGTGCCGCCTTAAAGATGAACAAAAGGAAAGGAGCGAACAATGGTATCGCATCCAACAGCAGTTGCTTGTCTTATGCAACAACATTTTGAAGACCTAAAACATAAAATGAAAGGAACGTACAATCATCTTGTTTGCCAGACAAAAACAAATTGTCATATGCGAATCTTATACACATACAGATCTACATGTTTAACCTGAGAATGAGATGAAACCTTTATTTTTTTTGTCATTAGATGGTGAATTGCCATAAATCATGACGATTTGCTAACCTAAAACATATACCTCGTCATCAACTAAAAAAAAGGAAAGAGAAAAATCATTACCGATGATTGGAACCGAAAGCCCTTCCTCAGAAGCCGGTTGATGACTCTTCCAGCGGCCATCGAGTTGAATCTTCACCAAAATGTTTCTAATCATCGCCATGATTTTGAACAGCGGGAAGCAGAAATCAGATATCCAGAACAACTAGTTACAAGCAGATAAACTGAAAGATGGAAGGCGAACGCAATATCAAACAAAAGGACATTTCTTCAGAGTTCACTGGTAGCAATAAATGAAGGGTCAAGTTACGCAGTAAACAGAACCAAAAGTAGTTAGAGAGATGCATTAAACTTGTCGTATCAAAAACAAGTTACAGGAAATGCCAATTTCTTGATTAGGAACGAAAGTAGGCCAGAAATAAGATGTCTTTCCTCCGATTCAGATGTCGTCTGCTGTGATCCGACATCATAAAGGCCAGACACGGCAGAAATAAGTGGGAGTAATGCACAATTAGATCCTTCGATTCACCAAAAGAAGGGAAAGAAATCGTGGATTAAAATTTAAATGCTAGCGACGGCCAATACGAATCGAATCGCAGGTATCGTAGGAGGGCCAGACAGATGGGGGACCTTCGACCCAGAAGAAGAGCGGAATCCTCATGATCCTAAGTAGATACGGGAGGCCTTGGACCACGAGACGGAGATCAAAACAAGAAAAGGCGATCAAGGAGAGGAGGAAGCGAAACCTGGCGAAGCTGCGGGAGAATACGCCGGAAATCTACACAATGATCCTTTCTTTGCGTAGCTTCTCCTTGTACTGCCGCAGACGAATCTCTCTCGCCCTCTCCTAGTGTGTTAGTGTGTGGCGGAATGGGGCGAAGCGTCAGCCGCAGCTTAATTCGGATTTATGTGATTCTGATTAATTCGCAAAATTAAGGTATTTATTCTTATTCTAATTCTTATATATATATATATATATATATATATATATATATATATATATATATTCATCCGAAAAACTCGATATTAATGATGTCCAGAGTTTAAGCTAATTGCCAAATGATAATTAGTTAATTAGAGTGATATAAATAGAAAGTCGCTACTTACGTGGGTTTGCAATCCAAATTAATCTTAAGGAATCAAGCAAGGATTAACGATTCCTTTAATAAGATTGACTAAGGGTGGAAGAGAGATTACAACAATCGACTCATGGAATGGAGAGATCCTCTACTCAAATCACAAAGCCACCTCTTGCAGGAAAGGAGGGGGAGATGAATGAATCAACTTATCTCCATCAATGTCGTCGTCTTGATCCTCTATCTCTCAAAGAAGCCCTCAAGCAAGCAAGCAAGCAAGCAAGCAGTGAAAGTAGCATGGTTGGCTATCATAAGCAAATGTTCCAACTCTTTTGAGAGCCAATGAGTAGTAGAGATTGGTAAGTGATTATGGTACTTGAGACGATATCGCACGGCGTCGGACACCACAAGGTCGTTCCACAAAATGTGGGATGGAACAGCACAGCATCGACCCATACGGGATGACCGACGCTCGTCTATAGGGTACAAGACATCATTTCGATAAATCGTTAGTCATTAAAGGACCACGTATGATCGATCACCCCTTCGAAAGTATAAAAGTCAACCTTTTGACTAATGAGATTATGGTACTTGATATTATTTTCACTGGTTTAAATGAACCAATACTCAGCGGTAATAATGCTACATATAAGATCAATGGATTATTTATTAAGATCAGCATACAACCAAGTGTCAATTATATAATAGTTTGAAATGGTTAGAAGATTTGGTTAATATTCCGAAACGATAGAGTAACATCGTAACAAAAGAAAAAGTTGATATGACATATTTTAGCATCATCCACGTGATAGACAAAGGACCTCTAAGTTGACGTAAAGCGACACCTCAAACCCGAACAAGATGATCACACGACCTCTGCATTGTTCGGCACTGTACAAGTCGACGTCGGACACCACGGAGCCATTCGGTAAAACTCAAGATAGCATCACACGATGTCGACCCGTACGAGATGGTCGCGCACTCGTCTATAGGGTATAAGTCATCCTCTCGATCGACCACTCCTTCATAGGTATAATAGTCAACCCTATGACAAATGAGAGGGGACTTCTTCGAACACTTAACTCTTTTTTATTTTGCTCAACTCTTACTTAAGCTTCGAAGGGGTCGAGTCAAAAAATCCCCCTCCCGATCTCGACTTGAGTGCAAGAGCTCGACGACGAAGAAACAGGCGATGAGACTCACGACTCAGTTCGGCCGACGCTCACTTTAGTCGCCCAAGTCTCCGCGTGGATAATATTGCACATCAAGGATTAGATCGAACCATGCTGACTCATCGCCTACGACGTAAAGGTTCACCAACAAAAGTAAGATACTGAGTTAAGATTAATAATAATTAATCTGATAGTGAATGATGCTAGAAAGGCATCAACAGATAGGGAGACAATCGTAAAGAAACTTCTAAACGAAAAATCTTGATTTTAAAAATCATATTTAATTACAAAACCGTCTTCCAACCCGTCAAATCTCCTACTTACTTTCTTAAGCAACACTACTTACCAAAGTGCTTCCAAAAGAGTGCAATGTAAGAAATAAAAAAGGTTATAATTTCCTCAAGTAGTCTTCGAGATTTCGATTTCGATTTCGATTTCGATTTCGATCGTCCCCATAGATTAGAGGGTCATATTTAAAAATAAAAATTTTAACCCATAATTTTATTAAGAATCATAACAAGTTTTTTTAATAATTTAGCAATCTCATAGTCTTTCGTACCAAATCACTATGCTAATGATAAAGACGATCTCTATTATTATTATTATTATTATTATATCATGAGTCATCAGGTAAAATTAAAATAATTCTCACCATAAAAATATTGACCACGCCAACCTAAGGAACAATAATGAAGAAATTGGAAGTCAACTAACTAGAATTATTTAGTACGCAAAAGTAGGTAACTTGCGAATCAAAACAATCACATGTTAAATCATATATATATATATATATATAATAATAATAATAATAATAATAATAATAATAATAATGATAAATTCCTAATAATTATTGTTTCCCAACAGATCCGAATCTTAATCCTCGCAAGAGAAGACCATCCATGAGTTATTCCGGATCAGTTTTGGGTTGGATCCACCTCGGATTTTAGTAAATCCAAATTAAGGTTCATAGTAACCTACATTTTGAGCTAAACTTCCATCAATTACCGGATCTAAAATTCAAATCGGATCCCATTAAAATCATCCATTCAGAATATCAACTTAATTTAATATTCAATTTTGGCACCCCTTTTTTTCCCCCTAATATTCCCAACAAATATCAACCCTCGACGCGGAACCTCTTATCCGTCCTTCCTTCTCCCAATTAGTCGTCGTGCGGTTCTATTCGACTCACCAAAACCACCACAGAGGCAACGGTGGGTCCGAGCTCACCACTCTGTCCAGTCACAAGACAGGTGGATTGGCGGGTAACATGTTCACCGTTCGTTGCGCTCGAATTCCTCCACCGACCGCTGGGGGCCATCAAGCATCCGCTTACCTCCGGTGAACGTAACCCCCATCCCAGAGATCTTTTTTCCCCCTCGATTCTTCCTTTCTTCGGGCCGCGGACCGAGGAAGCCGACCGCTACTTCGGGGAACTCTCATCGCCTGCCACCGGCCATCCCAACATGAGGAGAGCGCCATCGTCTGGCGTTGATTTCGTTGCTCTCCTCCTCCTCCTCCTCTTCCTTTTTGGCAGGGTCCGCTGCTCCCCCGAGTACAGCCTCGGCCGGAGTTCTTCGCCCGCGACCGACAGCCTTTGCGCTCTGCTAATCCGACCGTCGGGCTACCCCTGCTCCGAACACACCGTACCGCTTTCTCCCCCTATTCCTCTTTGATTTAGAAAGAATTTTCCATTTTGGTGCATGTCTGCTTCTCGATCGAAGTTCCAGCATTAAATTTCGTTACTTAACGTAGAAAAATTGTTTCTCAAGAACCAGAGTGCGAAGATTTTGGAGGTTATGGAGTAACGAAGCACCAAATACCGGATGGGGGAATCATAGCTCTTATTTCATTCTTGAGAAAATTCCAGTGCATGTATGTTTGTTGATCGATCGGTTCGTTTGGTAGTGTGATGTTTGATCGTATCACTATAATCTGAACATTAACTAAAGTGCCTTTAGCATAAGAAATGAATGCTAGTTGGCTACTTTCTTACGGTCATTTCACAATCTGGAAAGTGCCTTTAGCGTTGCACCTCTATGTAGTAGAAGAGTTGAGATATAAGTGACATGACTTGCCGAAGATTCATGGACTTGGGAAGTCGTATGGTAACTCAAAGGAGTAAAAGAAGGAAGCACTTCTTGGCTATGATTGAGTGGTTATTTTATAGGTAAACTTACTTTTGAGGGATTCGGAGACTGGATTCATATGAGAGGATTTTGTCTTAAGATGAGGACCAAGAACTGCTTAGCTGCACGTACAAGGAGTAACCATGACCTCCTCAACATTTTGTATGCTGCTGTTTAGTTCATCATAGTACTTCTTTTGTTTCAGAAAAAAACGAAAAACATGAGGACCAAGTAGATCGAGTGAGAAACAAAATGTATGATGCTCAAATCTTCATGTTACTTCGTGTACAATTGAGCCGAATAGTGGGAAAAGTTCAAACAGTTGGGTGCAAAGATTTGTTGGTTATATGAGCACAAAGCAGCTTACTTGTAAATAGAGCATAGTTAAACTGAATGTCGATGTCAGAACCCAACAGGTTTTGCCAAGGTAGAACCAAAGGGCTATTTCATGATAAATCCTAAACATCGGTGTGCTCCCTTAAAAGGGTCTTCTCTTTAACTATCGGTGATATCATAAAGTTACTCAGAAAAACATCTAGAATTTGCTAAAACTGACTGCCCAGGACATTTGTATCAATGTTACTCTGAAAATGTAAGATGTATCTAATCTGCAAGTATTTACCATGTTATCTCTGCCTGCATAATTATGGTGAAATTACTTTATTGAGTTATAATGTGTTGTCTGTAACCGATATAAGCTAACAGTTTACTGATTTTGTTAGTTACTCGTTCTCATTCAGGTTTTTCTTGAATAATTGTATAAGCTCACCGCTGTTGCACCTGTGATGATCATAATCTATGTCGTGCAACCATAAATATTGTTAGAAAGACATCTAGAAGCTAGCAAGAGTGTATAATAAATACATTTATATCAATTGAATGGTGAAAAGTTTAAGATACATCTTGTGTGTATAACTAGATTTAATAATTACAGGACATGCGTCTTTGTCTTCCCATGTCTCTCCTTAATAACTTGCACAATTATGATGGGAATTACCTAGTTGACTTGTATCCTATTAGCATGTTGTCTCTTGCTGATGTAAGCTGACCATTCACCAGTTTGTTGAGTTAGTGACTCTCAGTCTGATTTACTTAAAACAATTGTGTAAGCACAAGTCTTCTGGAGGTGAAGGCAAAGGCAGTCCTACCTGTCTCTGCCTTGATTCTTCCATTACATTCACATGACATTTTATACTGCAGCTTAGCTGATATTGTTTTATATCAAGATATTATTTCTGACATTATGCTCTAACCAACGCTGAGCCTTCTTGTCCTTTTCTGAAACACAAATCCAAGTGCTAATTGGCAAGTGAAAATTGCAGGTTGAGACTAAAGATGGCTACCTTTTAACTATTCAACGAATTCCACACGGGAGAAAAGCTTTAAAAGGAAAACCTGGTCCCCCGGTTTTCCTTCAGCATGGTCTTTTTCAGGTCTTGACTAGAAGCCTCAAGCTTAGAACTTTGTTTCTTTCATCATATTTAAATTCCTATAGTTTCAAAGTATATTTTCTTGCTACGGTACATTCTTGTTGTTATCAACTATTGAATTGGTATGTGTTGTGATGTTGATATCTGAAATTGCACATCATATGATGTGGTGCTAAACTAAATGTAAGACATAATTCCCTCTTTTGTTTGCTTTCTTTGCTGACAGGGTGGAGATACATGGTTCATGAATTCCTTTGAGGAGTCACTAGGTTTTATCCTTGCCGATAGTGGTTTTGATGTTTGGGTTGGGAATGTACGTGGCACACGATGGAGTCATGGACATACCACTTTATCTGTTTATGACAAGGTATAATCAAATTGTATTTCATATTCCTTATATTACGTGAATTTACAGTGAGCTATGATCTTATACTTTCTTTCTATTTGCCGGGATCCCTTTATGTTCATGATAAATGGTCCATGCATTTCTCTTCGTGCCTGATTTCTATATTCTTCTTTCTCTGCATATGATTAGTGTATTATATTAATTTTCTAATTACATTGTTTTTACTATTTCTTCAGGCATTTTGGGATTGGAGTTGGCAGGAACTAGCTCAATACGACTTGTTGGCTATGATAAGCTATGTGTACTCTGTGACAAATTACAAAGTTTCCTACATAGGGCATTCGCAGGCATAATTACTTTCATGAACCATTTCTTTCCAACAATTTAGCATGTTCTGATGTTTTTCAGCGAACAGCAGATGTGAAGATTTGTTTACACAGAAATTTTTGTATTTTTGATAGGGAACTATCATGGCTTTAGCTGCTTTCACCATGCCAGATATGGTCGAGATGATTGAATCTGCTGCTCTTCTATGCCCTATTTCATATTTAGACCACATCACTTCAAGTTTTGTCCTTAGAGCAGTGTTCATGCGTCTTGATGAGGTAACTCTTGGTGAATTGGGAGATTTTGAGAAAAAAAATTCTTGTGCATCGAATTTGACTTGCTTCTTTGTTTCTGTGTGATAGATGCTTCTCAGCATGGGCATTCATCAGCTAAATTTTCGAAGGTCTGATATTGGTTTGTCTGATTATTTTCCTTTGACAAGAATTCTTTTATCCTTCTTTGAGCAGTTGTTTATGGAAAATTTATCATATGCAGTGATATGGGTGTTCAAATAATAGATTCAGTATGTGATGGCCACATGGACTGCAACAACTTGCTGTCTTCAATAACAGGTTGGCCACCAATGTTAGCATAACATTTTATGGTTTGTCTTTAAAAGGCTTGGTTCGCCGAAAATGTGTTATTCCTGTTTTTTCCTGAGTAATACCGCTTAAAAGAATTAAAAACTGTGAAAAATAATGAACATGAATGTAAAATGGATCAAGCCTTCACTAAATTATAGGTTAAATTGGAACAATTTAGGCTGTTCTTTTGGTTTATGTTGTTGTCATGTTTCTGCCAGTGAACCTATATATCTCTGATTTTGTTTCCATGAAATCACTTATGTAAGGAGGAAATTTAGAGTCTTCAGTGGAATATCATCCCAGTTGGTCAAATCACATGAGATTGTAATGTCATAGTAAGTGAATGCTGTGAATATATCGTGTTGCTGGCTTCCAGAACTTAAGGCGCAGATGATTCCTTGTCGGTACTAAATGCAGTCAACTGTGTTAAAATTTGGATGATGTTCAAATCCATTAGAAACTAAGAAAGGGAAAGAAAGTATGCAACAGTCTGGAACTTCAAGCATAAACTGAAGAGAAAAAAAGAGAGGAAAAGTTGTGGCAAACATAGAGCAAGTTACTTTGCTGTAGGCACTCTTTTGTGCTTCTAGTTTGTCAATCACTTGTTTGTCATCGACGGGCCTGCTTCATTTTTGTGTTATTGTTACTACTCGAATTCATAGTTGATATGTTGCTGCACACTTTCGATGGCACTTTTGTCCGCCTTTTTTTCTGTGTTCTCTAAATCTCTATATAGTTTGATCACCTACCCATCTGTGCTTTCTTCAGACTTTGAATCTTCAGACTTTGAAATACCTTTATACAAGGTAACAAATTATGATAAAAGAGATTGACACTTTTTTTTATGCTGATGATCTTTAAATATGGGTATTCTGCAGGGGAAAATTGTTGCTTCAACATGTCTCGAATGGCCTACTATTTGGAGTTTGAACCTCATCCATCTTCAACAAAGAACCTGCACCATCTTTTCCAAAGTATGTGTTGTAATTCACGATGTTGCTACTACTTTCTCTAGTACAGTGCCAAGTTTCAGCAATTTCGGGTTCTCATAACTTGTGTCAGTTAGCGATAGCCATCTCTAGATGTTCTGGCATGACATGATAACTATTGCTGGTCCCCGAGAACCTTCCGAAAAAAAAAGAAAAAAAGATTGCCTAAAGATTTAGTTCTTGCATTGCTAGTTGTTCCTTTCTCGGTCTTTGGTTTGAGAATCATCCACCACAGGTGAGGTAAACATCATCTAACATGGTCTTTGTAATTTGGCAGTGATCCGGAAAGGCACCTTTGCAAAATATGACTACGGGTTCTGGGGCAACCTTGTACATTATCGCAGCCTGCATCCCCCAGCATTTGATTTGGCAGACATCCCGGATTCATTGCCCTTATGGATGGGTTATGGCGGTAAAGACGCATTAGCAGACCCCACGGACGTACAGCATACACTGGAGGAGTTGAAATCGAAGCCAGAGTTGCTCTACATTGATAATTATGGTCATATCGACTTCATCTTGAGTGTGAAGGCAAAAGATGATGTCTACGGTGACCTGATAAGGTTCTTGAAATCCCGGGGATGTTCTAGCAGTTACTGACATGTTTATTCCACGGGATTATGCTAGTGTGTATATTATGATTTCATGTCTTTTGGCGTAACTGTAGATGGGAAAAAAATCGCAAGTGTAATTTCTCATTGATGCTGAAAGGTCATACATGTGAAAGGAGATCTTAAGCCAGTAAGACACACCTCAAAAGGTGCATGTAAATAGGCTCTTATTTGGATATATGTTTTGTTGTATAGACTGATGTGTGATGGTATCAGTTCCGGTGGATAGCAGCTACTGATGGAGACGACCTCGTCGTCGCTCGAGACTGCTGCTGCATCTCTCATGAATGCGTGAGTGATCGATCGCGCGACGACCAAATTGTTGGGGGGCGATCACTCGTCCGTCTCTCTCGTCCGTTACCTTTTGATCTCATCTAACCCTCGAACGTCGATCGATCCGTCATCGGCCACTGCATCACGTGCGTGACCGGTATGTCCTTTTACTGCATCACAAAAGGATCCCAAGCCACGAGGGATGCCAGCGTCACACACTACGGCTGGGATGACAGGTTTTATTGTTATTTTATGCGTCTGTGGTCGAGATAACTAAAATAATTAAAATAAAAATGAATCCAAGTGATTTCGGAGTCTACGAACCAAAAAGTGCTACGTCACTGCTATCCTCACACCGACGCCGACCGCCGGCTTGTCTTACCCATGTTGCGCTATTTCCAAAGCCTCCCATCGAGCCAACCACCTCCTAAAAGCCAGAGAACGCCCACCTCACCCGCTCTCCCTTCTCCTTGCTATTACGGCTCCCTAGGTTCGCTCTCTTCCAGAGGACACCGCCGCCGCCAGATGGCCATCGTCACGGAAGGAGGTAACGCCAGCAGCGGCCACGGCGACGGCACCACCGCCCACATGCCTCACGTCCTCATGGTCTCCTTCCCCGCCCAAGGCCACCTCAACCCCCTGCTCCGCTTCGCCAAGCGCATCGCCGCCAAGGGCCTCCTCGTCACCCTCTGCTCCACCCACGACATCGGCCACCGGATCTCCTCCTCCACCGCCAACTCCGCCCTCGGCGTCCCCGTTCCCGTCGGCCGTGGCTTCATCCGCTTCGAGTTCTACTCCGACGACCTGCCCGTCGACGACCCCCGCCGCGGCGACCTCGACGTCCTCATGGCCGCCCTCCGAGCCACTGGCCCGCCGGCCATATCCGACCTCATCCGCCGCCACGCCGACGCCGGCCGCCCGGTGTCCTGCATCATCAACAACCCCTTCGTGCCGTGGGCGCTCGATGTGGCCGCCGACATGGGCATCCCTAGCGGCGTCCTTTGGGTTCAGTCCTGCGCCGTCTTCATCGCCTACTACGGCTACTATCACTCCCTGGCGAAGTTCCCCACCGAGGACGACCCCCACGTCACCGTGAATCTGCCAGGCCTGCCGCCGCTCGAGGAGGGCGAGATACCCACCTTCCTTCATCCTTCCTCTCCCTACAAGATGCTGAAGAAGGTGATCCTGGAACAGTTCCACAACATCTCCAAGGCGTCGTGGGTGTTCGCAAACTCCTTCCAAGAGCTGGAGCGCGACGCCATCGACGCCATCTCCCACCGGCTGCCCATCATACCCGTGGGGCCGCTGGTGGAGCCGGACCAAAACTCGCAGCGCTCCGACATCCGGAGCGACATCTTCGAGGTGGCCGACTGCACGGAGTGGCTGGAGTCGCAGGCGCCGCGCTCCGTCGTGTACGTGTCGGTGGGCAGCGTGGTGGTGCTGAGCAAGGAGGAGACGGCGGAGCTGGCGTGGGGGCTCAGCGACTGCGGCCGGCCCTTCCTATGGGTGGTGCGGGGCGACAAGCATGCGCTGCTGCCGGAGGGCTTCCTCGAGTCGGTCGGCGATCGGGGGCTGGTGGTGGGGTGGAGCCCCCAGGACCGCGTACTCACGCACCCCGCCGTCGCCTGCTTCGTGACCCACTGCGGGTGGAACTCGACGCTGGAGGCGCTGACGGCCGGCGTGCCGCTGGTGACGTACCCGCAGTGGGGTGACCAGGTACCGAACTCCAAGTTCCTGGTGGAGGCGTACGGCGTCGGGGTGCACCTGCGGGCCCCGGCGACGCGGGAGGACGTGGAGCGGTGCGTGGCGGCGGTGACGCGGGGCCAGCTCGCGGAGGCGATCGGAAGGAGGGCGGCTGAGTGGAGGGAGGCGGCGACGAAGGCGGTGGCGGAGGGCGGGTCGTCGGACCGCCACATCCAAGCCCTGGTGGACGAGATAAGGAAGACAGCCAGCAGCGGGCATGGGCACGTCGACCCCACGGTTTGAGCTCTATCCGATTGATTGCATGGTGCCAAATAAAACACACTTGAATCGCTCGCACAGTTATTGTTGTTATTATGGAATTTGACATGCTTCGGGGAATAATGCATACATATATTATGAACTATGATTATCGATTAAGGACTAGTGGGTTCATTCTCTGCTAAGACGAGGAAGAAAAGAGAGCTTCGATCAAAAGAACATCAAGAAGTTATTGTCCCTTTGAATCAGTCAACGAATCATATAACACCAACAGAACCGGAGAAGATGGTGGAGCGAGTGATGTTGATTCCTGGAGGCATGTATAAATAAATAGAGAGAAAGGAGAAGAGGAAGAAGGAAGCTGCAATGTACACACTTTTTCCATGGTCATCGATTGACCACTTTGTTTGTCTTTGAATGAAGCTGCACCGCCATCAAACTTGAAACTATCTCGTGGAAATTTGGAATCGACGACTCTACGATATTATAAGATAAAGAAATAGTTCGGGAGCCAAAGTAAACGGAGAGATAATAAAATAGTGTTAGAGGAAATCATAAAATAGTATAAGATAAAACAATATGTTCGAGTCAACTTAATAGGATATAAATCCGAATGAGTGTTGGAGATGATATTTGAGGTGGCTTCCAAATGAAAGTATCAATCTCTCCCTCCCAGGCGGTATTTGTATTTTGTTCGTGTAGACGATAAGGGAGAGACAATCCCGAATAACTTCGTCAATAAGAGTAAATAGTTGCTTTTGTCAACGATTGCTGATAGATAGTTGGAAAGAAGAAAACATCGATACCAAATGATCGACAATAAATAATAAAAATATAAATATAGAATAATAATAATAATAAGCAAGTTCTAATACTTACTAGATTTGTGGAGAGAAATCGAATTATTTTAACACGCAAGGAAAAACCACAAATTCCTACCACTTAACCCAGAGATCGTCATCATTCATAAGTTTAAAAAAAAAAAAGAATTCTCTAAGTACAATAATTCATATCCAAAGATTTTATAAAACAATGAAGTATTATTCTCTTACTTAAAATTCTTTATTATCAAACGGTTTCGGGTGGAAGGATCTCAAAATACCCGTCAAACCCGACAACAAGATGTTGCAATCAGCAGGGATGTGATGGTGATGGGACGTTGAACACGAGACACAACAATATGTGGTGAATACCGACGGGTCCTCGAATTCGAGCGTCCAATCTCTAAATCCGGAGCACCATCCAACATGAACACGGAGGAGGCAAAAGAAAGAAGAGACAAAGGGAAGGAGGTATATTCCTTCCCTCCGTGGGTAGACAACAAAGTCACGTCGTTCCCATCGCCACGCCGGAAACCTCATCCTCGTTATCGTCCGGCCCGTGAACGCACCCACCATGCATGCCTGCCTCGATTAGCTCATTCATTTTATCTGCTGCCAACCTTCGCCATCCTGGAATTTGATCTGTGTCGTCTTCTCATTTTTTGTATAAGCAAGCATCCACTGGCCTCGGGCTCTTTATTCACAACACGACGTCGGATCACAATTCTAGCCTGCCAATGCCACCAGACATCCCACGTTCCGATTGCACATCCGAATCGAACATTTCTGCCCCCACGAATTCCTCCGATGATTCCCTCAATCTTTGGGGTGTGCAAATCTAATCGATAAATCGATAAATTACATAGATCCTATTTGATTCCAATTCAAACTAATCTACTTACTACCCATTCATGCAGCCACCGACCGGCAAGAAGGTCACTTCATGAGCGAGTCCTCCGTTGACCAATCCACACGTCCTTGTCACCACTTCATCTGCGCATTAGCTTCTCGGACGTCACCATTATGTGCTAACTCTCGTCTTAGTCAAAAGCAGCCATCGAGCAAGTGGTCCTCCTCCAACTCGAACCAACCAATGCGATCAGAGAAGCAACATGTCACCGTCGATTCCCACTGCACGCACCATCTCTTTGTCCGCACCACAAGGATCGATTCCCTTTGATTTCCGACTCCATCCATGGTCGTCTCACCGCTCGAATTTGGCCTCCCCATGCATCCACCGCGATGCTTCCTCGGTTGCCGCATGCAGCGAAACCACGTGGTGGAAATTACGTTCCTCTAAACTTCATATAAAGAGGGACGACATTAGCTGCTTCCTCCCATGTAATAACTACTCCTCCTCCTCTCCTTCATCGATATCGCTCGCCATGGCTTCCCGGTCTAGGGTTCTGTACTTGGCCATCCTCATGTCGGTCGTGGTGTCGGCGCTAGCGAGGCCGCTGAGAAACCTGGAACAACGACGTGGCGGCGCCGGTGACAAGGTTGTCGGCTTCGTTCAGGGAGAGATGAAAGTCGGAGGGCCGAGCCCCGGCGGTGGAGGCCACAATGTGACTCACTTCACCACCGACGGCATCAACGTTTCCGGGCCGAGCCCCGGGGTTGGTCATTAGAAGAACCCCCGCTCCATCTCGATCGCCATCATCCATATCCAACTCCCCATCCGTCGTCCTTCTTCCCTCTGCTCGTGGTCGATAGCGTCCTCTTTGTTTCGATATTGTAAGGATGAGTAAAGTAGCACAGATTGTTTTATAGGTCGCGGTCCTATGTATAATGCATCTCATAAGCTTAATCAACCTATACTCAGCGAAACAAACTGTTGCTCTTTGTTGGTTTCACGAGAGAGAGAGAGAGAGAGAGAGAGCATGCACTCATGACGGACGTGACTTGCGGGGCATCCACAAAGACCAAGAGAGCCATGAGATATCCTCACGCTGCCTTATTGGGCTCATAAGGTGCACAAACACCTCTTCTCAGACCTGGACCTGTGGGCCATGGACCGGTTCAAGTTAGGCTCAATTATATCCGCGAACCAATCGCCCGATGGACCGGTCTAAGTTCGGCCGAGTTGGTATTTGGGTTTCCCTCTGCTTCGAAATGATTCAAAGGTGGGGTACATTTGTTTGGATCGCGGGAGGGGCGGAGCGAGGGAAAGAACGAAGAGAGCGCGAGCGAGATGGCGAAGCCGACAAGAACGAGGAGGGACGCCGGTTCCATCTCCTTCTCCGAGGGCGACAAGTTCCTCGACTACCGCTGCCCTCTCGTCTCTGAAGCCTAGGTCTCGCTCGATCAGGGGTCTTTATTCGGATCTTTATCTCTGCACTTGATTTCGCTTCCGTCCTTTCTTTAGTTGTTCTCGGCGGGGGATTCGCTAGATTTAGCTTCTTAGTCCTCGATCGATGCTTGCTTGTGGTCTCAAAAGTCATTCTGCTGTCACATCTCACGTGTTGCTACATAGAGACGGATGCGATGCATCCTTGTTGGTTAGGGCGGATTAGCTTTTCGGCAGATTTAGCACCCGATGGAGGGGTTCTCTTTTCGTTTTGATTCTGCAGCTTCGATGTCACAACATGTTTTATGAAAGCTTTAATCGGTCGATTTGGGATACGAAAAACTGGTAAAACATAGAAATGCTCTACTTCAGATTCATCTCGTAGATACATATGCAATCTTTCATGAGATTGGAAGAGTTCATATCCCTGTTTTGGCAGATATTGGCGAATAAATTTTCCAAAACGGCTGTTCTTGGATATACTCAACTTCCAATGATGGCTTATTTCATTGCAAAAGTGTCTTTGCTGAGGATTTGCATTCAAATTGATCCGATAGTTGGATGTTGGATGTGCAATGAAGTGAATACGTAGTCTCCTGTTTTTCCTACGAGTTTGGATGTAATATTCGTACGATAAAAAATCCAGACAATAGAAAACTCCTTTTGACTATTCTGGTAGTTAATAACCTGCCATGCTCATGACTTGCATGCATGAATCAAGATCGCTGAGTTCCACTTTAATGTGCAATTATTTATAATGATTGAGGCAGTGTATGTCTGTCTGAGTATCGATAGTCCGAGTCATAGGCATAGCCATGATTGTATGGATACTTAGTCGGTAAGTTTTGCCATCTTTTAAGCAGATGATGCCTGGTCTTGTCTAGATAAAATTATCTGAACAGACAAGGGAATGGATACTTTAGTGGTTGACTGTGTGCAGCACGAACCACGTTCATTTTTAGGTGCTCAGTTCCGACTGGTGAACAGGTTGGATTGGGTCTGGTCAAGGTTTTTGGTGTCAGACATCTTCTGTATCCCAAGTTTCCTGTCATACAAAACTTCATGCTAACTTGCTGAATATTCTGGTGGCGATTTAGGACTAATAGTCTTCTAAAGCATTGACTGTAGTATCCCTACTTTTATCTATCTTAGGGCCTAGTTGTAAATACAAAAATTACGTTTGGCATTTTATTAAATAGAGTTCAGTGGGAGGAACAGATCCATCTAACTGATCTTATATCGTTGGGTCATAATGGCTTGTTGTTGTCGTTGTTGTCATCTTCTAGAGTGTAAAAGTTGTCTCTCAAGATTTAGTTAATTAGAATACGGAATCATATGGCTGAATCGGTCTGGTATTTTTAGGTGAACAATGGTTTTACCTATAGAAGACATAGATGTTTTACGGTTAAGGAATAGTGTTTTCATGATGTGTTGCAGATCTAAACCTAATCGACTCAAGCCACTTGATTTAGTTGCGAAGCGATCAACTTTGTGGTCGTCATTATTTTTCAACAATTTCCCTTCAAAATTATTATTCTTCTTGACAACCCTTGATTTGCAAACAAAAATTATATTAAATAACACCTTGATGATTTGTTTTTTATTTTAAAAATGATAATTCCTCTGGTATGTTATAACCTTCGACTCCTGTAATAAAGCAGTCAATATAAAAAGAGGAAGTGATGTTTTCTCCTGTTAGTTAGTCTCTTTTGTCCGATATTGTAATTTGAGGTTGTTTAATCTTCTTGTAGCTAATTAATGGATGTTAATGGGCATAATCTTGTATCACCAACCCATCTGCTTCTTCTTTTGTTTCTGATGTAGTCTGTTCGTTTTTTAGTTGGCAGTTCTGGTTTAGGTAAAACATATCTGGCAACAATTTGTCAAGTGTTTTGATAATTGTGTACATTTGCCTTTTAATGTTATAAAACCTACGTTCAATCTAACAGTTGCCATTCTTAGGGGGGTGTTAATTTGTCAGTATTTAAAACAATTGACTTGGATTCCTTTGTTCCTCAAGCCAGATTGGTTTTTTGGTTCCATTCCTGGAGATATCTGTGAGGTTACAGTTTTATCATTTGACATAAAAAAAAGTGCATCATTTGAGATTTGACATTCTAGACAGCCCAAGCAACATGCAATATTTCTTGGATTAAGAGAAGTTGCATTGAAGATTGTTACATCAATTTTAACCAAGTGATCTCGGGTTGCTTTAAATTCTTTGATAGTCTAGTCTTTGGTTTAAGCAAAACTAAATGACTGCTTCAAAATCTTTGGTAGTCTTTGCTTGAGAGTTTCTGTCTGGTATAGCTATTTGGTAGTCTTTGCTTGGGCCTTTGTGGAACTCAAATTTCCAGGTTTTCTAGATGGTTTGTTTAACTAATGTGGCCGTCCCAAAGTCCCATTTAACGCCGCCACCATTAGGTTTTAGCCATTTTGTAGATAGATCATCAGAGTGCCTGTTCTTTCTCCTTTTTTTTTGTTTTTGTTTTTGTTTTGGTGTGTGTGTGTGTGTGTGTGTGTGTGTGTGTGTGATGATTTAAACAGAGTAAATGATGTTGTTGAAGATAAAAGTCAGTTTGTTGAAATGTGAAGGAGCTACTTATCCATGAAACTCAGATGATTTGTATTTCCAGCACAAAATGTGTTGCTAATTCTGTAAATAATTTGTCTCGGGCGTGCTAATAATCATGCTTTTCGGGTTTCAAATGTGGACAGTCTTCTGTCAGAAGACCGAGGGATGTTGGTAAAAAGATGAGGGCGTGAGAGGCTGCAAACAAAGACGTGCAGACCGAGCTGGTAAGCTGACACTACTAGCAATTTTTACCATTTTCTTTTTTAGAACTATAGTAAATAACACCGATGTCTTTTGGCTTGTCAATTTCTTCTAGGGTTGATCCTGATGCGCCACCCACTACGTGGTATGCACAAGGATACAGCTGCTGCTACCCAGATATGTTGAAAAGGATAGATATATATAGCTTTGCTCTCCCTCAGGTAAGCCTCTGCCTCTTTTTTTTTTTTTTCTTCTTCTTCTTTAAAAGCATTTATGATGGTTCGACGTTTCCTCGGCAACTAAGCTTAGCGGTGCAAAAAAGAGCATGGCATCTCAAGGTCGAATTCTCTGACGTGTAATGCTGATGGTGATTCGATCTTGAGCTGCATCATTAATGATTGTCGCCAGCGATCAAATGAGACACGGAGACGCTCTTTTTGAATTTGGGAAAGGGGTTTCTGCAAGTCTTGTCAACCATTGAGTGGGGGGGTGGGGGGCGAATTAAATTAACCACGCAGCTGCTGCTGCCCAACTGGCATGCAACCAAACTTATCTCTTCTTCCAACTAATGCTTGTCCCCATCAGTCCACGTCCCATAACCAATTCCCTGACGTCTACTAATCAACGCTTCTTTTTATCACCTCCCCAACCCAACAGTGTCGTGAACGTTATATTATTCCTCCTGATAAGAACCAAGCGAGTAGGGGGAGGAGTCTTTTAATCCGCCATCCTCCCTGGACGGTGACACCCAAATCAATCTTATCTATCGTTTTTGGCATGGTTTGGGCTCCTCATTCAAAAAAATCTCGAGTCAAAGTTTTCGGTTTTTGTCCACAACTGAGACTTTCAACCGCACCACTCCCAACCGCAGGATTCGACGGCAGCAATGGTAAAAGCGTCAGGCAAGAAGTCGGGCTGTACCGATTTGCTATCGCTTAGCAGCAATAGTCAACAGACACATTTGAATGGAGGTGACAGTCGATTAAGACTTGTCGAATTAGAGATGTGCTCTTCCTACGTCGTTTCATCGACACAATCACTTCAGCATCAGGACCCTTAACTATCATCATCGTCGGGAATAGATCAGATCAGATACAAAGAGTGCATCTTTTTGCTGCCCTTTTTTTTTTTTTTTTTTTTAATATTCCTTTCCACATGACTACCACCGGCGAAACATTTCCCCCGACTTGGATCTCTCGTCATAATCTTCCTCCTGTACAACTTTTTTTTTTGGTTCTTTTTTCGCCAAGGAAAGCAACTTATTTGCAAAAAAAAAAAAAGTAGGAATACAAAGGAACCGCATTTCTTCTCGGTCATCTTATCTCTGTCTTCGAGAACTGTTTTGCCGTTCGTTCGTTCATTCATTCCTTCCTTGATTCGGATTAATCATCATCCATTGTTTCTCGGGATCCGACATAATACCCTACTCGATCTTCGTTACTCCGATGCGATTCATCGCCGCGTTGCGGACGCCCTCGGGTGGCGGCTGCATCCCGCACAGCATGCGGCTCTGCTCCAGTCCTGCCATGTAGCACCTCACCTCCTTGCGGATCATCTCTTGCATGACCGCTAGGAACTCCGCGCTGAAAGGGATAGGCGTCGGCCGCCGCTCCTCCTCCGCGGCAGACGAGGCAGCCACGGCAGGGCGCCGCTGCGTCATGGGCTGCGGGGTCGGAGCCGAGGTCGGCAGCAGTTGGAGCTGGTTCTGGATGTGGTTGACAGGGCTGCCCTGGTGGTGGTGGTGGTGGTGGTCAGAGGAGGTGTCCATCGGATCGGATCCAGGGAGGGAGAGTGTGAGGGACGTGACCGGATCGTCGTCGTTGTGGATAGGAGTGGCGGCGATGGTAGCAGCGGTCATCGGTTCGGTCTGATGAGGTCCTCGGCAAGGGGAAGAGTGAAGCACGATGCCACCGGTTCTAGGAACTGGTCGATAGATGTGAGGCACCTCCGCCGCTGAAGAGATCACCGGATGGCTGTGGTGGCTGGAATCGCTGACGTCGGACTCCGAAGGGCTGCCGGGGTTCATCCAAAGCCCTCCTCCGCCCGACAAGAGGACCGGACCGTCGCTGCTGGCCCTCTCGAGCGCCCTCGCTTCCTCAGGCTCGTCGTCCTGTTCGATCGCCGTGGCCGCCTTCGCCGCCACGATCGCGTCGTAGTGATGCTGGAGGCCTCCGTCGCCGCTGCCGGCGCAGGGGGGGGTGTACTTTCGCTTGAGGGTGGAGTTCCAGTGGTTTTTTATGGCGTTGTCGGTGCGGCCAGAGAGGAGGCGGGCGATGGTGGCCCACTTGTTGCCGAAGCGGCGGTGGGCACGGATGATGATCTCATCCTCCTCCGCCGTGAAGGGCCGGTGCTCCACCTGGGGGGACAGCTGGTTACACCACCGCAGCCGGCACGACTTGCCGGACCTGCCCGGAATGGACCTGCTTATAAGCGACCAGTTCCGGGGTCCGTGCCGCTGCACCAGGCGCTGCAGCGACGTGTCCTCCTCCGGGCTCCACGGCCCCTTTATCCTGGCCGCCTCCTTGCACCTGCTTCTCCCCGTTGTGGCCGCCATGGAATCCCCAAACTCCCACCGACTTGATATCTCGACTGCTTCGATCGATGTATCTGCAGCAAAGATGAAAGGGGGAGGAAGAAAAAGGAGAAAGGAGCGACCTTTATGGCCTAATCATTCATTCCTCTGTTTCGATCCGGTTTTCGTGTTCGACCGGGAGAGAAAGCAGAGAGGGATGAAGCCAAGGAGAGCGAGCAATAGGACGGCGAAGCAAACAGGGAGTGGGGTTCGATGCCTTTTATAGGGGCAGAGGGACAAGGATTGGTGACTGGGTTAACGGGGCGTTTGGTTGGGCACGACCGCCCGCTTCGTTCCGGTTCAGGCGGTTTGGTTTGGTTTGGATACAGCTGGCTATGGCCACGCGTCGCCCGCTCGCCGCTCCCGTCTCTTTCGTCGTCTTCTTTCTCCTCGGCGACAACTCGGTGGTCACCCACGGTGGAGAGTTGAAGGATCCGCAGTTGGTTACCTGATGGGCCCATCCATCCAACTCAGGGGTCGGCGGTCGGGTGCATCGTGAGCGGGTGGAAGAGAAGCATCGAGGTCTTCCTCCACAACAACTTGTCCGTTTTCTCCCACTGGAATCGCGATTCCAGTGTCCGATGTCGCGTTTCGCGCTTAGTTATTCAAAACCTATCTCGCTCGGCCCTTACCTTTCCTTCCATTGACGGAAGTCGCGGTCTCTCGTGTGGCCCACCTGTTAATCTTGCGAAGACCTTAGCCATTGGTGTGGGAGGTAGGTATTTCCCAGAGGTGAGGGTTAAATTCCGAGGGCATAAGCTTTGGTTTCTATGTTCGTGGGGGCCGCAAGTCGGCATGGCTACAGGTATTTGACTCCTCATGACGATGACGGCGGCCCGGGGGG